>NC_047662.1:24535519-24835519 GCF_011762505.2 Arvicanthis niloticus | reverse complement strand
TTTTCTAGTCTGTGCAATCTGTGCCTCCCCAAAACCAGGTAAAGGCCCTTTTATTTCCATTAGGCACTTGGTTGCTTGCAAAAAATACACTCCAAATGAAACCCTGCAACAGTGGATTATTTGCAGAACAAGGTAAAATTCAAGAGATGTAAGTTGACACTGGCTAGTCTTAACTATTACACATACGCTCATTACATCCTGTAAACTGACACAGAAGTGTGATTAAATATGGTAAAACCGAGTTTAGGAAAGACTAGCCTGTTGACCACCTCTTAGCACTACTGCCTTGCCATCATGACACACAATCAAAACCACCTTCACATACCTGACATGGGTCTCCAATACCCACTCTTTTCCAGGAAAAGCCTCAGAAATTTTCAGTCACCTGAAAATCGAGAAATAAGGAATGAATGTTTGGAAAAAGCTTTAAAGACATACAAAATAAGAGAGAGATCCTGCATGCATTTTACACAATACAGGAAAGAAACATGCAACTTTTCAGAAAATTCAAGTAACATTGCACTGGGAATATAAACAAGGTGTCTGGGGGGCTCATCCTCGTACATTTTAAAGTAGCTGAGCAGAAAGCTTTACTCTGGGGTGCAGCAGGTCTTCTCATCTACAGTCATTGAAATTTTACAATGTGTCATTTAAGATGTCAGACTTTGTGCCCAGGTTACATTACAGTTCACTTGTGATGGGCAGGATTATTAAGAGTTATGGATAATTTATGCGGCAGCATATGGTTTTTCTTTTTACAGCTATTTTTATTAAACAAGTTTTGCAAAGTTTTAACATTAAAATTAACAACTAAAGAATTGTTTATGCAAGTTGCTGTCACAGTTTATATAAAAGAGAAATATGTGCTATTAAAATCAGACATTTAGGTTACCTTTGGTTTTTTGCGATGCATGTTAGCTTTACACATCCTGATTCTCTTGCGATAATTTTCCTTTAAAAAGGGGGGTATAGAGTGATCTCTTTTCATCAAAACAAGACATAATGCCCTGAAAGCTGACTTCAAACCACGGTGGAAAATTCAGTTATTTACACTTTATCACAATCTATAAATACATTTTTTGTTGGTGTGTTTTAAAAAGAAAAGAAAACTGCCCATCATGCACTGCTACAGGCAGCTTGGCACTCCACACAAGAGGATTTTTCACCCCCGAGCAGTTTAGGTGGCTCTTAGGGAAAGAATGAGGTCCCTGGGAATTAAGAGTGATTTTTTTACACAGGGCCAACCAATTCCACTGTTTGCAGTCTTGTGGGAGGAAGTTCAGGACCAAGTCTATCATGCCAGCTCCTCCCCCAGGCCAGCTCAGTTGTTACTGCATCTCTAGGACCGGAAGGGTAACCCTCAAGGGCACCCAGGATTTGCTGAATTGTGGTACCTGAACACAGGTGAAATCAATGGCTGAACACAGAGATTTAGTGTCATTATTTAAGGCCACCTAGGGGCTCTACAGAAGCTGGAAGCCAGGGTGGCTGGCACTTGAAGCACCTATACCTTCGAATAAAAACCAATCTGTGTCAGTTGGGTATTTCTCTTTAAAAATTAGGATTTTTTGATAGGACTGGATAAAACTGCTTTCAACAACTTCCAGGGGGTGAAAAAGCTTTGGTTCTTTTTAAACTAAAACTTAACAACTCATAAACTTTTTTTGGTAACCTTAAAATAAAATCCCCACCACCACTTTTAAAAATCTCTCCAAACTTTTAACAAGCCCATTAACTTTAGAGTTAATTTAAGTTTATGTGAAAGAGAAAACTATTTTATTGTCCACCCCCAAAAATGACAATTCATCACATTTACTTTGATTAAAAAAGGACTAAACTTTATTGACAAACTGCTGCAGACATTTTGACATAAGTTTAAGCTACCTATTTAGGCAGACTTACACACGTAGCATGTAACCTTCCGAAAACAAAATGGGAGGGCGGTACAAATCCATTAGGACTTTGACTTATGTACAAAGTGGATTTTGATTCTTTTCTCATTCAGCTGCAGTGTCCCTTTTTATATCATGCTAGTGTTGAGACATACTTAACTACCTTGGGAACAGCTCACGACTGACAATGATCAATTGAATGAACACCATCAGCTTTTGGCCCCAGTGTCCAAGTGAGTTTTTCATGGAGTGCAGACTCTCAGATGGACAAAATACTCTTGACATTTTAAATACTGAAAATTTGATTATTAGTACTATTATTGAAAAGACTGTGGCTAAAAAGAACTCCATCTGATTCCACTTAGGTGGCTGGCTTCTCTCCCCATCAATGTTATTCAAACCCCACCCCTCCCCCACTAAGTATCTCTCAACACTGTATGTCTGGGGCTAGATTTCAAAACCCACATAATGAAAAAGTCAGTTTTACAAACCTAATTTTGTTGTTGTTTTAAGTCAATTAACGTTAAAAATTGCATCAACTATTTAATTCATGAGGATCTTTCATATTAAAATTTAACCTTAAGATTCAACCGCCATGTGCTTTTAAAGGAAATGTTTTTAGAGACATCTGAGCTCACTTTTACATGGTGGCACCTACTGCCGTTAACATTGTGATTTTACATCTTAAGCAGCCCTGAATTTTGAAATGTAGCCTAGTTTGGGATTCTGCAACTATGACTTTACGGGGTGCCTCAAATCAAAACTAAGAGAAAGTTAACAAGCCGTTACTTCAGAACCTTTAAGCAAGCAATGCCACTTTTG
Source organism: Arvicanthis niloticus (assembly GCF_011762505.2). NCBI lineage: Eukaryota > Metazoa > Chordata > Mammalia > Rodentia > Muridae > Arvicanthis > Arvicanthis niloticus. The sequence goes on along the minus strand of NC_047662.1, from coordinate 24,832,805 downwards.
AAACTAACATGTTTGTGGTTTTTTTTTTAACTCAACTTTTTTATTATAAAAGGTACACTGTTTATATTTAAACAACAAAGAAAAAAGCATCTACACACTTAAAAAATTAATTCGATATTCCTAAATCTATTTTAACTCATTTTAAAATACTACATACAGAAGCCAGAATGCAGAGTTAAGAATGGAGGAAGGTGGGGAAAAGAAAGGGACCACGAAGAAAAACACTTAGACAATTACTTGTCTGTTGTGGGTAAAGCAACAGGAATCCTGGGATACAAGAAATCAGTAACAACTTTGCTCATAACTGATATTCCCCTCCTGTTTGTTTTTAATAACGTCCATATGGGTGCTCTCTGTATGCTCCCTTCACTGGCCTCGCTGGAGGAGCCTTCAGGGATGGCCTGGTCCCATTCCAGTCATCTTGTCCTGTGGGAAAAGCACAACAGTTTACAGCATATGTAACCAATAATACTGTTTCTCTTCTAGTATCATGACATAGTTCAAGTGTCCCTTGCTCTCTTTACTTGGCCCTCCTTGATCAGCCATCGTAATCTGCCACCATTGTGAGTGGGTAAAAATTCAGACTGCTAGCTGTGCATTACTGTACAGTTCCCTTGAGCAGCAACATTCTCCATAGGCAACATAACTGGCATGCTGTCCCAAAACCTGGAAAAATGCAACACATTGCTTGAAGGAGTAAGAGTCAGTGGGTCTGCAATGGCTACTCCTGTCCCCAAAGTCATTTGGTAGTCAGCCTCAGCTGGGATGGCAAAACATGCCATGGGATGGCAAGTTTTCAGCAGGTAGCCACTTTCACTGCAAGAATAAGTCAGGTTTCACTGTGGAAAAATATACTCTGCTTCTCCAGAAGCAAACAAAGGCCACATTAACTGAGACCCTCCATACCCTAGAAGATGAACAGCTACTCAAACACTGTATTATAAGCCCTTGAGGATCTCCTCGTTCCTTTCTCATGTAGGCCACCAAAGCCTGAGATGATGGTTACTGACTCTACAGATGACCTCTTAGGAAGAGAAACTGCTTAAGCTTACTCTTGTCACTAATTATCCCATCTTCACCATACGAATTCATGCCTCCCTGTAAATACTAGCTACCACTAACACAGGTCTTACTTCTCTGTATGGACAGAAAGTTACATAGCATTTGTGGTAGGAATATGTTTGGTGCATGGGAAATGGCAATTATTAGGAGGAGGTTAAGAGGAACTTTGTCACTGTGGAGGCAGGGCTTTGAGGTCTCATATGTATGCTCAAGTCTGGCCATGGATTCAGCCCCATCCTACTGCCTGTGGATCAAGATGTAGAACTCTTGACTGCTCCAGCTCAATGTCTGCCTGCATACTACCATGCTTCCTATTATGATAATAGACCAAACCTGTGCAACTGTAAGCCAGGCCCAATTAAATGTAGTCCTTTATCAAATGGTGTCTCTTCAGAGCAATAAAACCCTAACTAAGAAAGAATTCTACTTATGCTCCTGTTCCTGGACAACAAAGTTTATTTTTCTAATTCTCTTTAGAGAGGCAGACAGCAGAACATACTAACAATAGCAACAGCATACCAGAAACAGAATAACAGCCTGCTCTGCATTATTCGAGACAGGAACTCATTGTACATTGCACCTTAGGATAGACTTGAACTCAGTATACAGCTTAACCCGGTTTCAAACTCATAATCTTACTACCTTAGTCTCAAGTGCCTAGGATTCAGTCTGCAACACCCCATACATGTCCCCCTCCCCCCGATTTCCTGTAGCTCATGCTGCTTTCAAATCTAGTATACAGTGGAAAATGACCTCATCTTCTTGCCTCTACTTCCTAACTGCTAAGATTACAGTCATGTGCCTCCATGCTGGATTTCATGCTGTTTAGTTCAGTCTTTTTCTCAGCAAAACATAAATGCAGTTTTGCCAAATACACAAGAGAAACTCTTGTACTGTGCCTCATTGATGGAGGGAAATACTGAGCTTCTAAATAGTGACATAGGAGTGGAGCACCGAAATGTTACTATGGCAACAGTGCAGTTCTATTTAGCTAAAACTGGTAAAAATTATTTGGAGATGGGTGGGGGTGTGTGTGTCAGGAGCTGATTGGCTATAGTGTCAATGAGTTAAGCTTAGTTTCTTATGAGAGGACCCACTGGATTCCTTTTCTAACTCTGTAGAACATCTTAAGAAGTGTTTAGCAGCTAAGTCCCTTGTTAGGGAACTCCTCAGGGGAGCAGAAGACGTCTCTCCTTGAGAAGAGTGCTCTCAGGGCTGGAGAGATGGGTCAGCAATTAAGAGCACTGACTGCTCTTCCCAAGGTCCTGAGTTCAATTCCCAGCAACCACATGGTGGCTCACAGCTAGCTGTAACGGGATAGGATGCCCTTTTCTGCTGTGTCTGAAGACAGCTATAATATACTACTCATACACATTAAATAAATAAATGAAAAAAAAAAAAAAAAAAAAAAAAAAAGACTGCTCTCTCTGCATTACAGTGCTACATGATATTACCTTCAGAGACCCATGAATACAAAGCCATATCTAGCTCTATGGATACTTGAGCAATGTATTTTCAAGCAAACCTCAGAAAAGGTTACCTTCCAAGCCTAATTGCTTTATGGGATTAGTAACTGAGCTGAGGACTGAGGATACAGCCCAGATAGTAGAGAACTTGTATACCAGACAAGTCCTGAGTTCCATCTCTAGGTACCACATAAAACTAGACATGGTAGCACATGCTATAATGCTAGAATCAGAAAAATCAAGGTCACCATCAGCTCCATAGTGCAGACCAGCCTGAGGTACCTGAGACAAAATAACCTGAAATGTTTCCCAACTTAGAGGGAGCTTAGTGCTACTGTTCACGTGACTTAGCCCCACCCCTGAAAAACCTCTGATTTGATTATAACAGGTACTATTTTTCCCTACTTGTCAGTTCTACTAAGCTGCTTTCAGCTGGCATTTTCTTTGCCATGGTATTATTTTCAGAGTTCCTTTTTTTTTTTTTTTTTAAATGAGGGAGGGGGGAGAAGAGCTAAGCAAGTAAGTTCTTAATATCTATCAACATGGCCAAGGGATCAATAGCAAAAGGTCTACAACCAGCTGAGTTAGATGCACATTACCTAACAGAACCAGTCAGCAGAACATGGAAGTAAGTGAACTACTTCACTTACTAAGTGAACGCTAAGCAGGATGTATCCCCAAGACACACAAACTATAGGATTTAAAAGCAGAACCCCAAAGTGACATCTACCAACTCAAAAGTCTTCTAATCGTGTTGCCTGAGGGAAGTGACTGCCTGGCTCACAAGAATCCATCAACCAAAATGTTTCTGTGCACTCAAGCGCACATTTACCCCACCACAGACATAGAAAACATACCGTAGGCTTCGTAAGAATCTTGAAGTTCCCCATGTCCATAGTCATAATACTCTGACTCCCTGAAAAGACAAAAATATAACAGTTAAGGTTTTCATATTACCATTCATTCAGTAGTCCACATATCAGACAGTTTATTATCTATAAAACAGGGGAAATATATGCTCTGTTCCATTCCTAACCTCACCAATAGTTGCAACATGTATAAACCATATATATACCCAAAAGCCTAATTTAAGTATAGCAAGGAGGAAAAGACCCTGTTTTGTCCCTATTACAAATGTCTGAGATTCTTTTCCAAGTGATCATGGGCCAGACACATATATACACAAAATCAAAGCTGTATTTTAAGTGAAAACAAAACAAAACAAACAAACAAACAATAAAAACCAAAATCTAGGTCAAGCTTCTAGCTTGTTCTTAAAATCATAGGTATCTCCAGTGTGGGTGGGGTGAGGTGATTTGATGTATTGTCATGAGACAAAGCTTCCTGCATCCCAAGCTATTCTTCATGAATGCTGGGACAGCATCTACCAACTGTGCTACTTTGTTCTCGACCCAAACACACATTAGAAGAGTGCACTGGATCCTATTATAGATGGTTGTGAACCACCATGTGGTTGCTGGGAATTGAACTCAGGACCTTGGGAAGAGCAGTCAGTGCTCTTAACCTCTGAGCCACCTCTCCAGTCCCCGAGTGACATTGCTTAATAAAAAATTATCTAATGGTATTTTTCTCTTTTTTCTATGTAGCTCAGGAACTGTTCATCAATTAGCTTCAAAGCCTAAATTAACATAAAATTCAGTTATCCAAATATTCACACCCACAAATGTACCTTCAAGTCATCAAAAGCAGAGGCAATACCTTCAAAACATTAAGTTACACTATTCCTTAGGTTAGTGTTTGCCCAAATCTTTAGTCTCTCCAATTCTATCTGTGATCCATCCGGGACACTATACAGACATGACTTATTGCCTGACTCACCCTTGACTCTGGCTGTAATAGCCTTCATAGCCTTCATAACTCTGTTCTGCATATGTATCATCATATCCCTGAAACAATAAAGTAAAGGTCAGAAATGCACAGAGAAGAGAATCACAACTCATAGGGGATCATGGGCTTCTGAATGAACAGGCTATGAAAAATTCTCAAAAATACTAATATCCACTGTAGAACAGAAAATACAAAACTCAAAAGGCTTTAGTATTGCAATCTCAGTAAAATTCTGTATGTTGAACCACAACTTACTTCTCATTCAACTTATACAAACTTAGTAATAATGCCTAAAATAGAAAAATCATCTCATAGTTAAAACCAACCGAACAAGAATACAGATTCCAAATCTTAAAGCAGTGTCTTCTATCTACATACAAGAGTAAGACTCTTATCACTCAACTTTCTCTGGCAACCTAGGTATGGAAGAAATGGTACATTGTTCAAACCATTCTTACATAATCTTCGTATGTTTCTGGTGCAGGTGTGGGAGGCAAAGGTATTCTCTGAATACCAGCTGTCCGAGCTCTTGGTGTTGGGGCACCCCTCACAGTAGGTGGTGGCGGCACTCCTCGAGTCACAGTGGCACCTCTGGTAATGGAGCCTCTCACTGGGGTTCCACGAACCAAAGCCCCTCTAGGAGGTCCAACACCACGACCTCTACAAAAAACAAACAAACAAACAAACAAAAAAAACCATTAATTTGATATTTTAATAATTAGGCCACATTCATTCTAAGGATTATTCATAAATTCTGGAGGTAGAATGATTTTACATTTTTTCAACTACTTACTTGAGACAAGGCCTCCTATGTAGCTCTGGAACTGATACAAATCCACCTGCCACTGCCTCTACTAGGTATTAGGATTCAAGTGTATACTACCACACCCAGCTAACCTTAAATTCCCCACTCCCCATGACAGGGTTTCTGTGTGGAAACCTGTCACTTTGTAGACCAGGCTGGCCACCAACTCAGAGATCCGCCTGCCCCTGCCTCCTGAGTGCTGGGATTAAGGCATTTGCCACCACTGCTGTTTAATTTTAAATTTGTCCAGTATATATGAATACACATGAGTATTTTTTACAATTTTTATTCTATATGTATGGATATTTGCATGCACATGCACACATGTCTATGTACCACATGTACACTTTGTGCCCACAGAGGCCAGAAGAAGGTGTCAACAAGAGGATGTTGGGTCCTCTGGAACTTGAGTTACAGATGGTTGTGAACCACCATGTGGATGCTGGGAATTGAGCTGAGATCCTCTGGAAGAACAGTCAGTGCTCTTAACCACTGAGTCACCTCTCCAGCCCCTAATTTTAATTTCTTAAAGGAAGGCCCTTGCTTGTCCTTTGTTTTTTACTTTTCCTTTCCTTTTTTGACAGGGTTTCACACAACCCAGTCTGGTCTTGAACTCAGTATGTAACAGAGGACAACCTTGTACTTCAGCCTTCACTTCCTAGGTGTTGGGATTATAACTGTGTCACCATACCCTAGGGTTTGTTACAGTGCTAGAATCAAACCCAGAGACTTATGCATGCTAGGCAAACACTCTACCAATTGTGGCACATCTCTAACCCTAAAACAGACTTTAAAGCACAGAATAATATACATATAAGGGACCGAACTAGAAGATTCTCTGGGCTCAATCATGGATCACAGTACCTCAGGAAGGTCTAGACTGTCTGAATATTATATAAATATTAACCACAAAAGGTAAAATTCTGAAACCATATCATATAGTCATGTTTGATGGCTCATGACTTTAATCACAGCACTTGGGAGACAGAAGGAGGTGGATCTCTTTTGAGTTTCAGACAGGCCTGGTCTATGTAGCAGGTTCCAGGGCTACATAGTGATTAATATTCTTTTTTTAAAAAAAGGCAACTGGAGATGAAATGGCTTAGTGGGTAAACATACCAGATGATTAAGACTGACATTCTGAGTTCATTCCCCAAGACCAACATGATAGGATTCCTACCACTTTGTCCTTTTCCTAACACATCCACAGTCACACTCCCCCCTCCAAGCTCACAAATGGATGGATGGATGGATGGATGGATGGATGGATAAATGAATATATGGATTTTTGTTTTTAAGTGCTAAGACTATCCAAAATTAAAAGTCCCAAAGTTTCAGTAAGACTGCTACATCTAACTATGGTCAGACTATTAAGATCTAAAATTCCATACCTGATGTACTATATAAACCCTCTGACTCTTCCTGAGTTAGTCAAATTTGTATTTCCTTTTCAACTATTTTTACCTGGGAACAGGTGGAGGAGGAGGGGCAGCTCCTCGTCCTCTCACAGATACCCCACGACCACGAGAGGGTTCAGGAACTCCATTCAAGTAGGACAATTCTAGAAACTGCTCCTGACAGATATCATCCATCATATCCTGGGAATTAAAGACAACAAAGAATACGTGTAACATCTGCTCCTTTAAAAAAAAAAAAAAAAAAAATCACAAGGCCCACCAAGCCTTGGATCTTAAGAAGAGCCTTGAAGCTGGGAATAGTAGCACATATCTTTGATCCCAGCATGCCTGAATACAGACACAAGCAGATCTCTATGAGAAAGAAGCCAGTCTAGACTACAGTTTTGAGTTCTAGGACAGCTAGAGCTACACAGTGAGATGAGACTCTATCTCAAAATACCACTCCCAAAGTTGAAAGCCTAGATGAAGTCTCAAGTCAAAATCCTTTGATGTCAAATTACACTATCAGTTCTTTGAGAAAAATCTTGACAGCAGACCCTCATATATGAAATTCTTCAGAAAGCAGTTCCTGCCTAGCTTTCCCTTGATCACTTCCTTTCTCTATACACAAAACTTTCTCAAGACAAGCCAAACAACCTATAACTGATGGCCTGGATTAGTCTTAAATACATTCTTTGCAAACAGTTACTTTTCCTAGAATAGAAGATACTACCATTAATGAAGTTCTATGTATTGGGTGCTATATAAATAAGCTTTGTATGGATTTTCCAGTTTGGATAAACTCCAAAATGACTCTGCCAAAATTTCATTGTACAATTGGGAACTCTGATCCTTACAAGACATGCCAAAGGGCTAGGAGTATAGCTAGGTGGAAGAAGGTATCCCTAGTCTACATCAAAGCCCTGAGTAAAATTCTCAGTGTAGCCACAAAGGAAGAAAGAGGAAAATCCTCTTTTTCTGTTGTTGCCAAGCCAAACTTCTTTGCCTAAAATACCACATAGTTCTCACTATCCAGGTATTAAATACCATCTTAGGTCTGTTTTTCTCATAGTTGAGATCTTCAAGAGCCATTGTGCATACATGGATATGTCACAGTATGTGTGTGGACATCAGAAGACAACTTTGTAGTCTCTTTTCATCTTCACATGAGCTGTGAGAATTCCTGTTTCTGTGTCTAATGCTTTCTACTCATTTACAGAATGTAAAATTCTTCCATTTCCCACAACAAATATTCAACCTTAGTACCTGATGAACTGTTATTTATCTTGAATACTACTTTAAGAATGATATAATTAGAGCAATGTCCCTGGCTACTCTCTACTTGTCTTGACCTTACGTATCATTGCTATTTCGATTAGATAAGTACCAATGCCCAACTCATTCCTCAGGAGTCTCCAACTGTCACATTTGTCAAATAAGATAAACTTCAGTCTACTATGAAGTATTTAGTACATATAAATTAACTTTGAGGGGCTGGAAACATGGCTTAATTGGTACAGTGCTTGCCTAACATGCATAAACAAGTCCAAGGTTGGAGACATAATACACAAAATCAGGTGTAGCAGCACAAGGCTTTAATAGCAAACGAGAGGCATAAAGATCAATGAATCCAAGGACTCTCAGTTACAGAGAAAATTCAAGGCAAGCCTGGGCAACATTAAAGGTCCTAAACAAAACAAATAAAAACCAGTGTTTTGTTTAAACTGGAGTCTCAGCCTCTAGAAATCTCATTATATATTTGGAAAAACTCCAAAATCTGGAGGGAGAGGAATTCCCAAACGTTAAAGAACAGTTCATATAACTGATACTTAACCTGTTCTATAGTCAGGTGACTCTAAAAAAATTACAGAATTATAATCATTAATCACAGCACTTTGGAGGCAGAGGCAGACAGACCCCTGCAAGCGGGAGACCAGCCTGATCTACACAGTGAGTTCTAGGCCAGGCAGAGTACACAATGAGACCCTATCTCAAATAAATAAAACAAAAGCCAACAACAACAACAAAAGAAAAACACAAACACAAAAACTATATGCCGTCAATAGTCAAGCCTGTAACATACACGTCTTCTAAAAGAAGAACACTTCTGAAATTAACTTGTCAACACTGGATACCCTAAGTTTCCGGTTAACTCTGGATTTAAGAGTCTAGCACACAGACTCCACTGCAGACTTACCTTAAGCCATTTTCCTAATGCCATCTCCTGGTTCCATAATAGTACCAGAATAGTGAACTGAATCAAGACTTCATTAAATCTATTAAGCAAATTGTTAACACATCAGAGACCCAAGAGACTGACAACAGAGAGTAGTACACATTAATGAAGCCACATTAGATGTGCTATAAGTAGTGGGAAAACCTCAGCAAACTGAACAAAAGCACAGACCCTAGTCAAGAACCATAGCCTTATCAACAATGCAATCTTACTTTCTCCCTTGCTTAGGCGATAAAGAATATGCATTTCCTTACTGGTACTAGAAATTTCTTGACTTCTTCCATGGCATGGGCCATAAGAGCATAAGCTTCACATGGGGGTCCAAAGACTTCAATGAAGACATGCAGATCCATATTTAAATGGGCATATTTGGGGTCTCCACCCTTGCGTAACTCCTCCTCCTATGGGAAAATGCAAAGAAACATCAACTCATATACAGAAAGAAAACAGTATCTTTACCTGTAGGTCAAAGGGAAAGCAAGAAAAAATATCTTAATAATAACAACCCTTAAGGAAAGTAAAGTAAGTCCTAGAACTAACTTATACTACCTGCTAAACCTGTAATTTAATGTAGTGATTTCATATGCTTAGCCAATGGGAAGTGGCACTATTAGGAGGTGTGGTCTTGTTAGAATGGGTGTGACCTTCTAAGAGGAAGTATGTCACTGTGTATGGGCTTTGAGGGGTCCTAGTGTTCAAGCTCCTGCCAGGGTAGAACAGTCTCCTTTTGGCTGCCCTCAGATCAAGATGGAGAACTCTCAACTCCTTATCCAGCACCATGTCCACTTACATGCTGCCATGCTTCCCACCATGATAATGAACTGAACCTCTGAAACTGTAAACCAGCCCAAATGAAATGTTTTCTTTTATGAGAGTTGCCATGGTCATGGTGTCTCTTCACAGGAAAAGAACCCTAACTAAGCCACTTTGTTATCTGTTTCCTTAAACGACTGGAGTATTCACTGTGGTAAATTAGGAATAACATATTAAAACTTAGAATCTACTCAGGTTAACAGTTGTTTGCTCAGTATTCAGTGTCTGCAGGCATGTATGCATTTATGGCCAAGCATTAGTTTTTAAATCCATTAGTACTCTCTTATTGCCACTGGCCCTGATGAAGTGCTTTTACTGTCCAGGAATTCCAAGGGAAAACAAAGTCAGGACAGACAAGAAAATCTCTTAGAAATCTCATTAACTAATATAACATACTTCAGATTCATTCTACATATCTAGAAAGAAATAAAGGACAAAAGAAAAAGATGAAGAAAACAAGATCAATTAAACTGCCTAAAAGACCCTCAAAAAACAAATTTCTAAATTTATCAGGTAAGTCTTATCTAAAAAGCTGACCCTAGAAGGGAAAACCATTATGTGTGCTAGAAGTTTCTTGTCATTTAACTGCACTCTGTGTAGGGTGCTGTGGAGTGAAAAGTAAAAAAAAATTAAAAACTAAAAAGCTGCAGGCTGGAGAGATGACTCAGAAGTTAAGAGCACTGACTGCTCTTTCAGAGATCCTGAGTTCAATTCCTAGCAATCACATGGTAGCTCACAACCATCTGTAATGGGATCTGATGCCCTCTTCTGGTGTGTGTCTGAAGACAGCGACAGTGTACTCCTATAAAAAAAAATCTAAAAAAAAAAAAAAAAAAAAAGCAAGCCAGGCCATGGTGGCACACACCTTTGATCCCAGCACTTGGAAGGCAGAGACAGGTGGATTTCTGAGTTCAGGCCAGTCTGGTCTACAGAGTGAGTTCCAGGCCAGCTAGGGCTACATAGAGAAACCCTGTCTCAAACAAACAAACAAACAAACAAACAAACACAACAACAACAAAAAGACAAAATCCTTAAATAGGTTTTCTTTGTCAGGATAAGTCGTGTTTACTTTTGGAATCTATCATCTTAGCAGGTCTCACATTCCTGTTGGCTAGACATCAAATGCTCTAACCCCAAACGCACCAGCACTGAACAGCACTGGTCTTATTCCCGTCACTGGAAAACAGGGCCTGCTATTCACATTTTAGTGTCTTCAGTATGGTTAAGTTTAGTATACTCTCAGTGCTCATTTCAACTTTTCAGAGGTAAGCTTACCAAAGCCAACAATGGTACTTAATTGTATCATAATATCATAATGCAGCCAAAAGGGGGAAAAAAAAACAGAAACAAAAATGCTGGACAGATAGCTTAATTGGTAAAGAGCACTGGCTATTCTTCCAGGTCCTGAGTTCAATTCCTAGCACCCACATGGTGGCTCCTAACTGTATAACTATAGTAGTCCTGTGGGATCAAATGCCCTCTTCTGATGTGTAGATGTACATGCATACAAAACAACCATATACATAAAATAAATGCATTTAAAAAAAAGGGGTGGGGGGATCATTAGGACATATCTAGGCTCTTTCCAACATTGCCAATGAGTGCTTACATGCAATGAAAACTTACAACAGTCATATTTTGTATGCTGGAGGGGTAGGGCTCAGAGATGCATGTCTTTAATCCTAGCATGTGGGAGCAGAGGCAGGCAGATCTGTTCTGAGAGCAGCCTGGTCTATACAGCAAGTTCCAGGCCAGCTCAATGTGTTGAGACAGTGACACATTATCTCAACATCTCCCAAACCCACCCCAAACAAACCTCTAAATGTTTGAGTGTTTGCTTGCATAAAGCATCCATATCAGGCACTGAACAACTAGCAGGAAGTAGGGTTTTATTTGAACATACCTTAGCTTTGTCTCTCATTGAACCCTTCCCCAAGACAGAAATCTTTGCACCAGTCTCTTCCTGCAGTCTTTTGATTGTATTTCCTTGTGGTCCAAGAATCTTCCCCACAAAATTGAACTGTCAGAAAATTAAAAAACAGAATTCTAGTACACATGCCTCTATAAAAATTTAACTATATATAACATGTCATTTGATCTTCAACAACCCTATAAAGTAGAAATCTTTGTATGTATGAGATCCCAGTTTTACTCAAGATATATTATAACTAATATTTAATAATACTTAGTGATTAGCTTTAAGTTATATAACTAGAAGTGGTAGTTCTGAATTTGGATTTCCTGATAAAGTCTGGTACTCTTCCCACAACTTACTTCAACTATTAATAAATACTTTAACAATACCATAAACATTTAACATGCATAAACTTGTATTAGTGACCAGACTCATTAGCATCCTACCTCTCAGAGACAACAGAACAAAGTACCTCATGGTAGCATCTATGGTAAACTATAATCTAGCTACTCTCCTTTAAAAAGGAAGATGATGAACACTTCTTTTAAAAATTTACATTTATTTGTTTACTTACAAGAGGGAGTGAAGGACACCAGAACATGTACACAATGGAACCCCAGTCAGACAGGCACAAATGTGGTCAGGATGTTGTTTTTCTCCTATCACATGGGTTCCAGAAATCAAATTTAGGTCTTCAGGTGTGATGACAGAACCTTTACCCACGGAGCCATCTTTCAAGCCTAAAAGAATCTACTTTTTTTTCCCTTGTATTTTTTTAGGGGTGGGGAATTTGTTTTTTGGGTTTTCAAGGCAAGATTTCTCTATGTAGCCGAGGCTGTCCTGGAACTCATTCTGTAGACCAGATTGGCCTCGAAATCAGAGTTCTGCCTGCCTCTGTCTCCACATCAAAGGTATGTGCCACCATTGCCTGGTAGCAGCAGCTTCTTTTAAAAAGCTAATTCTAAGAGGATGGAGAGATGGCTTGGGGTTAAGAACACTTGCTGCTCTACAAGAAGAACCAGGTTAGGCCTCCTGGTGCCTACATGGATGGTAGTCTAAAACCATCTGTGCTTCAACATTGTCAATGGATCCCACACCTTGCTCTGTCTTCCTCAGACACTAATCACACATTTTGCATGTACATACATCAAAACAAAATATTCATACACATTAAATAAAAATAAAATTGACTTCATCTGATTTGAGGATATGTGTTATATTTTATTTGATTTAAATTCTAAGTCAGAGGCAGAAAATGGCTCATAGTTAATATTACTTTTCTCTCCCTTTCTTTCTTCCTTCCTTCCTTCCTTTTCTTTCTTTCTTCCTTTCTTTCTTTCTTTCTTTTCTTTCTTTTCTTTTCTTTCTTTCTTTCTTTTTAAAGATTTGGGTTCTGTTCCCAGCAACCACATAGCAATTCACAACCACCTGTAGCCCCAATTTCAGGGGCATCTAATACACTCTTCTGGCTTCCTTAAGCACAAGGCATGCACATGATGTGAATACTAATACACATGCATGCACTTATACATAGACATAAAATAAGATAAATTCTAGCTCAATCTTTTCAAAAAATGATCCAGAATTTTACTTTGGGCCTAGAGCTTGAACAAAATGTATGAAAAAGAAATTATTTTTGATTCCTAAAAATATCTATTTCCTTCTTGACTATAATTATACTGTAAATTATGGGCTTTGCTATTTTAACTTCCAGAAACAGGTATTTCAAGCACCAGAAAGCTTTACAGATGGATGCATGGCCATCCCATGTCTTTATCACAGCCAACAACGTATCAGCCTACAACATGAACTCAGAAGTGAGTATCCTTTACATTACCTTTGGATACTGCTTGACAGGTATCAGTACCCGTTCTTTCAGCTTCATGTTCTTATGAGAAAATAAATCCAAATAATTCTCCTCGTCATCTTTTTTTGACTCTCCCTTCTGAATCTTCTCAATTTCTGAATAAGAAAAACAGAACTTAATTTCTGTACTTATAAAGACATCTGGCAAGACTGCTTAAAGCATAATTGTGAAGTACTCTGTAAAAACCAAACAGTTCCGATGAAATGTGCTAATTTTAGATAAACTGGATAAGGCTTGCAAAGCTGTAAGAAGTTAACTATGGAACCTGAATCCTGCTTGCCACCCTCACCTGAAGTATATATACCATCCATTCATTCTTTTTTTTTTTTTGGTTTTTCGAGACAGGGTATCTCTGTGTATCCCTGGCTGTCCTGGAACTCACTCTGTAGACCAGGCTGGCCTCGAACCCAGAAATCCACCTGCCTCTGCCTCCCAAGTGCTGGGATTAAAGGCATGCGCCACCGCCGCCCGGCCCATCCATTCATTCTTGCCTTACCAGTATGTGCACTGACCAAGTACACCTTTAACCCCAGCACTCAGGGAGCAGAGGAAGGCAGATCTCTGGGCTCCAGGCCAACCTGGTCTATAGAGCAGGTTTCAGAATAACCAGGGCTACAGAGAAACCCTGTCTAGGGAGAAAAACAAAACAAAACCCAAAAGTATATACATGTGCATTTATCTAAATCAATTCAGTAAAGTAGAAAAAAAGATTTAAAAAAAATTAGGACAAATCAAAATCTTCAACAAGAAAACAATACAAAGGGGACTAAGAGATGCCAGAGTTTGAAAGAGTTCTTACTCTATCACACATTAGTAGTGGTCAACTTAGGAAGTTATTTAACTGTTCTGCATATTTGTTTTCATATTTATAAAATATTAGCAAAATTAACCTATAAAGAATGAGGTGTCTGCCTGTGGTCCCAGCACTCAGGAACCAATCAGGAAGATCACAAAGTTTGAGGATAGCCTGAGATAAATGCGACCTTTTCTAAAATAAATAACAAAACCAAAACCCAACCACCTAAAAAGACAAAATAACATGTATTCAAGATCAAAGTTTATTTCTTAGTATGTGGGCAATACATGATTATTATCTAAACCAAACTCAATGTCCAAAACAAGAAAATACAACATAGTAATTTAAAAATAACAACAGGGAGGGCTGGAGTGATTGATAGCCCTGTGGTTAAGATTAAGAGCACTTGCCACTCTTGTAGAAGACCCACGAAGTTCATTTCTCAACACCCACATGGCGGTTCACAACAATTTATCATTCCAGTTTGAGGAGAATCTAATGCCCTCTTCAGCTAAATAAATACATACACACAAAACACTAATTCATAAATTTAAAGGAAAACTCTCATCTAAGTCTGACCCAATAATGCTATACACAGTATATACAATGACAAACCCAGAGATAAGCACACACCCCTGAAATCATCATAACCACCAAGGCCACAGACACAATTATGAGAACCATCGTACTTTGAATTTGCAGTTTCATCAAAGATGGGAACTCTTGATCCTCCTGCCTACATCTCTCTTAAGTACAGGGCTCCTGTGTGTTTCTTAACTACTGACATGTAGTTAGGCCTTTCAGTTCTTCAACTGGATTGCAAAACTGATGATAGGAAGGTTTGTTTACATACAATATAATGTGCCCTATAAATTTAGGGCCTCTTTAGTAGAGCTGGGGAGACGTCTCAGTCACCTGCATTTGCTGCACAAAGATAACAATATGAATTCCATCCCATCATCATCACCAGCACTAGCATCATAAGCAAAGTGGCTACTTATAATCCAGACTCTGCAGCTTGGAGACAGGGGGATCCCTGGGCTTGCTGGCCAGCAGTCTAAATCAGTGAGCTCCACGTCTATCTATCTGTCTCTCTCTTTTTTGCTTTTTGAGACAGGGTTTCTCTGTGTAGTCCTGGCTGTCCTGGAACTCACTCTGTAGACCAGGCTGGTCTCGAACTCAGAAATCCACCTGCCTCTGCCTCCCAAGTGCTGGGATTAAAGGTGTGTGTCACCACACTGCCCAGCTAGAGACTCTCTTAAGAAATAAGGTAGCAAGTAAAATAAAATAAACAAACAGGGTAGAGAAGAACTGAGGAAAACACCAGATCTTTACATACACGCAAAGGAGTCAGAATAGCTAAGAAAGCAAGAGTAGAAACAACTTGAGCCTTCAAAAGGGTCATCTTCAATATTTAGTAGAAGAACTGAACATTTATTCAATACCATACAAATATTACCTAATTTTCCCTTAAAAACAACTCACTGTAGTTGCTAATATAACTGAGAATTTGAAAATTGCAGAGGTTAATTACTTCTAGGTCACAAGCTGCTAAAGTACCAGAAAACAGAGTAAAATATAAGTGTGGGACTGGAGACATGGCTCAATGGTTGAGAGCATTCACTGCTCTTGACTAGAACACTGGTTCTATTTCCAAGACCTGTGGTAGCTTACAACCATCTTTCACTCCAGTTCCAGAGGACCCAGATGCTTCCTTTTGGCCTCCATAAGCACCCAGACACATAACACACATTTATACACGTAGGCATTAACACTCATATACATAAAATAAAAATAAATAAAAAAATAACAAAACACTAGACATTTTCTAACTTCAAATCTCACATCTGTCATGTGTTCTCTTAGTGGAGGACAGAGAACACTTTAACAATGAAATGCTAACTTTTATAAAGTTTTACAAACTACAATTTACGCATGGTGTGTGTGTGTGGGGGGGGGGTACAAACCCTTAATCCCAGCACTTGGAAAGCAGAGGCAGGCAGTCTATATAGTGAACTGCACACCAGATACCCATAGTTTTTGCTCACCTCAAAAGAAAATAATTTGAAAAGGAAGCTTCCCATGGCTAACCCTAACCAAAGATGGTAGCACATGCCTGTGGCCCTAGCACTCGAGAGGCCTCCTGTGAGTTCAAAGCCAGTCTGAGCTACATCAAGAACTTGTCTAAAAGGAGAAAGAACGATCAACAACTAAAATAACTGTCTCACCCTCGGGCAAAAGCACTTTCTAAACAACATTTCTAAGACTGACTCCCTCAATGTTGTTTGCCTGGGCCTCTGAAGACCTTGATGTCCCAAGAGCCGAAGAAAGAAAAGCTAAGGTATAAACAACTCAGAGATGTGACCATCTGTTTGTCAGCCTGACAATCACAACCTCTCCTGTCTTATCCAGTGTCTTTGATGTGTCAGCAGTCTTGGATCACTCATTTTAACCAATGCCATCCCCATTTAGTGGCCAAAGGAACCTGAATTCAGCAATGTTATGGAATTTGTCACCAAACTAAAGACAGATCAATTGTACCAACTCATTGTTTTTGACATAGTAAGTGGAATTAAGCTTATGGCTTTTTAAAAAACCTTTACTAATTTTCCTCCCTTCAGTCTCCCTGTAAACTTCCAAAAATTAGAACTATTTAATGAATCTCAGAGCAAAGAACAGCGTTATTGTTTGTTTAAAGGGGGTCTCACCTAGGTGACACTCTTCCTGCCTCAGCCTCCAGAGGGCAAGAATTACAGATGTGTTCTATCATTCATACTGAACTAGAACATACATTTTGAGGGGTAGATAGAACGGAGTTGAATCCTGGCTCTTCTGCACTATGAAGTGACCTTTTACTACAGGATAAACTGAGGAACACTATAAACCCCAGCACTTGGGAGGTAGAAGGACTGTAACTTGAAGACTAGCCTGGGCTATGAGACCCTGTCTCAAACCAACCCCCCCTCCCAAGGGGTATGGGAGATGGGGACAAGAGGACAAAAGAGAAAACAGAATGCACACAACAGGTTAATACTGGATAAGCCTGAAAAAAAAATCTACAGATGGGATTCAGTGGTACAGCCTGCAATCTCAGGACTCAGAAGGAGCAGGGTTTCACGGTCAAGCCTGGAAAAATTAGTGAGATTTGGCCTCAAAATAAAAGTTAAACAAAGCTGAGCTGTGGTGATGCCTGCCTTTGGCTGATCTCGGAATTCCAGGCCTGTTTGGTCTATAGAGCCAGTTTCAGGACAGCCAGGGCTACACAGAGAAACCCTCTCTCGAAAAAAAGAAAAAAAAGAAGGGGGGTGGAGGGGAGAAAGAAAGAAACAACCAAACAAACAAAACGGGAAAAACAAAGTAAAAAGAAAGCTGAGTTCAATGATAGAACACGTTTTTAGCACTCATACAAAGGCACTGGGTTTAATCCTCAGTACCACCAAAACAAATTTTTTGTGTATGTATGTAAAATTAATTGCATTGGCTAAGAAGAGACTACTATATACATTAATTTCTTAACATTTGATTAAGAACTAAACTAATTATAAAACAAAACAGTTAAGTATTTTTTTCTTTTTTGCTAAAGCATCAAGATGAGCTTAGCAAATCTGTTCCAAAGAATAAAATGATGTCATCCTCTGACTCCAGGTGCACTTGGCTCATACTTCTGACCATGGCACCCCTGCTCCTGTTATTAATTTCTGGATTTTTACAATCATCAAAATAAGTAACTGCAATCCTTGGAGAGAAACATCCTCATTTATTTGAAAAGGAAGCTTCCCCTGGCTAACCCTAACCAAATAGGATAGCGCATGCCTGTGGCCCTAGCACTCCAGACAGAGGCCTTCTGTGAGAAAAACTTCCCTCATTCATCTACTACTTCCAGCCTCTACACCTTTTTCTGTTAGTGTCATCTTTTGGAAAGAATAAGACGATGATCTTTATGTAAATAAACCCTACCCCGTGGTTTTTACAGAATTGTTGTTTCAAGTAAGAACACCTAGCATATTAGGTTCCTGACCTTTTCTCTGGGGAGAGGATGAGGTCATGAACTCCATCAAGAATTTGAGAAAAGCCACAGGCTATCCTCTACCCCAAGTATACAAAGTCACAGTATGTTACATACAATATTGGCTAAAGAAGAAGGTAACGGCCCAGTGGTGGCACACATCTTTAATCCCAGCACTCAGGAGGCAGAGGGAGACTGATCTCTTGAGACTGAGGCCAGCCTGGTCTACATAATGAGTTCTAGGACAGCCAGGGCTATACAAAGAAACCCTGTCTTCAAAAATAAAAAAGAATGGGAAAAATGTGGGTACTGGCCCCCACAAAGCCCGAGTTTGGAATCCTTGTATAGGAACTCAATTCTCATAGATAAAAACTCTCCTATTATGGCATATTTACCATGGCTTCCCAAATATCTTTCTTTAGGGAATAACTTTAAAAGGGAAATTTGTTTTTAAATTAATATTTTTTAAAGAAAAATCTTTGTTTGTGTATTTTTCAAAATGTTTTACTTTATGTGTATGGGTGTTTTGCATGAATGCACATGTATACACAACCTGTATGCCTAGTAACAGTGTATGTCAGAAGAGAGCATCAGATTCCCTGGGACTGGAGTTAAAACAGCTATGAGGCACCACATGAGTGCTTACAATTGATCCCGGGTTCTTTGGAAGGGTGCTTAATTGCCCAGATACCTCTCTGACCACATTTTGCCTGCCTGTGTATGTATGCCTCATGCATGGCTGGTATTCAGAGTCAAGAAGAGGGCATCAGTCAGATCCTCTAGAACTACAGTTACAGGCAGTTAAGAGTCAAAATGTGGATGCAGTGAACTAAACCAAAGTCCCATGAAAAAATAAGTGCTCTTAAATGCTGACCCGTCTTTCCATCTCCATCCACCCTAGTGATAGGCTTAGTCATCATCTTCTTCCCTAACCATTAGTAACCTTCAATCTGTTGTCCATCCTTACTGTTTTTTTTTCCAAGAATGCTAGAATTGTTCAAAAGACTGAGAGCATTAAATCCAACGTTTCAAGGCCAGCCCAAGCTAAATAGCAAGATCTTGTCTCCAAGAAAATGCTGCATTATCACAGAGCAGGTAGGAAGCACAGCCCTTTAGTCCCAGCACTCAGAGGATCTCTGTGACCATGAGACCAGACTGGTTTACAGTTAGTTCTAGACTAAGCTAGGGCTCCATTGCCATGCTAGGCAAGCATTTTACCACTAAGCTATACATAGCTCCTTCTTTATACTTTCATTTTGAGGCATGGTCTCACTAAATTCCCAAGCTGCCCCTGTACTCTGTAGCTCTAGCACACCTTGAACTTGAGATTTGTCTTGGCCCCCTGAGCACCTGGGATTACAGGCCTGTACTAACAAGTACAGTTTTGTTTCTGATCTTTAAAGAATTTGAGTGTTCTGCTTTCAAATGAAACGCTAGTTATTCATTCTGTTATCCAGAGTCATTGTGCCAATTACCAGCAATGTATGGAAACTCCTAATGCATGCTCTCAGCCCCACTTCTTGGTCTTAAACTTGTCCATGTGTCACATCTTCAATGTCTTCCTATCTGCTACTTTATATTCAACTTATCAAGGCAAAAATCTTTTCACAGCCCCCCAAAATCCTTTGCTGAAGAAAGCACAGGCTCTTGTACATGCCAAACAAGCCCTCTACAACAGAACTACATTCCTGGCCTTCAAGACAGAAAACTAAATCTAGCTGGAACTCAGTTTACAAAATACAAAAAACAGGTTAATTAAAAAAAAAAAAAAAATCTTCTCTATAGCTTTAGTCTCTCCCTCCTCTCTGAGGACATTGGCACATAAATCTTCCGATCTGCATAAAGGTCTTCTGATGACTTTTATTCTTAAAATGTTCACTATGAGTCCTTTACAATGTCTACTTTCTAACTATAAAGCACATTAACAGACTAGCATTTTTATATACACTTCCCTGGCTCAGAAACTCTAGCAGGGCTAGGTAACTGCATCTTTGCATATCTGCATTGACTCATTGCAGCGGAACACCAATTTGGCCCACAGCAGTGAGTCTATGCTCAAATTCTACACTCCTCTTCAAAAATAAATAAATACATACATACATATCCTTACGCTCCTCAGAATTCTGGGTTTTCCCATCAAGGTAAGGTTTAACAAAGTACACTCTGAGATGCATCTGCTAAGACAGAGGAAGACAATGATGAGAAAGCAGACAGAAGATCACCACAAATGGTGACCTGACAGTCTAACCAGGAAGGAGATACTCAACAGATACTTAATTATAGTTGGGCATGGTGGCTGATCCCACCCAAGAGACAAAGGTATGTATATCTTTTTGAGTTTCAGGCCAGCCTGATATACACAATGAGTTCCAGGACAGCCAGCACTATGTAAAGACCCTGCCCCCTAATCCACAGTGTGTGTGTGTATGACTAAATATAGATACATACATATTGTACATAGCATACCAGAAGATAATAAAAACAAAATAAATTCGGAAAGGGTCAGGGAGGGCTGTGTGGTGGTATCAGAAATGGTGGTCTGGTTCTCATGAACTTTATAGGAAATGGACAAGGATGCATAGAAAAAGCTAAGTGCTGGGCACTGCTCTCTAGTGTTCTGTATCTCAGCTTTCTCATCCTCACTTCCCTACTAGCACTCCAGACTTTCCCATACCTTTCTGATTTCAACCAATTAGGTCTGTCTTTTTAAAATTCAATTTGCAGCAGGCAGTGTATGAGGGACCAAGTCAAAAACTTTTAGCTGTTGGAAGGAAAAAGGAGTCAAATGTGTGAATCAAATGTAGACTGACGGTAAATCCTGTTGATGTTGCTAATTGTGTTAGTTTAGTCAACTATTATCTTTGGACCTTTTATCTCTTCTGTAATGGTAACAGGATTGTCTTCTCAGCCATCCAGAGGCAGAGGCAGGTGGACCTAAGTCTGAAGACAGCCAAGTCTATGTCTACATAGCTAGATCCTAGCTCAAAAACAAAAACAAACAAGCAAACAAAAAACCAAACAAACACAAAAACTGGGGCCAGGAAGATGGCTCAACAGTTAAGAGCTCTGGCTGTTCTTCCAAAGGACCTGGGTTCAATTCCCAGCACCCAGATGGCAACTCACAGTGGTCTATAACTCCACGCCCATGGGATCTGACACAGACACACAGGCAAAACACCAATGCACACAGAAATTAATAAAATTTTTAAAAAATTTAAATAAGGCAAAAGCAAAAAAGACCCAACTTTAAAAATTAAAGTGTTTTCTCTTAATAATCACACCAAAGTTAAACTCTGACTGCAGAGCTAAAAGAAACATTTAAGAAACAATATTTCTGGGCCGGGTAGTGGTGAAGATCAGTATTAGTAAATAATTTAATAAACAGAAGGATTGCTATGGTCGGGCAGTGTGGAGCACGCCTTTAATCCCAGCACTTGGGAGGCAGAGGCAGGTGGATTTCTGAGTTCGAGGCCAGCCTGGTCTACAGAGTGAGTATCAAGACAGCCAGGACTACACAGAGAAACCCTGCCTTGAAAAAAAAAAAGAAAGAAAGAAAGAAAGAAAGAAAGAAAGAAAGAAAGAAAAAATAAATTTCTGTTAACCCAGAAAAACTGAAAAGAAAATGATCACACACTTGAAGTGAGAAAGGCCAAACTATGCCTTATGTATATAGGGATTTATAACTAAAAGAAAACCATGGTGACATCTTATCTAGTGGGTACAGGTCAAAAGAAACTGGCTGATTTTACATATAACTTAGACCTCACACTTACCACTTTACAGATGACACTGCAGAGACTTAGTAAGTTTCCCAGGACCAAGTCACTAGTTAAGAGTCGGTCTCAGTCTCCAAAGTTAACATCTTAAAACTGATATAATTCTTCAGTAATTAATCTAACAGGTTATAAAGACTTGAGGAAATAAAAGACTACCAGTCAACCTTTATCATAGTGATATTCTGCAGGCACTTATTCGAAATCGATCAAACACAGGTGTTTGCTATTTGCAAACCAGCATAAAAATATTTTTTAAAAAATGGCCCAAATATGTAGATCACTTAGTAAAGTACTATGTCTGATCCTAGGTACTGCATAAACTGAGTGTTGTGGGCACACCTCCCAAGCACTGGAAGAAAAAGACTACAAGTTCAAGGTCACCATTGCCTATATAGTGAGAACCCAGCCTCAGCTACTTGAGACCTGTCTCCTTTTTGTTTTGTTTTTTAAAAAGGGAAAAATAAAAATCCTTCCCGGTAACTAAGTTGTCAGAACAAAAGAACAGAAACACAAGAACCTGAGTGTTACAAAACAGAGGCACTAAACTGAAGCTCAAACAATTGATGTTTCTATTTATTGACCACAGGTTTTGTTTTACTGTGCTTCAAGACCCTTACTTGCTGTCTTTATATTTGACTAGAAAGAAAAGCAGGTCTTTAAGTCATTGTAGATACCTGACCTTTTTGCACTATACAAAAGGTAAAGTCCCTTCAACAACGCTGGGAGACAGAATAGATGAAGGAAAATGGTATTTTTCTTTTCAGCTTTGTATTTTGAGTGCCTGTGTAGGACATAAGAGAACATCAGATCCCCCAGTGCTGAAATTACAGGTGTCTGAGAGTCACCCAGGAGCTGAACCCCTGTGGAAGAAAAGAACGTGCTCTTAACGGCTGATCCATCTCTCCATTAGATAATGGTATTTTCACAATGAACTGTCCACAGTACCATTCTGGTCAGAGTCTGCTGATTTGTGTAACGAGGAAATCTGGGGGCTCTGGAGAGGGGGAAAGAATTCTCCCCCAAAGTGTTACAGGTTTAATAAAATTTAGATATCATAAAAAAATACTTCCTAAAACCATGGCTAATTACAAGTGAAGGTCCAACAGGCAGTTTGAATAAGAAAAATGTCTAAGTCAGTCAAGTCATGAGAAGAGAGCTCGCTAGTCTACAAGCAGAGAACAAAGGCTACTATTCTTAAATTATCTCTACTCGAGCAAAAACGAAAACAAAAAGACCAATTTTTCGTTCATCTCACGCAAAAGAACCTGCCGTCCCTTACCACCCTCTATCATTTCTTTCCACGGTCTCCTGGGTTATTTCCCCCCACTATGGCATAACTTCAAAAACACATTTTAAAATAAAGGAGAAAAACCATCCAGGTCTGCAACAATTCTTATTCGACAAGCCGAAATGAAAAACCGAAAAACTTTGCTTGAGAAAAACCTCAAGCTCCCGGATTCTCTCGTCGCCCCAACATCTGATGAACTTAGACCCGAGTTCCCGCTAAATCGCGCACCGCTCCGCAGATGCGCGGAGCCGGTCCGACATTCCCGCTGTCTTTACCTCTTACCTCCCCCCGAGGTCAAGACGCTCTCCACCACCCGCGAACCAAAAAAATAAAAAAATAAAAAAATAAATGTTTTCTCTTTGGGAAAGCGGGGAGAAATAGGTTCGTTTCTGTTAAGAGCGGGTCCTTGGCGCGCGGGGCAGCTACTACGGGAGGAGGAGAAGGGGGCGGGAGCACAGTACTATCCATCAACCTCTCCGCGCTCGGAGATCGCGAGTCCTCTTCGGGCCTCGTCCGTGCCTCAGAAATCCTCCCTTACACCCTGAGCCGGGGTGGGACTGTGGGTGCAGATGCCCGAGCTCCGAGGGGGCGGGAGCAAGAACAAAGCGGCGGCCACCCACCGCCAGTACCGGGAGACCCGGAGGTACGCCGAGACCCGCTTACCTACGGACAGCAGCTGCATGGCGTGAGTGAAGGACGGGTCGAGCGAGTCCTTCTCGGCCATGAGTTCAGGCAGGTACTTATTCTCCGGCTCCATCTTGGCCGCGGCTGTGGCTGACGGGGGCAGCAGCGGGGTCGGCGCGGAACCCACCACAGTCGCGTCGGGACCCGGGGTAGAGGGAGGCAACAGCGGCGGCGGCTGCGTGGCGGGCGAGGCCCGAGCGCCTCCTCTGGGCCCACCTCCGCCTCCCCGGGACCGGTGAGGAAGCGGCGACGGCCGAGACGGGGTCAGACGCACCGAGGGGTGGGCACCTGACGGGTCCTTGGAGCAGCTGCGGCCCGAGGACCGGGTGAGGCGCGCGGCAGGGTCGTCACGGCGCTGCATCGGGGATGATGTGTGGCGTGCGAGCGAGGAAGCAACGCGGCGGCAACTGAGGCCCGAGCGGCGGTTGGCGGGGGTGGAAGAACCGGAGCGACAGCGACCGAAGCCGACCCGAGCGACCCAGCGAGAGAGCACCGGAAATGAGGCGGCGCGCGTGCGCAGGCGCCTACCGGCACCGCCCTTGAGTTTCTCCGCGGAGAACAAAGTCCCCAGTTGGGCCACGGCGCCTGCGCCGACCGAAGACGTCGCCTCCCCGCTCAGGCTCCGAGTTTATGGCGCCTGCGCGGGCGCCCGCCGCCTTCGTTCGTTTCTTTTTCTTTTCCACGTGACCCGGCGCTAGCGGTACACGTGTCTCCCCTCCCCCTCCCTCGGGCGGAGTGCGCGGAGGGGGCGGGCGCCGTGGAATGTCTTTGTCTGCGCTCGGGCCCGCGGAGTGTGCGGCAGCAGACCTGTTATTCCTGGGCCACGCCTCCTTCAACGGCCGAGCCTGGGGAGGTCCCGGGGGAGCAGCGGTGCTGCTGTTTGGAATGGGGGGCCGCCCCTCCAGCCAGGAAATGAAAGGAGCGCGTCTGGAGAGAGGGGAACGCGAGGGTTAGAGCAAAGTGAGGCCGGGAGAGTGGAAAAGACTGCGCGAACGGGATGGGAAGATGGGGATGCTGGGAGAGGCTGACCCAGGGACAAGTGATGGGTGTGAGAAAGGGAAGCCAGGAATGGGAACTAGAAGACTAAATGCTATGTATTGCAGAACCGAAACTCAGAAGGCGTCAGTCAGAGACGCAAAGACCGGAAGAAAAAGGCTCCCTCCATACCCAAGTAGGGCATCCAGGAAGTCAGACGCCAAGATTTCCATTAGAGCAGGGTCAAAATTGGCGAGAGGATTATTAAAAGATGCATCTGGGGCTGGAGCAATTGCTAATGCTGTTTGTCACCTATTTGGTTGGAGTCCCCGGCTTAAATTCCAATTTTCTCTCTCCCTCCAACCCCGCCCACTCAGAAAGCCACAAAACAGAAAAAGGCGCCAAAACAAAAAAAAAGTCCTGAATTCCTGACAGTACTAATCCCCCTCATCTGAAGTCACCAGTCATCCAAGCCCCACCCTATCTCTAGATGGCTATACCTGGGCACAAGCCCAGCACGTCGCATTTTCTTTGCCTACAATCTATTAAAAACTTAACAGCCATAGTCTGCCCCCGACTTTTTCCGGACCTCAGAGGCTGGTGGACTCGCCTGGGAGCCCATTCCCAAATAAACATGCCTTTTTTTTTTTTTTTTTTTTTAATTCGTCTTAAATTGGCTTATTTCATTAGGGAGAAAAAACTATTAACCCAGGTTCTTTCCCCAGGCCCAAAATAATAGGAGAGAACCATCTTTCTCCTTCTGACCTCTACATGCACACAGTGGCCTTCATGTCCGGCCATACTAAGGGTATGAGGTGGTTATGAATCTTTGTGCTCTGAGGAGGGAGAGCCACAGAATTACCTCAAGTTTGAGACAAGTCTGGCCTACATATACAGCTCCAGGCCACCTAGGATACCGAAGGGACACCCTGTCCACCAAAAGCAAACTAAGAAGCATCTTATATTAGGTCGCTGACATACCTACAGTCCTAATACAAGTTGTTGCCACCTTCTGTTTATTCTGTAAAACAGTGACGGCAGGCCCAGCCAGTCCTTAGTCCATGTTGGCTGCCTAGTTCTCAGAGCTCCTACTACTGGTATGAATACTGGTCCTTCACAATGGATCCTATTGCACTCTCTCAAAAAAGACAAATACTTTTTTTTTCCTTAACATGTTTTCACTACTGAGTCCTGGGCCAGCCTGGGCCAGCCAGGACTCACTCTGTAACCTAGGGTGGCTTTGAACTCACAGCAATTCAGTCTTAATCTTCAGAATGCTGGAATAACAAGACATAAATCACCACTAGAGAGATACTACTGCTCTAAGCGCAGTGTCCAAAGTATTCCCTTCATCCTAGGGTGCTGTAGGCAAGTGGAACCCAACACTCTTCCATTTAAAGTCTAAGGCAGAGATGTCAAGATGGCTAAACTGGCCGGGCAGTGGTGGTGCACGCCTTTAATCCCAGCACTTGGGAGGCAGAGGCAGGCAGATTTCTGAGTTCGAGGCCAGCCTGGTCTACAGATGAGTTCCAGGACAGCCAGGGCTATACAGAGGAACCCTGTCTCGAAAAAACGGGAAAAAAAAAAAAATGGCTAAACTAGTTATATTATCTATTGTCAGGCCTGATGATCTGAGGTGATCTCCAAGAGCACACAGTGGGAGGAGAAAACTGACTCTCAAAAGTTGTCCCCTGAGCTACACACATGAGCCATGAAACAAGAACATGCACACACACACACACACACAAAAATAAAGATCTAAGCAAGACTTAAAAATCTTATAAATATCTATTACTTGACATAGTTTTAAGATGTCAAGTTACTGAAAAGGTTTTTTTTTTTTTTTTTTTTTTTATCTTTTTTTGTTTTTGATTTTGGATTTGTTTGACTATTGTTTTTCAGGCAGGGTTCTTACTATGTAGCCCCTGCTAGCCTAGACTTGATTTGTAGACCTGACCAGCCTCTGCCCCTCTGCCTCTCTGCCCCTCTGCCCCTCTGCCCCTCTGCCTCTCTGCCTCTGCCCCTCTGCCCCTCTGCCTCTCTGCCTCTGCCCCTCTGCCCCTCTGCCTCTCTGCCTCTCTGCCTCTGCCCCTCTGCCCCTCTGCCTTTCTGCCTCTGCCCCTCTGCCCCTCTGCCTCTCTGCCCCTCTGCCCTCTGCCTCTCTGCCTCTGTCCCTCTGCCTCTGCCCCTCTGCCCCTCTGCCCCCTGCCTCTCTGCCTCTGTGCCTCTGCCCCTCTGCCCCTCTGCCTCTCTGCCTCTACTCCTCTGCCCCTCTGCCCCCTGCCTCTCTGCCTCTGTCCCTCTGTGCCTCTGCCCCTCTGCCCCTCTGCCTCTCTGCCTCTGTCCCTCTGCCTCTGCCCCTCTGCCCCTCTGCCCCTCTGCCTCTCTGCCTCTGTCCCTCTGCCTCTGCCCCTCTGCCTCTCTGCCTCTCTGCCCCTCTGCCCCTCTGCCCCCTGCCTCTCTGCCTCTGTCCCTCTGTGCCTCTGCCTCTGCCTCTCTGCCTCTCTGCCTCTGCCCCTCTGCCTCTCTGCCTCTACTCCTCTGCCCCTCTGCCCCTCTGCTCCTCTGCTCCTCTGCCCCTCTGCCCCTCTGCCCCTCTGCCCCTCTGCCCCTGCCTCTAGAGTGCTAGGATTAAAAGCATGTGCCACTATAGCCACCTGAAAAAGATTTCTAAAATGCTAACTTGTAAATTTGTATCTCTTTTATAGTCACCCAACTACTTGTGTCTAGCATTTGTGCTTGAATCACTCACTAAAAGCTAGTCAAACAAGGCCATTCCCAAATATTTTGCCTTGATATATTGATTACCAATAGGCAATTGAGTTAAAGTTTTCTGAATTTCCCTTATCTTCCCAAAGACAGGGCTTTTAATAAGAACTCACCAGTCATCAGTTCTCTCCCCAGGAAGTTCTAACAGGAACTTTTACCACAGGAGGGGAGACTTCCCCATACAAAGATTTATTACAAATTATTACACTTTTTTTCTGAACAAGGCTTCATTTGTCCCAGGCTGGCCTAGAATGCACTATGTAGCCAAAGATGATCTTGACTCTTTTTTTAAAAGATGTATTTATTTATTTTATGTATATGAATACATTGTCCCTGCCTTCAGACACACCAGAAGAGGGCACTGGATCCCCCCCCCCACACACACACACAAAGATAAAGATCTAAACAAAACTTAAAAATTTTACAAGTGTCTGTGTCTATGTGTCTGTGTGTCTGTGTGTCTGTGTGTCTGTGTGAGTGGACAACCACTCACACAGTACCAATGAAACCAGAAGAGGACATCATCATTAGGACGCCCTGGAGCTGGATTACAGCAGATTGTGAGCTGCCCGAAGTGCACACTAGGAAAGGAGCTGGGTGCTCTGGAAGAGCAGCAAGCACTCTATACCACTAAACCATATGTTCAAATCCTGTTTTGCTTTTTTAAGAAAAGCTCACTTCAAAATCATGCTGGCTGTGAGCTTGCCTTCCTGCCTCTGTTTCCTGAGTGCTGGGCCTCTGGGCATGAGTCACCGCCTGACCTTTTACCCTGTCTTCTAGGTACCCTCCCCCCAATCCCTCCACCCAAATCCCTTACTCTGAGGATATCTCTTCATCCTCTAACCATGATAGTCTCTTATCTTAGGGTTTCTACTGCTGTGAAGAGACACTGTGACCATGGCAATGCTGATAAAACCATTTAATTTGGGCTGACTTAGGTTTAGAAGGTTAGTCCATTAACGTCATAGCCAGAAGAGAGGGTAACGCTGGGCCTAGCTTGAGCATCTGAAACCCCAAAACCCATCCCCAGTGACATACTTTTTCTAACAGCCATGCCTCCTAATAGTATCACTCCCTCATGACCAGTCATTCCAACACATGACTCCACAGGGGCAATTTCTATTCAAACCACCTACTACACCACCACAGTAGAAGGGACCCTTATTCTTGTCTTGCTTGATGATTGATCCACTGCACTTTTATATTAGATCTTGAGTTTCTCAGAGCCAATCAAAACCTAAAAAGAAACCACCATAGAATTGTATTGTGTAAAGACCCCAGTATACTCTGTTCTGCATGAACTTTATTTTTCTTTTTAAAGATTTTTAGCTGGGGTTTATGATACCTTTGGTCTCAGGATCACAGGGATAGAGTCAGGCAGACCTCTGAGTTTAAGGCCAACCTGACCTATATTAGTGAGTTCCAAGAAAGCCAAGGCTTCATAGACCCTATCTCAAAAAATACTATTTTATTGTGTGTCTGTGTGCATGCAGGTGTGTATGCACAGGGCCTATAGAGTTCAGGAGGAGACCTCTGATTCCTTGGGGCTAGGGTCACAGCATTTGTGAGTTACCCAGTGTGGGTGCTAGGACCCGAACTTCTGTCCTCTGTTAGAGCAGCAAGGCCTCTTCAGCACTGAGATATCTCTCCAACCCCATAAATGTTTCCATGACACTGATGGATGACCTATGGCAAGTGTCCTATTCCATGACCAGTTCTTCCTTTCGTGGAAGATTTGCCTTTGAGTACTATAATACATGGTAGTGTCTGACCTGTACTCACTAGTCAGGCTGTAGCTTTGGCTCTCTGAAGTCTCTTTGACCATCTAGCCAATATTTTCCCCCTAGGAAATGAAACAAAGAGGAGCTGGAAATATAGCTCAGCAGTAGAATGCTTGAATATGTGAGGCCCTAGATTCTATCCCTAATACACCAAAAAGAAAGCTGGAGTTCACAGCCTCCTGGTGCCATCTATTGTCAGTTTCTATATCAAGTGGTTAGCTAGACAGACAACATTTTCCATTTTCCTTATGAGACCCTGTAATGTTCATGCTTCTGTCTTGACTGCTACTTTTTTCTTTTTTCTTTTTTTTTTAGACAGGATCTCACTCTGTAGCCCTACCTGGCCTGGAATTTGCGATCTAGACCAGATTGGTCTAGAATTCACAGACATCAGCCTACTGGAACAAAAGGTGTGTGCTACCACATCCAGCTTAAATGGTTTTTTTTAATTTTTTGTTTTTAAGCATGTGTACATGCGTGTGTCTATGTGTAGGTTTGTGCACATAAATACAGTGCCCACAGAGGCTGAAAGATGGAGTGGGAGACCCTGGAGCTAGACTTAGGAGTTTGTAAGATGCCCTATGTGAGTTCTGCGAATTAGACTTGGATTTCTGCAGGAACAGAAAGTGGTTTGTTTGTGTTTTATTTTGTTTATTTGTTTGCTTTTCAAGACAGGAGTTCTCTGTGTAGCCCTGGCTATCCTGAAACTCTCTGTAGACCAGGCTGGCCTCAAACTCAGAGATCTGCCTGCCCCTGCCTCCCGAGTGCTGGGATTAAGGCTGTGCACCAACATGTCTCCAGCCTCTCTAGCCTCTAAGATCAATTTTTTATTTTAGTTATGTGTATATATTTGGGGTGCCTTCGGGAAGTGTAAGACTCTTAATTGGCTTTTATTTGTGGTCCTAGAATCAGGCAACACCTTACTCCACAAAACTGAGTGAGTGTCCCCTTCTAAAAGAATGGAGTCTGATAATTGTGATGAATAATGTAACATGACAAGTGCCAGCGTGTGGGTGAGAATGAAGTGCTACTGGAGTTCAGAGCGGAAGGTGGATTCTAATCAGGGGAGTGGGAGTGCAAATGAGTGCCGTGCACAGAGATGAACGCGACTCACAGAGAGGGAGTGTGAATAAGTGTGAATAAGAGATGAACGCGAGACTCACTGTCAGGGAATGGGAGTGATCCAATTTCAGAGCAGAGGAATAGGTAAGTAGGTTGAGAGAGCAAATTCCAGAGGAGGGGAAAGGGCGAGGAGGATTTATAGGTCCCTGCAGTCCCCTCCCGTGTGCCTCCGTCCGTGAAAATCCTGCTTCGGTGGTGGAGTTACAGATGGCTGGTATGTCCTTGCTCTGTAATGAGATGCCCAGATAGAGGAACCTTGATCGGAGGCTGATAGCACTTTGATAAAGATGTGGCTGGGGAGCGGGGGAGCTGAGAGGTGCTTTCTGTGGGTTTGCAAGTCTGACACCACTCGTAATGGCATGTATATCAGAACATGACACAATACCCTTTATTTATACAGTTAAAGAAAAACTAAGCAGCAGCCCAGGTTTATGCCATACCGTTACTCGATTCAAGAGTAGAAGGGGGGGAGGGGGAGAGATGAAGTCTTTTTCCTAGTGAGAACACAATTTTTCCTAGTGAGAACACAAACTTACCTCTGAGCACCTGAATTGTGGAGGTTGATGTTGTCCCAGCTGCTGAAGAGATCAATCACAGCTTGAGGCTGATACAGGGGTTTTCCTCAGCAGGGAAGCAGATTTCATCCCATGAAGCATAGCAGCCTGGACTTTCACAGGTTCAGCCCAGGGTAACAACCTCCCAAAAGGCAAACAAATGCAAACCCAGCTGTGGTGGCTTGAATGGGCTATCCCCTAGTCTTTAAATGCATGGTCTCTAGTCAGTGCTGCTGTTTGGAGAGGCTTAGGTGGTGTGCCCTGTTGGAGGAAGTGTGTCACTGGAGGGGGGCTTTGAGAGTTTAAAGGACTCATTCAGTTTCTGGCTCATAGTCTGCCTTGTGCCTGTGAGCTCCGGGATGTTCCTGCCACCACGCCTGCCTCAGCACACACTTCCTCGCCATGATAGTAACAGACTCTCATCCCTCTGAAACCCTAAAGAACCCTAAGGCAACTCTCCCCTAAGTTGTCTTGGCTATGTTATTTTATCACAGCCACAGTACACTAAGCAGTGCTTATGCTTAGTGAGGCTTTCAGGGTGCTTCACGTAGCTGTGGATCTGAGAGGCATGCCCTCCGTCTGGTCTCTATCCTTTTCACTGGTTATTAGCTAAACTTTGTTTTGGAGGCGGGGGAAGTTCCAAAAAGCCAGGGTGTTTTATTTTCTTTCCTTTCTATCCTGTTGCCTCCCGTGGTGCAGCTCTTCAGAGCTGTTTACCTGCTGGGTGAGTCTGCATGCTGTTTAACTTCCTTCAGCCCCCTCCTCTTTCATCTGAGATACTAACGATACTCATCGCAAGGCTCCCCAGGTTCAAAGAGTTAGTGTCAGTAAAACACTAAGTGTGGGGTGGGGGTGGGGCCAGGTAATTGGAGGTGTTTGACGGGCGATTATCATAGCCATTGTTAGTGCTACTTACTGCAAACATTTATCTAATGCCTTCCCTTTGCAGACTTACCCTTTCTCCTGGGTTCCTAACCTGAGCCTGAGGCTTCTTGTTTGCCTTTAACTGTTTGACCTCCGTGATCTTCCAGGTGGTGGGGTATCTTTGTATCAATACTTCCCCTTCATTTCAGCAAGGAGTTTCTCTTCCAAGCAAGTAGTTCCACTGTTCAGTCTTGAATGAAATGCCCCCTTGGTGCCAAACCTGTGGCATGAGATGGCAGGGCAAGTGGAAAGTGGGCATTGATTAAGAAAAGCCCTGTTCTCACAGAGGAGACAGACTGTAAACCAAGCCAGACATGGACGCTCACATTAACTGATCTCAGCTCTCTGGAGACTGAGACAAGAGGACTGAAAATTTGAGGACAGCTTAGTTTACAATACTGAGTTGCAAGCTAACCTGAGCTACATAACAAGAAAGCCTAAACAACAACAACAAAAGACAGGGATATAGACAAGTAACAGAGACTTGCCCACCATGTTGGAGACCCTGGGGGGTTCCTTCTCAGCAATGCAGCAGGGTGGGGGGGGGTAGGGCAGTCTTGATAAAGGTGTAGAGAGCTATGGAATGCAAAGGGAGAAGGGACCAACTACTGGAAGCAGCTGAGGTGCATATTTCACATACCAAAGTGGACCTGGCCTCCAGGTTCTCCCAGCATCCCTCAGTCCCTACCTGTTATAGGGAATGGCTGTCATACCCTGCCCTCTGCCCTGAACTTTCTAGCTAGGGGCTGGGCTTTCCCTCCCCTAGAAGCTCCCCACTATGTAATCCAGACATTTTAGTTTCCCTTTCTCTCTCTCTCTCTCCCTCTCTCTTTCCTTTCCTCCTTTCTTTCTTCTCTCTTTCCTCTTCTCCCCTCCCCTGTCTCTCCTCCCTTTCCCCTCTCTCTTTCTCCCTCTCCACTGCACTCCCCCTCCCCTTTCCCTCCCTCTTTAATTTGGCTTGAATTAATTCATTCACTGTCCAGGAGTTAGGGAAGTGGGGTGTTTGGGAAGTTGCCAGTCCCAACTCAGGGTTCCCTTCCAGAGTTCTCAGCTCTGGAATTTAGAGCTCTAGCTCAAACTTCTGAATTTCAAACCCAGAAGCCAATTGTATCCCTGCCATCATTCCTACCATGGGGTGTTTCAGGAGCCCTTCAGCCTCAGCATTCCCAGGAGAATGCCAGTGACAGTGACTGCAGCACTTCTCCAGGGCACAGATAGCTTCACGGAGTGTTTGCTGTGAGGTTTTTCCAGTTTTCAGGCCTGCTTCAGTGTCTCACCTAGAGACAGTGCTCAGCCAGCTAAACAGCAGGGCCTGCTCCTTGTCTGTCTCCCTCCACTTCTCACAGAAGCCACCCTTGGTAGGGGCAGTGGGCAGAGGCAGGGGGATCAGAGAAAAGATCCAAGGCATGTGCCACCATGCCTGACCTCTATTTTTTAATGTAAGTTAAAATATGGAACTCTGGGTTGGTTGTGGTAACACATGCCTTTACCCAGTACTCAGAAGACTGAGGCAGGCAGATCTCTGTGAATTGGGAGGCCAGCCTGGTCTACACATCGAGTTCCAGGCCAACCAAGGTTACATAATGGGGCTCAAATAAACTAACTAACTAACTAACTAGCTAATTAACTAACAGAACCATTGGTGGATGGTCATATAATAAATCAGGGCTAGGGAGATGGCTGTTCCAGAGGAAGGAAGGAAGTTCCCAGCACCCACATCAGGCAGCTCAGAACTATAGCTCCAGCTCCAGGGGGTTTTATGCCATCTTCCGACCTCAGTAGGCACCTACTCTTGTGTGGACATATGTAGAGTGAAAAATTATAAAGACCATTTTATGAAATATATAGACTTTTTCTTTGCCCTTAGACCTGGGCAGAAAAAGTGCAGGTTCCAGAACGGTGGAACTGAAAATAAGATTTCAGACCTTCATTGCCCCAGGACACATTCTGGGTGGAGGACATTATCCCGGAATCAGAGGACACTTACTGGATTACATTCCTCAAACCTCAGGGAATAGACCCCACCTGTGAGTGGAAAAAGCCCAAGGCAGGAAGACACATTCCTGACCACAGAGAAAGATGCAAGCCATCTAGGTGGGGCTATAGCCAGAAGAAGTGAAAAATATTTTACCCAAAATAGTTGGTAATGATCGTTTAGGGTAGGTTCCTCTGAAATGTTCCATTGTTCTGGGATTACCACTCTCCCCCCCCCCCCCTTGGTCTTTCCAGTGTTACAACCTGTTGGTGTCAAACTTTGTAAAGCAACCAATCATGTGTAACCACTCGAAAATTCCTCCCTTTCCCTATAAAAGAAACCCCTCAGCTTGCTGGCCTTTTGTCAAAATTCTGTTCCTGTGTGGACTAGCAGTTTTGACCTTGGTTAGCCAACTCCCCAATAAACTTCTGCTGACTGCATCCAGGTATGGTTTCTTGTGGTCTTTGGGTGGTCGTGATTTCCTGAGACTTGAGGAAGGGTCTCCGGAGTTTGGTTTTTTTTTTTTTTTTGTTTTGTTTTGTTTATATATATATATATATATATATATATATATATATAAAGATTTATTTATTTATTTATTTATTTTATGTATGTGAGTACACTGTAGCTGTCTTCAGACACACCAGAAAAGGGCATAAGATCCCATTACAGATGGTTGTGAACCACCATGTGGTTGCTGGGAATTGAACTCAGGACCTCTGGAAGAACAGCAGCTCTTAACCACTGAGCCTTCTCTCCAGCCCCACACATTTTTTTTTAAAGTAAAATCTTTAACAATGACAATAATAAATTACATTAAACCTGCTTCTGCTTCCCACATGCTGGGCTCAAAGGCGTGAGCCACCTTGCACAGGCCCAATCTCTGTAGTCCTAAATCCTTATGTCCCACTCAGATTTCTCAGCCTCCGCTGCCTCTGCCTCTAAATCTATAGCAATTTCCCACCCTTATACTTCGTTCAGGATTCTCAGCCAAGAACTTAGCACACTAAGTTCACAATGCAAGTCTGGGAGCTGGGCTTGTTAGCTCGCACATGTAATTTAGCACTTAGGGAGGCTAAGACAGAGGGTTGGACCTAAATTTAAATTCTAGGATAGCCTGGGCTGCAGAGTAAAAACCTGGCTTAAAATAAGACTACTTGTTTCAGTCAGGGTTTCTGTTGCTGTAATGACACCCAAGACCACAGTAACTGGAGGAAGAAAAGGTTCATTTGGTTAACGTATCCTGAATCACAGTCTGTTGAGGGAAGCCAAAGCAGGAACCTAGAGACAGGAGCTGATGCAGAGGTCATGGAAGATGCTGCTTACTGGCTTGCTCTTCATGCTTTCTTATAGAGCCTAGGACCACCAGCCCAGGGATGTCCCTACGTACAATGGACTGGGCCCTTCCCCACAAATTACTGATAACTTATTTTTCCACTGGTAAAATGATCCAATTTGAGCCAGATTATAGTATATAGAGGCATGTTTATTGGGAAGCTGCCCTCTGGTGAGTTCACTGATCCCAAAGAACCAAGCCAGGTAAGTCGCCATGGGGAGGGAGACAGAGGGGAGGGAGACAGAGGGGAGGGAGAAGAGAAAGAGAGAAAGAACATGCTCACAATGGGGGAGAGAAAAATGCAAAGAAGAGAGAAGGGGAGAGACTAAAATGTTTGGATTATACAGGGAGGAGCCTCTGGGAGAAGGGCAGCCCAGCCCCTGGGCTGGAAAGTTCAGGGCAGAGGGCAGGGTATGACAGCCATTCCCTATAACAGGTAGGGACTAAGGGATGCTGGGAGAACCTGGAGGCCAGGTCCACTTTGGCATGTTAAATATGCACCTCAGCTGTTTGTCCCTGGGTCTGAATCCCAACACTTACTAATTAAGAAAATTCTCTACAGTCTTGCCTGCCACCTGATCTTACAGAGTTTTGTTTTTCAACTGAGGTTTCTCCTCTCAGATGACTTTAGCTTGTGTCAAGTTAACATAAAACTAGCTAGGACAATACTCAAAATGCAAACTCGATTATATCTTTCAATCTCCTTAGTGTGTGTGTTTGTGTGTGTGTGTGTGTGTTTTTGTGTGTGTGTATGAGAGAGAGAGAGAGAGAGAGAGAGAGAGAGAGAGAGATGGGCCAGACAGAGGTCAGCATTGGATGTCCTCCTCAATGGTTTTTCTCCTAATTTGCTGAAATAAGGTCTTTCATTGAACCTGGAGCTCTAAGACTGGCTAAAACTGGCTGTCCAGTAAGCCCCAGGGATCCTCCTGTCGATGGCTTCCAAGAGCTGGGGACTAGACATGTGTCCCTGAACTTGATATTTTATGTGGGCACCAGGGATCTGAACTCAGGTCCTCCTGCTCACTTGGGAAGCACTTTCCAACTGAACCATCTTCCTACCCTTTAGTTTTCTTTTACACACAGATGTGTAGACATGGACACACAGATAGACACACAGACACACACACACAAACACACACAGACACACACACCCCACAGATACACACAGACATATACACAGACACACTGAACCTTTTCGGGGTGCATCACATGTTTGATCTGTCTGGTTCTGTCTGCATGGCTGCCCCTACCAAGAGCTTGCTTGCTTCCTGCTAGTAAGCTTCTCAGTTCCAGTGTTCAGCAGCCCTGGCTTTTTTCAGTTCCTTAATCAAGCCAGCCTCCTGCTTACGTCAGACTGCACACACACTGGATGCTCAGCCTCAAACTCAGTTTCTGTTCCCTTCCCCCATCCAACTCAGCTCCACCCTGGTACTCTTTTCTGTCCTTCAGACACATTGCAAGCCTCTTCTCCCGGCAGGGAGCTGCTCACACAGCCAGGGGACAGCTTAGTTTACATTGTTTTGTGCACTCAGAGTCCTCCCCTGTGTAAGCAAGCTTTCTACTGGGCACCTACACTCTTACCTACTGTGGGGCTTCATTTTTTTTTTAATTCTTTGAGAACTTTTTCCACACTAAATGTATTTTGATTGTATGTAACCCATTGTCCTCTCTTATTCCCTCCTACTCCCACTGAGCCCGTTCTTCTCAACAAAGTCTAGTAGTTTTTCTTGATCAGAAAACACTGAGGCCTCAAACCTTCGGCCTGTGGATGCCCAACTGCCTTCCATTCCCCAGACAAGCATATGGTCAACCTATCTCTTTAAGCTTTGGATTAATGACGATGGTCTAAAGGGATCGTTCCAGCTTCGGGATCAGAAAAGAGACTGAAGAAGGATGCAAGGCAGTCAGAAGCTCCTAGGAAGAAAAAGAGTTCCTATTCAAGTTGAAGACAACAGAACACTCCCTCTCTTATCCCTCAGCCTGGGCAATGGATCTCTTCAGGAGATAGGTTTCATCTTCTGTCATCAGAACTTTTGTTTGAGTTCCATGAGAAGAAAAAGCAAAATAGGAAGAAGTCAACTGACACTGGCTGATCCAAGAACCAACTGGAATTTTGTTGTTGTTGTTTTTGGAGACAGGGTTTCTCTGTAGTCCTGGCTGTCCTGGAACTCACTCTGTGGACCAGGCTGGCCTCGAACTCAGAAATCCACCTGCCTCTGCCTCCCAAGTGCTGGGATTAAAGGCATGTGCCAGCACTGCCTGGCCCAACTGGAATTTCAATGAGATAAAACTTTCTGGGCTGGTCTGCCCACCCCTGACCTTTCCATTATTCTTTACAAAGATAAAAGTGAGACTGCTGTATTTTCTTCATAGAAAATGGACAGTCTAGGAGTACCTTTTTGTTTGAGAGAAAGGCTCACTGTGTAGCCCTGGCTGGTCCGAAACTTTCTTCTTACACCAGGCTAGACTTGAATTCACAGAGATTCTTTTGTCTCTGCTTCCTAAACACTGGGGTTAAATAAATTAAATACCATGCCTGGCTCACTTAGTTATTTTGAAACTGGATCTCATACTGTAGCTAATGCTGGCCTAGAACCCTGATGGCTCAGTCTGTGAGTCCTGGCTGCTCCTCCTGAGATCCCAGGTTCAATTCTCAGCAGAGCACAACAGTCTGTAACTCTAGTTTCAGAGCATTTGATGCCTTCTCCTGGCTTCTGTGGGTTCTAGGCATGAACACTGTGTATAAATGCAAGTAAAACATGAGAGAGAGAAACAGAGAAAGTTACAGAGACAGAGATAGACAGAGACAGAGGAAGAATAGAGAAAGAGGGAATTTTGTATTTTTCAGGTTACTGATGGCAATGGGGACACAGGTAAGAAAACTGGCACCTGTCAATCACTTAGTATGGTATATGCTAGAAATAAGAACAGGAGGCTGGAGAGATGACTCAGCTCCTATGAGCACTTGATGCTTTTGCCGAGGACCCATGGTGAGTTCCTGGATCCCAAGCAATGACTTACAATCACCCTCCAGTTCCAGGGGATAAGGAGCCGTCTTCAGGCTACTGCAGACACTGCATACATGTGGTGCTCAACCATACATGTGGTGCTCAACCATACATGCAGTCTGTAAGAGAAAAAAAAAAGTCTTTTTAAAAGGGGGATTGGGTAAAGGACGGGTATTATGGCAGTATAGAGGAGACTTGCCTAACCTGGTCTTCAAGATCCAGAAATGCTTCCTGGAGATGTCATTCAAGGATGATGGGACTCAGGAAGTCAGGCATGGTGGCACAGGCTTGTCATCCCAGTCTTTGGCATGCTGAGGCATAAGGACAGTTCAAGGCTTGCCTGGACTATAGGGGGTTAAATTGTTAGCCCAAGCAACTTAGACCTTAAAGCAAACAAAAAGTAGGGGCTGGTGGGATGGCTCAAGCAGTGAAGGTACTTGCCAGCAAGCTGAACAACCTGAGTTTCATCCTCAGAACCCACATGGTAGCCAGGCAGTGGTGGCACACGCCTTTAATCCCAGCACTTGGGAGGCAGAGGCAGATGGATTTCTGAGTTCGAGGCCAGCCTGGTCTACAGAGTGAGTTCCAGGACAGCCAGGGCTACACAGGGAAACTCTGTCTAGGAAAAAAAAAACAAAAAAACAAAAAAACCCACATGGTACACATGGTAGAGGGAAAGAACTGAGTTACCTTCTGGTCTCCACAGGCACTTGCTCACACAAATACACAATAACTAAAATGTAATTTAAAGGTTGGAGGTGCCGGTGAGATGACTCAGTTGGTCCTGTTTTCTCTGCAAGAGTGAGGACCCAAGTTCAAGCCCCAGCATCCTCACAAAAGCTTAGCACTGTGAAGCGCACCTGTCATTTTAGTACTGGGGAGGCAGGGCAGGGAGGATCCTGGGGCTTGGTGGCCAGCTGTTCTATGCAGACTGGTAAGCCTCAGGTTCACTGAGAGACCCTGTCTAAGGAACTAGGATGGAGAATGACGGAAGAAGACACTCAGTGTCTATTTCTAGTGTCCACAACCACATGCACACACTGGGATGCATGTCCACTCCTACACATTCCCACACTGGCACATGAACACAGTACATAGGGACACATACACACGTATAGAAACACACATGGGTACATACAAAATGGAAACAGGAAAAAAAAAAAAAAAGGCCTGAGTGTTGTGGGTTGGTCCTAATGCTCTTTGTGTTAATTCAGCTCCCAAAATCACATGGGAATCTGTATGTCCAACTGCTGAAGGGCCCTGCCCCCAGTAGGCTGTAACTGGTAAATAAAGTAGCTGGCAGCCAATGACTGTGCAGGGAGACAGAAGTGGGACTTTAGATTTCTCAGGCAAGGGGTCACAAGAAGAAGGAGGATTTAGAATTGCCATGCCAGGGAAGCAGATCAAGCCTGTGAGCTGCAGAAGAGAAAGCATACAAGAATCAGGGTAGAGTGGCCCCAGGGGTCTGGGGTAGCAGAGATGGAATATAGATTTTAGAAAGTAATAATTCAGGAATATTGGTAGGGACAGTGTGCTAGCCGCAGGGAGGTTTGGAAGTACCCAGCCATTGAGCAGCTAAAGGCATATTAAAAATAAGGTGTGTGTGTGTTTCATTTGTGAATCCAAAACAATTGGGCGGGGTGGGTGTAGAGGAGGTGCGTACACTGGCCGGGGAGTTTAGATTACATTAATTTATTACGGCCTCACCTGGGAATGTTACTCAGGGCAGCATGTGCGAGGCTGTAGGTTTCATTCTCAGTACTAAAGGGGGAGTCCTAGAAGAAACAAGAGAATAGGGCTTAAAGAAGCTGGCAAGCGTGGGGACTCATGAGTTCTTCAGCGTGTCTGGATCTGAGGGATATCCTCTCTGTTTAAAAGGAAATCCGTTTAAGTTGATTTTATTTTATTATTATAAGCCTTTTGAGCGCGCATAGGAAAGGCATTCTCAGCAGCCGAATGATGGTTCAGGGCCTGCCTAACTCTCAGCTGCTTCTCCCTAATCGCCTCAAGTCAGTCTTAATATCATCCGTCCTCCTGAAACTTTGAGCCCGATACCACACTCAGTGTAAAAAAGCAAAACACACTGGTTGAACACCTCCATTCTCCCCTAATGCAATGAAGGATTCGCAGGACAGGAAATGAAGATGTAACACTCTCAGTGTTGGAAACGGCCTGCCTGGAAACTGCCTGGGTCTCCTGAGAGCCACTGAAGACCTAGGACCACAGTGCCAGGGAATGGTATAGGAAAGCTTTAAAATTTTTTTTTACTTATGTGCTTGTACACGTGTATGTGCACACCCACACACTGTGGCATTTATGTATGCCATAGAGGTCAGAGGACAACTTGCAAGACTTGCTTCTTCCCTCCCAGCAGGTAGGTTCCAGGCATTGCATTCATTCACTGCATCGCCAGCACCTTTACCTAATGACCAATCTTGCCAGCCCTCTAGAATTTTAAAGGGACTTTCAAAAATAACTGGTTTGTCAAATGATGGGACTAGTTAGTCAGTTCTACCCCAATAGCTGATTCCTTGTATTCACCCTGACCTGTAGGGGACACGTGTTCACACAGGCTAGTGTATTAGCATGGCTTGTGTCGCTTGGGTTAGTGGTTCACTACCTTTACGAATGGACATTTTTCTCAAGACAAGCTCATTAGAACACTTGTGATTCTGAGGTACTCATCCCCTGACTCCCCCACCCCCACAAGATGTTGATCCTTTTCTACTCTCTGACTGGACAACTAGATGTTACACGGAGGAATAGGCTGAAAACTTGCAGAGATAACCAGCCTCTCAACATCCCTGGTTGATCATCATGTTGTTTCCTTTTCATGAGGCCTGGACAGCCAGCCACCCATGTACAAAGTCAGCTCACTTCCTGGTATACAGCAGATAAGGCAGGGCCTTGGTCTCAGCGCCTGCTCTGACCAAGTGCCAGCGTAGGGGCATACAGGCGTGGAGGATGGACATGGTCAAACTCAGCTGGAAGACCCAGTCCAGATTTACCATGCCGTCTTCCAGCACTACATGAAGCTGGGTATTGTGGCTTTGAACATGCTGTGGGTACCAGCAGCTCCCAGCATCCTTCGGGTGTGGGCTAGGGTGCATTTGAGCCAGCAGAACTGTTATGTGCATTACACTCTACACTCACTCTAGGTAGGATTTCCCTGAGGGGCTCTGTGGAGTCACATAAGTTTTCCAACAAGCTCAACTGGAGTCTGGTACTCATTTCCGAGCTACTATATGGTTGGTTTGAGCAGGGACTCACTGTGTAACTAACTACGTAAACCAGGCTAGCCTGGAATTCATAAAAGATCTATCTTTTATGTCTAAGATCTGTCTCTGCCTCTCCTGTGTTGGATTTAAAGGCACATACCACCACTTTTGTGGCTTTTGTGGATTTTTTTACAATGGATATTCGAATATTGTAATATGGTAACTCTGAAAATTACTAGTTTTTCTTTGTCTTATCCTTTATCTACTCTCTGACTTGAGGACAATATTTTAACATTTATGTGACCAATTTGGGGATTTTAAACCCAAGACTTAGCCATAATCCCCTAAAATGATATGATTGGTAGATTTATTGCATAGATTACAGTTCATTCTATAAAACTTGGTATGCTTTTTTTTCTGAATCCTGTGATATTTTTACAACATTTTCAATATCCTATGAAATATAATTCATAAAAGCTCAAGTCAACCTTAATGAGCTGATTAATTCTGAAACTATTGAATTATTATGCTAAAGCTCAAATCAAGCAATTGACTCTTTTCTTGGCTGGTCATGGTGGCCCATGCCTTTTATCCCAGCACCCAGGAGCCAAAGTTTGTGAATGTCATTTCTAGGATAGCCTGGCCTACAGTAAGAGTTCTAGGACAGCCAGGGCTACATAGAGAAACCCTGTCTTAAACAAACAAACAAACAAACAAACAAAAAAACCCAAAAGATTCTTTTCTTAAGTTTTATGAAATCTTTGTTTAAGGGGGTTGATGAAAAAAAAAAAAAAAAAAAAAACTAAAGAAAATGTTAAAGGTAAGTGTGGTGACAAAGGCCTGTAGTCCCAGGGGCAGAAACTGAGGGGTCAGGAATTCAAGGTCACCCTAACTACATAGTGAGTTCCAGGCCAGTCTGAGCTACCCCACATGAGAACAAACTCGGAAAGCCAATCTGGAGTCTTCTTTAGGCGAAATGTCCCTGTTATGAGCTTCTGAAATCTGTCTTAATCATAGGGCACCAAATACCCACTGTATAATAACTACTACAAATAATTGTTTACTTAAATACTTTATTATTGCTGGGCAGTGGTGGCGCACGCCTTTGATCCCAGCACTTGGGAGGCAGAGGCAGGCAGATTTCTGAGTTCGAGGTCATTCTGGTCTACAGAGAGAGTTCCAGGACAGCCAGGTCTATACAGAGAAACCCTGTCTCGAAAAACCTAAAAAAAAAAAAAAAAAGAAAGAAAGAAAAAAAGAAAAAGAAAAGAAAAAGAAAAGAAAAAGAAAAGAAACAAACAACAAATACTTTATTATTATTAGTGTGTGTGTGTATGTGTATATGTTTGGGTGAAGTGTTCTTACCAGCTGAGCTCTTGCCAGCCCCTTATTAGTATATTTAAAGTCTGTAAACATTGCTAAAATAGGTATGGTGGACTCACTGTACACTATATTGGGCAAAGTAAAGCGAGAAAAAATATGAATGATCATGTCACACTAGGTAACATGGGAAAAGCCAAATCAGTTCACTGTCCTAGACCAGGGCTTGTCTAGATAACCTGAAGAAAATTACAGAAGGAAAGAAACTTCATGGCTTTCTCGATTCATGTGATGGAAATGTAAGGGATTAGAGAGAAGGCTCAGTGCTAAAGAGCACTGACTGCTCTTCCATAGGACCCAGGTTCTACTCCCAGCACCCACAGGACGGTTCCTAATCACCTGTAACTCCAAGGGCTCTGACTCCCCCTTCTGGTCTCTTCAAACTCTGTATGCATGTAATTCACTTAAATTATTTTTTTATAGAACATTTTCAATATCCTATGAAATATACTTACAGTTCATAAAACATCAAGTTAACCTTAATGAGCTAATTAATTCTGAAACTATTGAATTACTATGCTAAAGCTCAAATCAAGCAATTAAGACTTCTTTCTTGGCAGGTCACTGTGGCCCATGCCTTTCATCCCAGCATTCAGGAGAGACAGAGCTGGTAAATGTCTGAGTTCTAGGTTAGCCTGGTCTACAGAGAAAGTTCCAGGACACCCTTTCTTGGCTGGTGGAGTTGGTGCATGCCTTTAATCCCAGCACTTGGGAGGCAGAGACAGGCAGGTATCTGTGAGTTCAAGGCCAGCCTCTTCTACAGAGTGAGTTCTAGGACAGCCAGAGCTACATAGTGAAACCTTGCCTCAATGCTCCCCCAACCCCAGAGGGACTGGTGTGGTGCACCCTCTTCAACATGTCAGATTGCAAGGTTCAAAGATGGAAATTGTAATGGTCTTTTTTCACATTTGTTCTTAATAATTCACCTGATTTTGGCTTTTCTGTTCTTGCAACATCCTATTCAGTGGATTTGAGGAGCCTGTTTCCCAGAGAGGCAATGCTTCCTCCAGGGAAGACACACATTAAATTGCTTCTATCTGTTTTACAAGATCACATGTCCCCCCTGGTTATCTTCACATCGTCATATTATTGAGCTGATGGTAGAAAAGGGGCTTGCAGTATTGGCTGGCGTGATTTGTCCTCATCGGCATGTGGAAATTAGACTGTGATGACTAAAGGGACAAAGAATATTTTGTTTCCAGTGAATCGCCTGGGAGCCTCTGAGTATTCCCATTCTAATAACTGTTGGGGTAAAACTGTAGTGAAGCAATAAAGAAGGGACCACTAACAGCTTGAATCCCGTGGAAACGAAGGTCGGGTCATCCAAACCAAGCAAAGAATCACCAACAGCAATGTTCAGGGAGAGGAAAATGTAAAGGGAACATGGAGAAAGGCGGTGATAAGTGCCACTTCGGTGCCCTCACTTCTCGCCGAGGCAGGGTGGATAGTTCTGCAGATGTCTTTCTGGTTGTTTGGCTCTTCATTTCTGGTTTTATGTATCTGTTTATTTAGAGATGGGTTTAGTATGTAGCCCAGGTTAGCCTTTGACTCTCAATCCTCCTGCCTCCTATGTCCTGGAATTACAAGTGTGAGCTACAACGCTCGGCAGCTCTACGGATACCATACCCATATACTGTTTTGGGGTTGGTGTTGTCTTGCTCCACAGTTTTCCTGCTCTTCAATATGAAAAATGCTAGTGACGGTGAATTTTACTGTTTAGATTCCAAGTGAGAGGATAACTGTACTAAAATCCCTTGGCTTTGAAATGCTTGATAGTTGGTAGCCCAAGTCTTTGTAGTCCCCTATGTTAGCATCCCCTGACCCCCACCTGGTTTCTGGCCTTGTATAACTCCTGCCCCAGGAAGCTAGCCTCATGGGCTTATCACCTGGGTCTACTGTTCTTGGGTTTGGCCAATAGGAGGTACCAG
Organism: Arvicanthis niloticus; assembly: GCF_011762505.2. NCBI lineage: Eukaryota > Metazoa > Chordata > Mammalia > Rodentia > Muridae > Arvicanthis > Arvicanthis niloticus. Next base: position 24,787,876 of record NC_047662.1, on the reverse strand, counting down.
TATACTGGCACACAAGAAAGGTGAGTATTTAGGGTTTACCTTCTTCTGGGCTGTGTTTTTTAACTTCCCTCATAGTGGTTATTTCTTTCCAAGACATTGCCTGTTGGTTTGCTCAGGATGGCCCATCCCCACATACCTCTCATCCCCATACAACTTTCGCCCTCCACCCCACATACCTTGCCTGGCCGTGGCTTCCCAGTATTGCCAGCTCCTGCTCACTTCAGTTTCCCATTTTGGATCTTTTTACGCTGCGCATGCCTCACGGGCAGTCCAGTCGTTAAATCTCTCTGCGTTTAGCTCCATTTCTTGATGATGTCATGGTCGTTTGTTTAAAGGTGAGTGAGTTGCCATTGGGTACAGCTTTGAGCACCTACCCCGTTTCCTTTTACACAAGAGCTATGTGTTTAGTTTTAAGTACGAGAATCAGCAATTCGCACTTCTTTTCATACCTTTCTAAAATATTTTTATTCTTATTAATATTAGTTTTGCTTTTTTTGAGACACGGTTTCTCTGTGTAGCCCTGGCTGTCCTGGAACTCACTCTGTAGACCAGGATGGCCTCAAACTCAGAAATCTGCCTGCCTCTGCCTCCCAAGCTCTGAGATTAAAGGCATGCACACCTGGCTTAATGTTTATTTTTATTTAATGTATGAGCATTTTGCCTGCACATATGTCTGTGTACCACATGCAGGCAGTGCTGGAGGAAGTCGGAGTTCCCTGGAATTTGAGTTACAGATGGTTGTAAGCTACTCTGTGAGTGCTGGGAACTGAATTCTGGTCCCCTGCAAGCAATGGAGTGTTGTTAACAACTAAACCATCTTCCAGTCTCAAATAAATATATTTTAAAAGAAAAAATAAATAAAATGAAAAAGTGTAAAGGTGATTGTAGCAGGAATGGCGTCTCACATATATAATCCTAGCACTCCAGACTTCGAGTCAGGAGCATTGCCATAAATTCAAAGACATCCTGGGCTAAAAGTAAAGCTCTATCTTTAAAATAAGAACAAAAGGTCTCCCAACCAGCCCCGCCCCGTGTGATGACACAAGCTTTTCATCCTGGCACTCAGGGTCAGGGTCAGGGTCAGGGAGGCAGAGGCAGGGAGGAGACCTCTGTGAGTTTGAGGCCAGCCTGGTCTACACAGTGAGTTCTAGGCCAGCCAGTGTTCCATAGGGAAGGCCTGTTTCAACCAAACGGACTCCAAAACAAGGTGAGTTGTAAAGTTTTCAAAAGACATCTCGTAAAACGTAATGAAGAGATGCGATAGATTAATCTTACTCAGTGTTTGTTGATTACTTACTTAGGTGCAAGTTGGGCTTTGGGAACACAAGGATTAAAATGAAAAAATTGCCTGGAGTACAAACTAGCTGTGAGATGTGTGGGGAGAGGCCACACTGTGCACTAAGTGCTCCCAGAGTCATCGAAGTGCTAGGAACAGATTTCAGTCATTTCATAGCTGGGATCTACTTTAGTCAGCCCTCCACCCAGTGGCCACTTAGGGGCACATAAAATCTCAGAGAATCAATTATTTTAAAAAGATCTTTCTCGCTGGGCGGTGGTGGCCCACTCCTTTAATCCCAGCACTTGGGGGGCAGAGGCAGGTGGATTTCTGAGTTCTGAGGCCAGCCTGGTCTACAGAGTGAGTTCCAGGACAGCCAGGGCTACATAGAAAAACCCTGTCTCAAAAAACCAAACCAAACCAAACCAAACAAACAAACAAACAAAAGATCATTCTGTCTTTTAAAAAAGATTATTTTTATATTTGGGTCTCCATGTAAGATAATTCCCAGTGTAAGAGGAGAAGGTTCCTAAAGAACCCCCCTCCCACACACATTTGAAATTGTTACCTCTGAGAAGAAGGAACAAAGGGGAACACTCATCAGGTTAGGCCTTTCTACATGGTTTAAGTTTTCCAGGGCTAGTCTAAGAGCCAGGGTAAATCCCTAAGTGGTCACATTTGTAGTATAGATGAACAGAGACCAAGTAACTCTATGGCTGAATTCAGAATGAGAATGAGTAGGACTCTTCTCTCATGGGGCAGAGAAAGAGCAGGGACCACAAGCACAGAGCAGCCTTTTCTCACCTTGTCAGACTTGTCCCATTGAGCCTGTTGAAATCTTCCCAGAAAACAAACCAAGGTTATACTTACCATAAAAGACATCGAGGCATTTACCATCCCCGTGGGGAGTCAGGACATCCTTAGGACAGTCAGAGATGGCCCATGAGTAAGTGCCAATGGGTTTGGCCCATGAAAGAACAGGGGAAAAAAATAAGTATTTTGCCAAGGCTTGTGCCCGGGAGCCTCAGAACGGCGATGCCATGGATAAAAATGGAAGGTTGGGAGGAAAGAGCTGTTTTAGAGGCAGATAGAATGAACTATAACAGTCTATGTAAATTACCTTTTGGCTATGCAAATGAGCAGGGCTGCAGAAAGAATGCCAGGAACTATAATAACCACCACCTTTTATTGAACATGGACTACATGCCAGGCGCCGTGTGATGCAGTTTGCATGTGTTATCATTTGATCTCGATGACTCCTGTTTTCCATGTGAGGAAAAATGAGACTTGGAGAAGTGGTCAAGGCCACACAGCCAGTGTGAGAGAGAGAGTGACAATGAGGAACCGAGCACAAATGTGTTCATCTCTAAATCACTATGCTGCGTCATCCAGGGGGAAGCAGGGGATACTGTCTCTGCCATCAGGTATAAGTGGAAGGCCATGGCACATGTGCCGACAGCCACGAACCTCACAGGGCCACAGACTATTGATTCCTGTCCTCTCTCTGCACCCTTCCAGTGGACTCAGAGGCAGTGTGTGCTGTCCACTGGGATGGTTAGAGGAGGCTTGAGGAAGCTGAGTTCTGAGCCAGGCTTTGAAGGATGGGTTAGGATGGGAGAAGAGATGGATAAGAGGTAGCTGGTGCAAAAGGAAAAGAACAGAAGATGAGAGGAGATAGGGTAAGTATGGAATGGATGCTATGGGAGGAGCCTGATGGGAAAAAGAAGTCATAGAGAAGGCTTTGGATGCCCTGAGTCTACTGTAAGAAGGAAGTGGGGTTTAAAGCAGTTAAGAGGGTAGATGAAGGAGAATATCTTGTATATTTAATATAGTCTTCTTAGTGATTCGTATGCCCATGTCCCCGCCCCCACAGATAAATACACACATGTAATTTAGTAGTGGCGAACACCTTTAATCCCAGCACTTGGGAGGCAAAGGCAGGTGGATCTTTGTGAGTTTGAGGCCAGCCTAATCTACAGAGACAATGCCAGGACAGCCAAGGATACACAGAGAAACCCTGTCTCAAAAAAAAAAAAAAAATACTGATTTAAAAAAATTTTCTTTTTAAATGTACATTGGTGTTTTGCTGGTGTTTTGCCTTCATGTATATCTGTGTGAGAGTGTTAAATTCCCTAGAACTGGAATTGCAGACAATTGTGAGCCGCCATGTGGATGATGGGAATTGAACCTGGGTCCTCAGGAAGAGCAGCCAGTGCTCTTAACGGATGAGTCATCTCTCCAGCTCCGAACTAGAATTAATTAATTTCTTTCTATCTTTCTTTCTTTCTTTCTTCTCCTCCTTCTTCTTCCTCTTCTTCTTTTAAAGATTTATCTATTTTATGTATGAGTACACTGTTGCTGTCTTCAGACACACCAGAAGAGGGCATCGGATCCCATTACAGATGGTTGTGAGTCACCATGTGGTTGCTGGGAATTGAACTCAGGACCTCCTGGAAGAGCAGTCAATGCTCTTAACCGCTGAGCCATCTCTCCAGCCCTACAATTTCTTAATAAGATGGAGAGTGATTGAGTGACGAAGGAAGGTACTTGATGTTAATCTCTGGCCTGCACTAATACACATGGCAAGCACTCACACACATGCACATGTGTACATGCATACACACATGCACACACACATGAGCAAGCACTCACACACACAAGTATGCATGCACACACATGTGCACATACATGTGCACACACATGCACACATGTAACCACATACATGCACACATGAGTAACCCTACACATAAGCATGCACACATGTGAACATATATACACATACACACAAAGTAAACAAATATAGGAAATTGAGGTTCAGAGAAGTTAACTTGAGACAGGATAGAAAGGGGGCATAGTGGTGGTGAGAGAGAGAGGGGGGCTGGATAGACGGTGCAGTGGCTGCTCTTGAGTAGAGCAGCTCAGAGTCTCCTGTAACCCTGGTTTCAGGAGATCTAAGTTCTCTTATCTGGCCTCTGTGGGCTTCTGTAAGCATGTGGTGGTACATGTACCCAACACAGGCTCATATACACTACATGTAAATGTAAAAAAATATAAGGCTTTTGTTGTTGTTGTTTTGTCTTGTATAGCCTGGCTGTTCTGGAACTTGCTCTATAGACCAGGCTAGCCTGGAACTTAGATCTGCCTGCCTCTGTCTCCCACGTGCTAGGATTAAAAATGTATGTCAATTCCAACCAGCAATATAAGTCTTTAAAAAAAAAAAAAAAAAGGAGGCGTGCCCCTTATGCAGAAATCCAACTGAAGCCTCTCACCTGCAGAGAAATAAGACTTTCTGCGCAATTAACAACTTCTCGAGGCCTTTCTCCCTTCCCAGCTACAAAGCTGCAATTTTCTAGGACTCTCACCAGGAACCCCATTTCCCAGGAAAGAACATGCACTAAACCCCATGTGCAGCTCAAGTGACTCGCAGCTCTACCTTATTAGGTTATAATTCCATCCAAGACATCGCTGGAGCCACACAGTAATCTTACTTATGAAAGGAGAGAGAGAGAAAGGCAAGCTCTTGGCAACCCTTTACCCCTACTCTTTCTAAATTAATTCTTTTCTATTTGAGGCTATCACACATGCATAGAATGGGTTTAATCCAGTCTACCTCCTCCTGTTCCCTCCCCTCCAACTCTTCCCCCCATCTTCCCGTTGCCTTTTCCTCCCAACTTCATGGCCTTAGTTTTTCCTCACGGAGACCGCTAAGTGCTTGCCCGTGTGTGCCCTGGCCGTCCTACACATCCACAGCATGTGTAACCTCTTAGGGTCATGTTCCTGAAGAAAACTTACCACCAGCAGCCATCAGTTGCCATCAGCTTCTCCAGCAGGGGTGAGCCTCTCCCTCCTGAAGTCCTTTTTCCCTCCCTCACCAGGGTTCCCTCCCTTACCAGGGTTCCCCCCATCCCCCCAGACAGGATTTCTCTGTATAGTCCTGGCTATCCTGGAACTCACTCTGTAGACCAGGCTGGCCTCTTAGAAACTCAGAAATCTGCCTGCCTCTGCCTCTCAAATGCTAGGATTAAAAGCGTGTGCCACCACTGCCAGGCTCACCCGGGTTTCTTATGCCTTCCAAGTGCTGGGATTAAAGGCATGAACCACCACCCACCTGGCCTTTTTTTTTTTTTTTTTTCTTTTTTCTTTTTTCTTAAAGACAGAGTCTCTCTATGTAGCCCTGGAACTCACTCTGTAGACCAGACTGGCCTAGAACTCAGAAACCCTCCTGCCTCTGCCTCGCAAGTGCTGGAATTAAATGCGTGCCCCACCACTGCCCGGTTTTGCCTCAGTTTTCTAAGTACCTGTCTGCTTCCCCAGGATTTCCTAAAGGAAATTTTGTATGTGGGATCTGGGAGGTGCCTAGCAAGTGTCCTGAAGCGTTCTAAGTCATCAATCATTTAAATCAGTGTTCAGGTGCCCTGCGTGGGTGGCTCTCTCTGACTCGGATGCTGAGCTTCTGGTGGTAGGCTCCACTGGGCACAGTACCATTTAAGTCCACTCTATTGAACTACAGCGCTTACTCTTTAGCACAGTCCTGGCTTCACCCCAGGGATTATAGACAGTGTGGTTTTTAACATAAAGGATGCTAAGAGTTCATCCACTCCCTTAATTGTCAGAGTGTCCAGGCAGAATCAGGGACATGTGGCTGGTCAGTGTCTCTCCCTGGTAGTTCCTATGGCGGGTATTACTTTTCTCGTCTGAACTCAGCAGGGAGAGGCTGGCTGAGTCAGTAGCTACATCCACCTGGCAGTCGCGGGTTGGGGGGCAGGGAAGGGACGGCTGTGTGACAGCTCCAGTCGTCTCCCAGCAGCCTTAGCTGTGGCTTGGGGAAGACCTAGTGAAGCCGCCTGGGTAGCAAGGAGACTGGCACACAGAATTCCCGGTGGGGCTCTGGAGAGACACAAGATAGTGAACTTGCAGACAGCGTGCAGTTGGTAGGGCAGAGAGAAAAGGGGCGTGAGGCCAAATGCCTCTCTCTTCCTGGGTTGTTAGTCAGAGAGCCTCGGGGAAAATGTCAGCTATCCCGATCTGATATAATTTCAAACCCCCTGCTGGATAACTGAGCCATTTTCTGTGCAAACGGTCAGCAGCAGATTTTTCTCAAGGTGAAAGCAATTAGGCCTTCATCCCCCTACTTCCCCAGCTGCTAGAAGAAAAGATGGAAGAAAAACAGTCTCTGCCTGCCAAGGTCAGCCAGGGTGCCTGGCGGCTGCAGTAATTGGTTCACCACCTGCTCACACCTCTTGCAGGTTGGTGGTGTCCCTCAGGGCTGAGGCAGGGGACGGCAAGGGCAGCTGCTTTTCCACTTGTCTCCAGAACAAGAAAAGGCAGCTCACACATCCCGGGGACGGGGAATTAGCAGGAATGCTGTGAGCCAGGTCGGGGCACCACACACAGGTGGTGCGCAGATGTTCTCTAGAACACTCTGGAAGGTGAAGGAATTTACGCATTCAGTTCCTGCGGTATACTTTGTCAGGGGGTCCTGGTCCCTGTGGTTTGGCAATTGAAGGGAGCAGCTGGAGGGGTGCAGAGGTAAAGAGGCTGGCTGTGTGAAAGCCATTTCCAGAGGTGCAGAGTCACAAAGGGAAGGGTGGGATGCCAAGGGAAAACCGATCTACCACAGAAGTGAAGGCAGGCCAACGGGAGGGAAACACTATAAAGAAGAAGGTGAACATCTCATAGTAGGTGGTTGTAAATTAGTAGGCTGGATGGAAAATAGACGCTCTGAATTACTTCCAACCTCCGACCCCCAGGTGGTGTCGTTTTAGCTACTTTTCTACCGTAATATTTGCAGGTGGACATTCATCTCTATTTGGCTTTTTGCTGTTCTATGTATATGCCAGGTGTCCACAAAGGACAGACAGAAAATGGCATTAAATCCACTGGAACTGGGGTTACAGGCGGCTATAAACCACCATGTGGGTGCTGCAAGTTGAACCTGGGTCCTTTGTAAAAGCAACAAATACTCTTCCTTCTCCTCTTCCTCTTCCTCCTCCTCCTTCTTTTAAGATTTATCTATTTTGGGCTGGAGAGATGGCTCAGTGATTAAGAGCACTGACTGCTCTTCCAGAGGTCCTGAGTTCAACTCCCAGCAACCATATGGCAGCTCACAACCATCTGTAATGGGATTTGATGCCCTCTTCTGGTGTGTCTGAAGACAGCGACAGTGCACTCATAAATAAAATAGATAAATCTTTTTTTTAATTTATTTTTTAGAATAGTCATCTTTTTAAGATTTTATTTATTGTATGTATATGAGTACACTGGTGTGTCAGACACACCAGAAGAGGGCATCAGATCCTATTACAGATGGTTGTGAGCCACCATGTGGTTGCTGGGAATTGAACTCAGGACCTCTGAAAGATCAGTCAGTGCTCTTAACCACTGAGCCATCTCTCCAGCCCAAGTGCTCTTAATCATTGGCTCCCATGATACCACTTTTTAAAAAGGAGAGTAGGGACTGGAGAGCTGTCTCAGCATTAAGAGCACTGGCTGCTTTTCCAGAGGTCCCAGGTTCAATCCCCTGTACCTATTGGGTGGCTCACGACTGTAACTCCAGTCCTAGGGGATGTGGTACTTTTCTGGCTTCTATGGGTACTGAATGCACACATATGGTACACAGACATGCAGGCAGAACTCCTATACACATTAAAAATAAATATTAAACCTTAAAAACAATCAAAAGGAGACGATACACCTGAGCATGGTGGGACATGTCTTTATTCCCAGCACTCACGAGGCAGAGGCTGAAAACTCTCTGAGTTCAAGGTCAAGCTGGTCTATGTAGTGAGTTCTAGACCAGCCAGGGCTATAAAACAAAACAAAACCAACATTTATGATAAATAAATATGCAATGGATGGCTCATACCTGTAATCCCAGCATTGGAGATGTAGAAACCAGAGGATCAGGATTCAAAGACAGACTGATCTATATGTGATCCTGTCTCAAAACAATCTCTGTCTGTCTGTGTCTGTGTCTGTGTCTGTCTGTCTCTCTCTCTCTGTGTGTGTGTGTGTGTGTGTATGTGTGTGTGTGTATGTATGTGTGTGTATGTGTGTGTGTGTATGTGTGTGTGTATGTGTGTGTGTGTGTGTGTGTGTGTGTGTGTTGTCAGGTGTCCTCCATTGCCTCTGCTGTCTGCCTTTTTGCCTTGAGACAAGACCTCTCATTGAGAATGGCAAATTCAAGTTCACCTTTTAGCCAGGTTGGCTGGCCAGTGAGCCCTCTAGATCTTCCCATCTCTGGCCCTCGGTGCCGGGATTACCCACACACACAGCCAAGTCTGGCTTTTTTTATGTGTGTGATAGGGATTCACACTCAGGTGCTCCTGCTTGCAGAGCAAACCCTCTTGGCCAACTCAGCCATCTCCCCAGTCCCAAGGGACACATATTATTCCAAGAAGAGTAGTTCTGGAGTGTACTTCGAGGAGAGGGTAGCAGACCAGGAGATAACTAGAGGCCTGTCTGCAGCCAATAGATGTTTTTAAAGGGATTATATAATGTACCTACTCTCCCAGGTGCTCCCTGCCCCTGACTTCACAGTATAGCCAGTGCCTTCCTTATATATAGTGCCTTCAAGCATTTCTTCTTTCTCTTGAAGGTCGTAAGACCCAAGGAAGTGATTTGTTTGTTTGTTTATTTTAAGGTGAAACCTGAAGGATAAAGAGCTTAGCCAGGCAAAGGGGCGGTTCTGTGTAGGAGGGAGCCTGGGAAGGCAGCAGCAACAGTGGCCCGCTAACTGTACAGAGCCTCCAGCCTCCCCTCCAGTTTTAGCTCGCTCTGCCCCTCCCACTGCCAATTTCCCCCTCTCTAATTTGCAGGGTATTGCAGCCCTGTGTGTCTTGCTCTAGCCCTGGGGAGCTTCATTCTTTATGCCCAAGCAACTTATTAAGTGTTTTCCTAAACAAAGAGCCATCTACCCAGAGAAAAATTATACCACTCCCAGAACAGACAAAAGTAGCTGCAGGCAGTTGTGGTTTTAAATAGCAATTTAAAAAAAAAAAAAAAAATCTGTTGTAAGGCAGAAAGCACCTGGCAGTTCATAAAGGGTGGTTGTTTGTCTCCATGATTATTTTCCATCGGCTTCTGGTTGTGTTGGCTGCTGCAAAGACCCTGCCTCCCTCCTGAGGAATCCATACTGCCTCCCTCCTGAGGAATCCCTGCTTCCCTCTAAGCAGGGCGTCCTTCACTAAGACACTCAGCACAGTAACCTTGGGCGAAGGTGGAAGGATAGTGAATTTGCGGCTAGCCTGAGTTACCCAGTGACACCTTGTTTCAAACAACCAAGGGCAGGGGTGTGTGGCTCGGTGGTAGAGTGTCAGGCTGAGGGGCCTCGGGATCTGCCTGTTTCTGTCCTCTAGTGCTGGGGTTACAGACATGTGCAGCCATACAGACTCTGGGTTCAATTCCTAGCATTGCAGACAAATACAAGCTTACTTTTATCTTGTGGTGCAGAGAATCAAACCTTGGGTCTCTTATATGCTGCATGTTCTACCATTGACACCCCACCCCCAGCCCTTCTTGCTTGGCTGCTTTTAAAAAAGATGAGGGATAGCCAGGCATGGTGGTGCATGCTTTTAATCCCAGCACCTAAAAGGCAGAGAGGCAGGTGGATCTCTGTGAGTTTGAGGCCAGCCTGGTCTACAGAGTGCTTTCCAAGAAAGCCAGGGCAAGACAGAGAAACCCTGTCTTGAGAAACAAAAAACAAACAAGAACAACTAAAAGATGGGCTAGAGAGATGGCTCAGCAGTTAAGAGCACTTGCTGCTCTCCAGAGGACTGGAGTTTGGGTCTCAAGACCCCACAGTGGTTGTCTTACAACCATCTGTGACTTCATCTCCAGGGGGTCTGACACCTTCTTCTTGCCTCTGAGGCCACCCATACACATATGTCATACACTCACACATACTTTTTTTTAAGTCTTAATAAAAGTACAGGGGCCAGGCAGTGGTGGCGCATGCTTTTGATCCCAGCACTTGGGAGGCAGAGGCAGGCGGATTTCTGAGTTCGAGGCTAGCCTGGTCTACAGAGTGAGTTCCAGGACAGCCAGGCTTACACAGAGAAACCCTGTCTCAAAAAAAAAAAAAAAAAAAAAAAAAAAAAAAAAAAAAAAAGTACAGGGATGACTTATGTATTTATTGTCTTTGTATCCGCCCCCAGCTCTCTCAGCACAAGGCCTGGCCTATAGCAGATACTTGGAGACTGTGTTGACTTGGGCTGTTCTGAGCTCAGAGGTGGCTCATAAGTGCTGTGGGTATGCTTTCATCTGAGCCCCGAGGTGAATACCTCAGACAGCAGAGGTAGGATTAAAGGAAGCCTCTGGCCGTGGGTTCTTCATCATCAAGCTGGATCAAGGTATAGATTATAAAATACCCACAGCCCTTAACTCTGCGCTGTCTTTGAGGGGAAGAAATAAGTCCTCACAGGTACAAAACGGATACAGTAATAAGCACTTAGAAAAAAAAAATCACTTTTTTATATTGTGTGTGTATGATGTGTGTAGCTGTGTGTAGTGGCCCATACTGTGTGACGTGGAGGTCAGAGGACAACTTTGAAGTTTGAAGTGAAGTTGTTTCTCTCCTTCTACCTTTATGCTGGTCACACCAGGCTGGTACTTCAGGTGCCTTGCATGTCGAGCCACCTCAAAGGCTCAACTATGTTTTCATGATGGTGCTAACGATGAAACTCACAGTCTTTTGCATCCTAGGCAAGTGCTTAGCCACAGCTGTGTGCAAAATTCTTTATTTTTGAAAGAGGGCATCAGATCCCATTACAGATGGTTGTGAGACACCATGTGGTCTGAGGATTGAACTCAGGACCTCTAGAGGAGCAGTCAGGGTTTTTAACCACTGAGCCATCTCTCCAGCCCCCCGACCCTCGTCTGCTCCCTGAAGCAAGGTCTTTCTATGTAATGAAGGTTGCTCTTAGGTTCATACCAATCCTCCTGCCTCAGCCTACTGAGTGCTGGGGCTACAAGTCCACACCCAGCTACTATACATTTTTTAATGATTTTTTAAATTTATTTTTAATTGTGTGCCTGTGGGGTGTGTGTGTGTGCACTCACCTGTGTAGGTGGGTGCATATGAATTTTGAACCCCAACACAAATCTTTTTTTTTTTTAATTTAATTTTTTATTTTATATATTGTTGAGGCCTGAGTTACTCATTTGGGGGCCAAAATGTCAGGGACCGCTCTATCAGTGTTGGAACCCGCACTGCCAAAAGCCTTGGGGGCTAAGTTGTTAGAGCCCGCACTGCCCCAAGCTGCTCCAGTCCCCGGGCCAGGGTTTAGCAAGAGAGAGAGTGAGGACGGATGTGAAGAATGGAGACCAGACAGAGTGTGATTCAATCCCATTTATTCTTCAGTCTCTCTTCTTCTCTCCAAGTCCCTAGTTCCCAGTCCCTAGTTCCTAGCACCAAGTCTCAGGTCCTAATCCTAGTTCCAGCTGTAATAAGTCTCAAGTCCTAATCCCAATTCTAAGTTGCTAGTCTCTTTCCCAGTTCCCAGTTCCAAGTTTCTAGTCCAAGTCTCAAGTACCAAGTTACTCTCTCCTGAGTTCTCTAGTCCAAGTGCCTTCTTCTGTCTGCCTCTCGCCTTTTATATGTCTCACTTCTAAGCCATGCCTTTAAGTCACAACTTTAAGTCTTATCTCTGAATTATACCTTTAAGTCTTGGCTCTAAATCACACTTTTAAGTCTCACACACCCAAGGGAAAATCCAAGGTGTCTAAAACAAGATGTTATCACAGTGTGCCCAGCTGTTGTAGGCTGTTGTAAACAAGTCTCTTGTCAGGGTATATGGCTCAAGATGGCTGCGAGGATGATAGCCGCCTTCTGTGGGCTCCCTACAATATATGTGAGTACACTGCTACTGTCTTTATATACACCAGAAAAGGGCATCAGATCCCATTACAGATGGTTGTGAGCCACCATGTGGTTGCTGGGAATTGAACTCGGGACCTCTGGAAGAGCAGTCGGTGCTCTTAACTGCCAAGCCATCTCTCTAGCCCCCCCAATACAAATCTTAAATGAACAACTAGGTAGACTTTTACACATCAATAACTAGGTAGAAGTTTATACCTTAATAACTACCGCCTAGGTCAAGACACAGGACCTTTATAGCACTCTAGAAGGTTCCCTCCCTTCCTTCCTTCCAGACTTAACTCTTCCTACTATAGCAGGAAGTGCCACCAGTTCGTTATACCTATGTGGTGGTTTGAGTAGGTTTGGCCTCCATAGATTCATGTGTTGTAATGCTTGGCCATAGGGGGTGGCACTATTAGGAGGTATGGCCTTATTGGAGTAAGTGTGGTTTTACAACATGTGTGTGTGTAATAAAAATCATATATATACACACACACAATATATATATATACATTTTTGATCTGGCTTCTTTTATTCAGTGAGGACTCATTCATATAAGTACTTAATTCTTTGGAAGGTGGTGGGTGGGTGTGGGGGCTGCTATTCTTTCAAATACATATGTATGAGCAAAAGGAGCTTCCTTCTGTCACCTGAAGGCTCACTAATTAAATCTACAGAAATAAACTGACTAACAGGCCAGGTGTACAAGTTTAGTGTGTGCACGAGTATATCACGAGGAAGAGAGAACTCAATAAGCCGCTGTGATTTAGAGGCTTGTACCCACTTCACGGGGAAAGGAACATGGACCCTATAGGTAATTTAAAAGGAAGAGTCAATTGTTTTTCAGGGGAGATAAATGACCTTCAAGGACAGAGAGCAGGTGAGGACAGATTAGCTAGGCTAGAGTATAGAATCGACTCTGTTCTTCCTTCCTATGTCCGTTTCAATATTCCTGGATTGGTGAGAAATCTAGGAAAAGAGCTCTATGGTTGTGTGTTGTTAACATGCACACAGCCATGGCGAAGACCCACAGGAGGGGCACAGCCTATTAGATCCTGCAAGACCAAAACAGGGACAATATGCCTTGCAGGTCAAGGGTTCTGTTTGCACTTAAGACAGTTAAGAGTACCTTCCTGTTTGTCCTATGTTCAGTCCTTGAGAGTTAAGGTTTCTTTTTGTAGTTAAGAAGTGCCTATGTGTTCTGCTCAGGTTACAGTTTCTGTTGGTAGTTAAAGAATATATTCTGTCGGGCAGTGGTGGTGCACACCTTTAATCTCAGCACTTGGGAGGCAGAGGCAGGCGGATTTCTGAGTTTGAGGCTAGCCTGGTCTACAGAGTGAGTTCCAGGACAGCCAGGACTACACAGAGAAACCTTGTCTCAAAAAACCAGAAAAAAAAAAAAAAAAAAAAAGAATATGTTCCTAGTTGTCCTGTGTTAAGTCCTTGCAAGTTTCTACTTGTAATTAAGAATAAATTCCTGGGCTGAAGGTATGGCTCAGAATTTAAGAGAATTGACTGCTCTTCCAGAGGTCCTGAGTTCAGTTCCCAGCAACCACGTGGTGGCTCACAACCATCTGTAATGGGATCTGATGCCTTCTTCTGGTGTGTCTGAAGACAGCGACAATGTACTCACATACACAAAATAAATAAACCTTAAAAAATAAAAAGAATAAATTTCCAGGCTAGAGAGATGGCTCAGCAGTTGAGAGCACTGATTGCTCTTCTAGAGGTCTTGAATTCAATTCCCAGCAACCACATGGTGGCTCACAACCACCCGTAATGGGTCCCAGTTCCCTCTTTTGGTGTGTCTGAAGATAGCTATAGTGTACTCATATACAAATAAATAAATAAATCTTAAAAAAAAAATCCCTGCCGGGTGGTGTGACATATAACTTTAATCCTAGCACTCGAGAGGCAGGTGGATCTGTGGGTTCAGCCTGGTCTACGGTTTACATATTGAGTTCCAGAGAAACCCTGACTTGAAAAACCAGGAAAAAAAAAAAAAAAAAAGCTCCTGCTTCTTATGTCTGATGTAAACTGCAAAATACAACCACACTAAACTTGCAACCCTGTTCACATGACTTTATCCTGACTCCTGTTCCTTCCCTTTCGATGTATCTACCTAACAATGTGTAACAGCCGACTCTCCTATAAAAGGAACTTCAAGAGGCCAGCAGGGACTGCTCTCTCAAATCCCAATTTAGGGTGAGACAGTCGGTTAGGTCAATTCCTAGAGTCACGTAGAGTGTAGCACGTGTCACCATAACCCCAGGTCTTCTGAGAACCTCGCCTGGAAGGTAGACAGGTGATTTAGAAAAAGCCTGTCCCTGCTTGCACTGTTCCCTTGGGCCTCAGTTTGAGGCCAAATGTATAGTTTGGCGCTCATTTCTGAGAACCACATAACACACGGCGATGGCTGTTTTGTCTGTGCGCAGCTGTCGGGTATTGTGAACGGCGACTTTGTGAGCACTGTCACATAGAGCTTTTGGTAGACTTGGCCCTTGTTTCTCCTGGTTGTGTATTTGAGTGGAATTGCTCGATCATCGGGGGTACATAGTTCTAACTTTAGTGATATTGCAGGTCTTCTGAGGCGAATGCGCTGGTTTATAGTCCTACTCCAGACTCCAGAGGGCTGGAATTACAGGTGTGAGCCACCACAGCCAGCCCTGGGCATGCTTTTGGAAGAGCTTGCCCACGTTAACCCTTTCACCCAGGACCTCCTCTTCTCTTGTCAAGGACTCACTACTCCAAGCTCTCCTCTGGTCATCTTCCTGCTCATTGCCCTGAGGGCTCTGCCCAGAGACTGTCCAGAGACTGTATTCCTAAACCACATACTCACACAACCCACCACTCTCTGATAGCTCCAGAAAGATGACCCCTCACCTCGCAAACTCAGCATCCCAAGCTGAAGTCTTCAATCTCTTCTTCAGCTCCAAAGCCATCCTCCCTCCCTTTGGCTCAGGCACACTTGAAGGTACCCACTGTGTTTTCCTCCATCCTCATGTTCACTGCTCCTTGTCAGGGCTCAGCCTGTGATTACACACACACACACACACACACACACACACACACACACACACACGTCACCGCCCTTGCCTGCTCTGGTTTCCTTCCTTATCTCATTGTCTCCTTACCCTGGATGTCTCCTCCTGGGGTCGCACTTATCAGTCACTACCTGGGGGTTAGATGTCTCCTGTAGTCTCCCCCTTCACTTCATTCGTCACCGTGGGTTACAATCGCCAGTGTCATTGCCTGAATCTCTGGACCAAGCGTCTGTCATTTTGCCTACTCAGCATCCGCTTCCTGTCTTCTTAGCATTTCATTTTCTGAGGACCGACTGTCTCTTCTCACTCTCGGATCTCGTGTCTAGGACCCAGGCCTGGCTGGTCAGAACCTCCCATCTTTAGCCTCATTACTGGGTCAGTGTGAAGCACTAGACTGAGATAGTTGATCATAGCCAGGCTTAGAATTTTGCTGGAGCAAATAGGAAAGAACCATTCCCCCTCCTGTTGGGGAGTTACTGACAGACTATGAAGGATTAGAGGAAGTCAGAGAGTGAGCCCTGGGTCTTGCCCACCATCCAGTCTATGTTTCTTTGCTGGGAATTAGAGATTGGAGCCAGGACCTCAAGCATGCTAAACTCAGGCTCTACTACTGAGCTGCAATCCTAATTCTTACACATTTCAGGAGGGAGATCTGCCTGGCACAGGACTGGAGCAGACAGTTTGTAATAAAAGAGGCAGGGAACTACAGCCCCTTTGCATTTCAAGTGTAATGTTTAGTTTCTGATCATCTTCGCTTGAGTACAGGTTGTTAAAAGCGCATGTCCTGGGGGTTAGCCCAAGGGTTTAAACCGAGAACCACCTCTTACCAGCTCTATGACATAGAACAGCAATAATACCCACTCTTGTGAGGATTAAACACACTGTTTATGTAAAAAAGACTTGTTGATACTGGGGTATCACCTGGAACATTTAACCAAGCAGTGAGAACTTGGCCAGGTTCCCAGGTGGCTGAAGACAGCTTTGTTTGAAGCAGCCAGTTACTAATTAGTCCCCAGCATCTTACCAAAACCGTCCAGTGAGTGTTCTGCAGTTCATGTGTCACATGTTCTTAATCTCACACTGACATCACTAACAGGATTTCTTCTCAAGTGTTTGGTATCACTCTGGGGATCCAGAGCCACAATGGCTGCCAAATGAGTTTTAACTGCAAAAGGATGATGGTACTTTCTGTAAAACCCTCACTGAGAGCATTGTTGATAATGCACAAGGTGATTTATTTGTGTGGGGAATTATCCTCCCTGGGATGCCAGCACTGTGTAACCACAGCACAGGGTCCATCCAGGACTCGGCCAAGCTGCTATGTTACTGTAGGGCTGCACATGCCCCAGTCACAGTGGAACACTATAGGTCTAAGAACAAGGACTTGGGCTCCGTCAGACCTGGCTTTGGGTCCCATCTCTGCCTTTTCATTGCTTGTGTGCACTGAAGTGAGGCATTCTTTTGAAACTAGTTTTCTCACTCACAGAGATGGATAAAGGCGTGGTTCTCAGGGTGACCTCAGGCACCGTGTGTTTGTGTATGCGTTTGGGGTACCAATCACAGCATGCCCTGTGCACTTATCAAGCACCCACTTCACAAAGCTCCTATGAGGACTGAGATGGCTCCCTTTTGGAAACTAGCTCAGATGGGCAGTTAAATACTAGCTGCTATTATTAGGTGTTTGGTTTGCAGAAGTTCTTTGGTTTGAGAATGAGGAAGGCCTTCAGAGGAAGTGCTAAGGGCTATTTGAGAGGTGCGAAGATAGGTTTGAGAGGTGAGGTGCACTGGTGGGGCAGCATAAAGGAGTGCTTCCTTATGGGTTTAATCCCCATTTCTCTGGGTTTAATCCCCAGCACTGAAAAGGGAAGGAGGGAAGGAAGGAAGAAGGAGGGAAGGAAGAATACAGAGAGGTATGAGCGTCATTCTCTTAGAGATGTCAGAATTCACTTTAGCAGCAAGGAAAATAAATGTTTGGGGAGAAAAGAAAGGTCAGGTACCTGTGTGCCCAAATGAAGACAGTTGGATGCAGCTCAGCCCTGTGCTCAGGCACCACCGGACCCCTGCCATCTGCGGGGGAATCCCAAAAGCTTCTCTGGCTGGCTGCAGAAGGAAGCAGACATCTCCTGTGGAGAGAAAGGGAAGTTGCTGTCTGGTGGTGCTGGTGACTGGGGCCACACTGGCCTGAGGACAGATTTCTGTGGGGCGAATGGAGCTGGCAAAGCCACAGCTTGAAGCTAGCACAGGGCTGTCTGGCCAAGAGAAAAGCTGGACTGGCTGCCTTCTTTTTTCCCTGTAAAGTCAGCGAGTCTGGTTAAATGGCTTCTTCCTAGCTACTCAGACTTTGGAGTGTGCCCTTTAGTGGTGTCATCTCTAAAGACCACAGGGCACTATGCCACTTCCAGAACTCTGGACTGTGAGTGAGACAGGGTGGCACCTGTCATTCTACTGTGAGGGGAGGCAGGGGCAGGGGAAGTCAAGATCAAGTCCAGTCTGGGCAACATAACTAAACATTTTGTTGTGAGGTTCCAAATGACCAGTGTGTAGGGTTGTGACAGGTATCCAAGGCAGGCTGTCCCCTTTCTGAGAAAGTTAAGCCATATGCTGTGCACTCCTTCAGATCCACCCTTGGCTCCTCTTGGCTCTTTTCTGTGTCTGATTCCATCAGGATGTGTCATCAACAGGCCCTTTTACCTTCTAGCTGAGCTCAGCCAATGAGATGAGAGCTTGAGGTAAGGAGCGCCAGAGGGCTTCCTGTTCACTGCCCTTCCTTCCCAGGCTGGCACATGCCTTGATTGACAGTCACTGGCCTTCACAAGCAGGCCCTCTTTCCCTCAGGGATCAGGTAATGATCTCCCCTGTCCCCTCAGGCCTTAGGGTAGTGACCATTCCTCAACTGTTTGTAGCCCCAGGTCACCACACCATCCCTTCTGAGTTCCCTACACCTGCCCACAATGTTGTGAATAAACCCGCTTGAAATTATTCTAATTTGAGTGCACCATCTGTTTTCAGTTGGGACCCTGACTGATACATTTGCCAAATAAGGATTCTTTTGGTTGTTAGGGAGGGAGAAAAGAAGAGTTAGGGAGAGAAGGAATATATATATAGGGAGAGAAGGAATATATATATAGGGAGAGAAGGAATATATATATATGTCTCATGTACCTGAATTTGAGCCATAAACTTTAGACAAGACTATCCAAGAGCTGAGGCTTGAGTTCAGAAACAAGCTCGAGCCAGGCAGTGGTGGCGCACACCTTTGATCCCAGCACTTGGGAGGCAGAGGCAGGCGGATTTCTGAGTTCGAGGCCAGCCTGGTCTACAGAGTGAGTTCCAGGACAGCCAGGACTACACAGAGAAACCCTGTCTTGAAAAAAACCTAAAAAAAAAAAAAAAGCTAGTAGGCCAGCAGAGTGTCCACATTCTTTGGCTCTAGTCTCCTGATTTGCTTTGTGTCCTCCTGGCGGCACAGGTCTAAAATCTTTAGCAGCTTCGAAGTCTGAGACAGGAGGATTACAAGTTCAAGACCAGCCTAGGCAACTGAGTAAGAATCTGTCTCAAAATGAAAAGGTAAAAGGGAAAGCTGGGTGGTGGTGGCGCATGCCTTTGATCTCGGGGCTGGGAGGCAGAGGCAGGCAGAGCACTGAGTTTGAGGCCATCCTGGTCTACAGAGGGAGTTTCAGGGTAGCCAGGGCTACACGGAGGAACCATTTCTCAAGAAAACCAGAAAGAAAACACAAAAAGAGGTTTGGGGCTCAGCTCAGTGACAGATAGCATGCATCAGGTTCTGAGTTCAATTCCCAGTCCTAAAGAAGCAAACTAAACTAAACTTCCAGGACTCTCATCTACTTGGCAGGAGTCCCAAGTCTGTTTCCAAACTGATTAAGATTAGGCTGAAGGAGCTGGAGAGATGCTCAGCAGTTAAGAGCACTGGCTGCTTTTCCATAGGTCCTGAGTTCAATTCCCAGCAACCAATGGTGGCTTACAACCATCTGGGATCTCCAGTTCTAGAAGATCCAATGCCCTCTTCTGACCTTTGTGGACACCAGGTATACATGTGGAGCATGGACATACATGCAGGCAAAACACCTATACACATATAAATAAATACAATTAAAACAAAACAAAAAGTTACATAAATCTTTATAAAAACACATGCATTATCTTAATGACTTCTTTGCATGCTATTGCCTTAGTTTTAAGTGTTTCTTTTTATTTTGGGTGTGAGTGTGCACGTGCATATATGTGTATGTGCGCACACTTGTGTGTATACCTATGGAAACCAGAGGACCTTGCTGGGTGTCATCCTCTCTCACTCTCCAGCTCTGATGTGGCCCTGGCAAGCACGGAGCTTGCTACGTGGACCAGGCTAGCCTCTAACTCCTGCCATCACACCAGACTCCACCTTAAGTTTTGAGACAGGGTCACTCACTTAGTCTGGAGTTCACTGATTGTTTGGAAGGCCTGGCCAACGAGGCTCCAGACCCTCCTGTCGTTACTTCTCAGTGCTGGGATTACAGCCCAGCCCTCTACATGGGAGCTGGGGATCTGAACTCGGGTCCTATTTTATCTACTGAGCTGCCTCTCTAGCCCTTAATCTGTTTTATTTTTGAGACAGGCCCTCATTCTGTAGCCCAGGCCGGCCTGAAACTCACTTGTGCTAACCAAATACTCTCAAAAATCCTCCTGCCCCAGCTCCACTGCAGGCATGAGGCTCCACACCTGGTTTCTGGCTCCTCCTTTATTTTTAAGTAAATCTTAGCAACACACCAGGAAGGTTATTCCACATCAGCACGTGCAGGCCTAACTTATATTTGTTAAACATGGTGGTGAAACATGCTTTTAATCCCAGCACTCACTCAGGAGGCAGAGACAGGTGGATTGCTGTGAATTCAACTGCAACCTGGTCCACAGAGTGAGTTCCAGGACAGCCAGAGCTACACAGAGAAACCCTAAACAAGATTTATATTTGTCATAGTTAAGGTTACTATTGCACTGATGAAACACCGTGACCAAAGCAACTTGGGGAGGAAAGGGTTTATGTCACTCACAGTCCCATGTGACCATTCATCAGTAAAAGCAACTTAGAGCAGGAACTCAAACAGAACAGCAGCTGATGCAGAGGCCATGGAGGAGTGCTGCTAACTGGCTTGCTCCTCATGGCTTGCTTAGACTACTTAAAAAAAAAAAAAAAAAGATTTATTTATTTTATGTGAATACACTGTTGCTGTCTTCAAACACACCAGAAGAGGGAGGGAATCAAATCTCATTACAGATGGTTATGAGCCACCATGTGGTTGCTGGGAATTGAACTCAGGACCTCTGGAAGAGCAGTCAGTGCTCTTAACCACTGAGCCATCTCTCCAGCCCTGTCTTTTTCTTTTTTTTTTAGATTTACTTATATATATACACCATTCTACCTGCATGTATGCCTTCAGGCCAGAAGAAGGCACCAGATCTCATACGAGTCGCCATGTGGTTGCTGGGACTTGAAAACTCAGGACCTCTGGAAGAGCAGCCAGTGCTCTTAACTGCTGAGCCATCTCTCCAGCCCTCAGCCTGCTTCTTATAGAACTCAGAACCACCAGCATAGGGATAGCACCACTCACAATGGACTGGGCCCTCCCCTATCAATCACTAATTAAGAAGATGCCTTACAGGCTTGCCTATAGCCCAGTCTTAAGGCATTTTCTCAGTTAGGGTTCTTTCCTCTCAGATGATTCTAGCCTGTGTCAAGTTGTCATAAAATTGGCCAGCACAAGTGACCTCCTTGCCCATCTGACATACAAAAATCTGTGGTGTCTGGTTAGCTGGGGCTGAAGAATCAACCACGATTTAGAAGAGGCCAGCATCACTGAGGTGAAATTTGGGAAGTGTTTCCTCAGAGTCGGCACACACAAGCCGTGTTCAGAGACAACCAAGGTTGTACTTGTGCAGGCAGCCAAGCTTGGTCATAAATAAGAGTCTCCCAGGTTGTACTGGTTTTGAAGGCATCTGAAGGAATTGGAGAGCAGTGGAGGCTTGGAACTGTGAGGCCACAAGAGGCCACTGGGGGAAGGTGAAGCCAGAGTAGCAGTGCATACCCCAGGATTAAAGGGGTCATGGAAAAAAGTTGAGACTTTACATCATGAAGAGAGCCCAGGAAAGGCTCTTAGTGAAAACACAGCCTAGTTGCAGCAGAGACTCCAGCACTTTGGAGATGCCAGTAGCATGGGATGATCACCAAGAACAGCAGCAGCAGTGGAGAGGAGCCAGGCGGAGCCTAGAAGCCAAGCTGTGTGTGCTGCAGATGACAGAGCGGGAGAAATGACCGAGCCCCTTGGAGGAGCCCAGAAGATCGTGAGTTAATAATCCCAGACATTGGACAATGAATTATTTACAGTGGTGGAGTGTGGTTTTGCTTTGCTCAGATTATGAGTATGCTGTGGATTTTCCCCTCTTGTCTTTTCTTTTCTTCCTTCCTTCCTTCCTTCCTTCCTTCCTTCCTTCCTTCCTTCCTTCCTTTCTGTCTTTCTTTTTTTTTTATTAAACTCTTTGGTTTTCCGAAACAGGGTTTCTCTGTGTAGCTTTGTCTGTGCTGGAACTTGCTTTGTAGACCAGGCTGGCCCTGAACTCACAGAGCTATGTCTGCCTCTGCTTCCTTAGTGGTGGATTAAAGGCATGAGCACCACTGTACAATATGGTTCTTCTCTGTTGAAGTAAATTATTTAACTTATTTTATTTTATTTATTTACTTTTGGTTTTTCGAGACAGGGTTTCTCTGTATAGCCCTGGCTGTCCTGGAATTCACTCTGTAGACCAGGCTGGCCTCGAACTCAGGCGTGTGCCACCACTGCCCGGCTAACTTATTTTATTTTATTTTATGGAAACCTACAGTTGAGAGACTTTGAATTTTTAAAAGAAATGTTGGTTGCCAGGTGGTGGTGGCGCACGCCTTTAATCCCAGCACTTGGGAGGCAGAGGCAGGCTGATTTCTGAGTTCGAGGCCAGCCTGGTCTACAGAGTGAGTTCCAGGACAGCCTGGGCTACACAGAGAAACCCTGTCTCAAAAAACAAACAAACAAACAAAACAAAACAAAAGATAGCTCTGGTTCCAGGAAAGAACTATGTAATAGAGACCCTGTCTCAGAAGACAAACAACATCAACAAAAAAATTGTACTTTATTTTGTGTGTATAAGTGCTTTGCCTGCATGTGTGTGGTATACTATGTGCATCCCCGGTGCCTATAAAGTCCAGAATAGGGGACTGGATCCCCTGGAATTATGAATGATTCTAAGCCACCATGTGGGTGTTGAGAATCCTTGAGGTTCCCAACCTTGTTAAGAGCCAGTGTTATTAACCGCTGAGCCATCTCTCCAGTCCACACAAAGGTAACAACGATTTCATGATTAGAATGACTGCGTCTTCTTGCAGTCTGCTTTGTCCTGTCCATACCCCAGTCTCCCGACTACCAGCCCTCTTTGCTGGAAAAGAAAGCTGCCCGTTTTTTTTTTTTTTTTTGCTCTGACATTTGTTAAAGAGCATCTAGGAGTCTCTGCTCTGGGGTAGATAGTGCTCACTGGCTTGCAGCCACCGGGTTTAGTGTAGGTAAAGCAAGTCCATGATCAATTTGAGAACTGGGCTCTGATCATCACTTGGACTGCAGGGATAACAGTAACAGGAAATCATCCTTTGAGGATAACCTTGGCTATTGGAATACAGAGTCGTTTAGCTAAAACAGGCACTGACATATTATTCCCACTAGAGAGCACTAGTGAGCCATCTGGCGTTTTCACCAGGCTCTCGGCCGCTCTTCTTCCCCATAAGCAAGGTTACTGCCTGAAGCAACCTCACAGATGACTAGGCAACTGAGTAAATTCTATTCCAGAAGAATGATGATGTATCAAAGGAAATCTGGTTAAGCACACTATGGGGACAACATAAGAGAAAATAAAATCAAGGTATATTGCCCCCCATATAAATTCCTTAGTGATATTTTTCATGTACATTATAGAACCTTCTAACAACATGTGAAAATACACGGAAGAGAACACTACCTGATGTGCTGTGACCTGAGACATGTACCCTTCATGAGTTTGGCCATCTTTTTGAAACCTGCTTTTTCACTCGGAGAATATGCTGTGGGTATCTATCCTTGTCAATATCTTTAACATTAGAAGCCTCAGGATAGGTGCTTACATAAATGCTTCATACTTTTCTTTTTCTACCCAGGTAGCTCCAAAGACAGAGAAAAATGAACGTTTTGAAGGGCAGGTGGTCTGCGAGGCTGTGTGGGGCTAGGATGTGAAGACAGAAGGAAGCTATTTGTTATGTTACATTTTTACCTTAATTTTTTTTTCAGACAAACTCTGTGTTATACAACAGGAATCTTGGATTCCTGTCCATGCTTGTTTTTATTTAAAAATATTGTGGCTTGGGCTAGTAAGATGGCTTAAGCCATATCTGATGACCTGAGTTTGATCCCCTGAACCCCTGCAGTGGGAGACAAAAGCAGGGTCCAGAAAGTCATCCTTGATTGTTTCATGCATCCAGGGAAATGTAGGCACCCCCACCAGACATCCATGTACACACACACAAACATATATATGTATGTGTGTATATACCTATGTGTGTATATGTGTGAGTGTGTGTGTATGTGTGTATATACATATGTATATGTATGCATCTATATATATTTTGGAGACTAGATCTCACTATGTAGATCTAGCTGTCCTGGAGCTCACAGATATCTGCCTGTCTTTGTCTCCTGAGTGCAGAAATTAATATGTACTACTATGCCTGCCATATTTTTAAAATTTGTATTCATAATTATCTATTTATCATATTTGTTAGCTTTTGAGACACAAGCTTTCTACATAGCACTGGCTGTCCTAGGACTTGCTATGTAGATCAAGCTGGCCTCAAACTCAGAGAAATCCGCCTGCCTCTTCCTCTGGAGTGCTGGGATTAAAGGCGTGTGCTACCATGCTTAGCTACTTATTTTAATTTTATGTGTATGAGGTGTTTTGTTTTGTATTGTTTTGAGATAGGGTTTCTCTGTGTAGTCTTGGGTCTCCTGGAGCTCACTCTGTAGACCAGGCTAGCCTCAAAGTCAGAGATCTGCCTGCTTCTGCCACCCAAGTGCTGGGATTAAAGGCATGTACTGCCATGCCAGGCTGAGTTTTTTGCTTTTAAAAAATGTGTATGGGTGATTTGCCTGCATGTATGTATGTATGTATGTATACGTGTCACATGTATGCCTGGTGCCTGAAAAGGCCAGAAGAGGGCATCATATACAATTGTGAGCTTCTATGTTGGTGCTAGGAATTGAACCTGGGTCTTCTGCAAGAACAGCCAATGCTCTTAACTACCGAGTATGAGTCCCATGTACAAATGTTTTGCCTGCATGTATGTATGTGTGCCACATATGTGTCTGATGTCGACAGAGGCCAGAAGAAGGCATCAGATCCCTTAAATCTAGAGTTACGAATGGTTGTGAGCTGTCATGTGGGTTCTGGGAACTGAACCAAGATCCCTTACAAGAGCAACAAGGTTTGTAACCACTGAGTTATCTCTCCAGACCATACCCAACATAATTTTTTTTTAAATTAAATACGGTGGGTTTTTTTTCCTCCACATCTTTTTTTGTTTGTTTGTTTGATTTTAATTTTTTCAGGCAAGGTTTCATTGGCCTTGAACTCATCGTGTAGCTAAGGATGGTCTTGAACTCCCATCGGTACCTTTCTAAGGTTGGATGTACAGGAGGGCACCACTGTACCAATCATCCTTCACATCCATCTCTGTGACATTTTATGATGCAGACAAAGCAAAGCATAGTGTTGGACATTTAAGTCACCTGCAGTTTTTCCTTTGTGCCAACACTATTGCAGTGACCGTCCTTAGGCCTGTGTATTTTCTCTAGTTTGATGATAGCATTAGAATAGAGTTCTAGAACCTTCCTTTGCTCCGTGCTGCTTTTAAAATATTGATACAAAGAGATGAAAAGGTAATAAGAGAGAAAAGTGTGTCCCTTTAGGCTTCTGTTTCTTGTACTCGCTGGGCCCTATCAGTTCTAGCCTTGGGCCTCGCGTTTCTGCACTGGCCACATGGCTCTTCTGCCCTCAGAGTTCCTAGCTACCCGTGCCTCAATGAGTCTTTCAAAGGACTCCATAAGCTAGGTGCTATTGTTATCATCTTACAGAGGAGGGATCCATTACTGGGAATCCAGGTGTTTGGACGGGGCGGGGTCCAAAGCTAGTAATTGGATGTTTGGGTGTCTGGATCACTGAGCCCAGCTTCACAAGCAGGAGGGCTTAGCGGTAACCTTGTTGGGACTCTCTGCAGTCTAATGGCCTTCTCCTGGCCACGGAAAACAGTAGGCTATTTTAAGTTTAAGGAGGACTGGTCGGGGAGGCGATTTATGAACAAAAAGAAGTCTCCTGGAGCCTGAGAGGAGAAGTAATTAGTCTCGTGAGGAATGTGGAAGCTGCACTCTCTCGCCCTTTCTGTCTTTGTCTCTCTGGGAAACCACAGCCCCTAGTCTCTCATTCTACAGGTTTCTCGTTACAATCTTTCAGTAGACCAGCTTCTCTGCCTTGCCAAGAGCATGCCCTTCTCCCACTTTGGAACTTCATAACCCTTTTATTTAAACCTGCAGCCTACCTACATCTCTAACGTTAAACTCTAGTCCCCGGAAGGGAGAATCTGGTTGGGTATCTCTGAACTGTGTCTGCTTTCCTGTCTAAGCCTTGGGGAGCGGGGCTGGGCGGCCCCTATGTGGTTGTTTGTCTGCTCTGTAGGTAGAGGATCATTGTGGGCTCACAGACTGTTGCAAGGGTGCAGGTGGATATCTGCTGTGACTCTCTGTCTAGAGGATCTTAATCTGTTTTACAGTCTCTTGACTTAGCTTCCTCAATGGGAAAGTCATGTCCTCTTTCCAGTAGTTTCAGTTCTGGCTGTATTAGACTGAGCCTTCAGTTCCCGGAACAAATAGACAACTGTCTCTGATTGGCTAGCCTTAGGTCATGTGACAGGCTCAGCAGTGAGCCCACCTAGCCGCTTTAAGGAGGGGGTGTGATGGTTTCAATGGGAATGGACTTCATAGGCTCATATATTTGAATACTTGATCCGCTGTTGGTGGAACTGCTTAGGAAGGATTAGGAGGTGTGGTCTTGTTGGAGGAGGTGCGTCACGTGGTGGGGGGGACGAGGATGGGAGGGCGGTGCTTTGAGATTCGAGTGTGCTCTCTACCTCCTGCTTGTGGCTCAGCGAACTCCCAGCCGCCATTCCTGTTTCTGTACTCCATTACCATGGACTCTAATCCTCTGAAACCACAAGCCCAATTAACTAAGTGTTTTTCTTTTATAAGTGCTATTGGTCATAGTGTTCTGTCACAGCACATAATATAGAGGGATAGATCTTTAGAAATATAGAAATTTAGAAATATAGAAATAGGAGAAAATTAGAATGGCAGTGGAGCCAGAAAGGTGGCTCAGTGATCTAACGCACCGGCTGCTCTTCCAGAGGACAGAGGTTCAATTCCCAGCACCAACATGGTAGCTCACAACTGTCTGGCTGGCCTCTGCAGGCACTGGCTGGACAGGGCTGTGAGAAGCCATTCATTCCTTTATTCAATGTTTGTTTTACAAGGGTTCTCTGTGTGCCTGGGAGATATAAGAGTGGATCACACAGACAAGGTTTTTCTTCCCATAAAGCTGAAATTCTGACTACTGGACCAAACAACCCATGGTAGTTGAGTCTGTGTTATGGACAATACATTTTCCCACCTCATTCTCATCCCACCTCATACAAAGAGAGAAAACGGGGCCTTTCCCTCAAGAAGTTTTAAGCACTGGCAGGCGCAAGGCCATGAGTTTGCTCTTCAGCTTTTTTTTTTTTTTTTTTTTTTTTTTAACTGTTCTAAGGCCGGCAAAACAGTGATGCAGACTGTGAGCCAAGATACATGCCCGATTATGCAAATGGGAGAGAGGGCTGGGATGAAGAAGGCTGACATTCACTGGGTAGTTAGTGGGTGCTGAGTACTGTGTTCAAAGCTTCCTATGTAGTATCTCATTTAACTCCAATAGCCTATGAGGAAAGTGGACCACAGAAGCTCGGAGAGGAAGTATGATAGGCTCAAGACACGCGGCCAGAGTTCCACAGAGTGAGCACTTCAGCTTAGCTCTGTCTGGCTTCAGGGTGAAGAGCATTTACCGATTATGCAGCCCTGGGCAGGGGAGGGAGGGCAGGAGGAGTTAGACCTGGACACACACATGTGGGGACAGTCAGCAGGATGGGTTCTCTTCTTTCTTCTGTGTGCAGGCTTTCTTTGCCTCTTCATAGCACAGCAGGAAGAGGCAGGCTCCACCTTTGGGGGTCCAAGGCCTGAACCTGACTCCATGGTACTGTAGAGTGAAAAATTATAAAGGCCATTTTATGAAATATGTGTAAATTTTTCGCCTTAGACCTTGGGCAGAAGAAAAGCACCTGCCAGCAGATTTGGGCCCATCTAATTAGTTACAGAGGAGGAGGAGTTACAAGACAAAGGCCTGTTAAGAACATCCCAGAAACTGACTGGCCAAGGGAGGAACTACACCCTGCCCCCATGGTACAGCCTACTAGTGTTCAAAAAAAAGTAAAACAACCAATCCTGTGCACCCGCGCGAAAGTTCGATTTTTCCCCACCCCGCCCATATATAAGCGCTAGACCCCTGAGCCACGAGGTCAGTCCCTCTATCCCCTATGTGAGATATGGGGATATGGGCTGGCCCAGAGCTCTGATTTAATAAACCACCTCATGTGCTTTACAGCAAGACGGGCTCTCATGTGTCCTTTGGGTGCGTGCTATCCTGTGACTTAAGTGGACCTCCTTTCTGGGGAGTCCCGGACCTTTCAGTACCACTTGCAAACAGAATGCCCCATGGGCCAAACATGGCAACAACCACAGCTACAACAACAACAGCAACAATGACAACAACTGTTTAGCCTATGATGTTTAAAAGCAAGAATTAGTCCCTGGAATTTAAAAACCAGGGAATTCTACATAAGAAAATCAGACTATCTGACAAGGGCCTATGTTTCCATGGCAACCATCTGCTGGTGCTGAGTGACAGCTGCTGCATATAGCCAAGGCACAGGCTCGCCAAGTGCTGCAGTGGCCGCCAGTCCCCTTCACCACTCCTGTGACATTTGAACTGCAGTCACTCTGACCCCGTTTCAGACTCTAGCTTGGGTGGAGTGTACACCTCTAGTTCCCAGCCCTGTGGCCAGTGGGGAAGGCTTCAGTGAGATCAACAAGGGTCCCATGGCACCCCTCCAGCAAAGCCTGTGTATCCCAGTAGATTCTTACAGACAGGGATGTCATGGGCAGACAAGACTGTCATCCCAAGAGCTGTTTAGTTCAAGGGAAAGGAAATCAAGGCCTAGAGCCCACTTATTACACAAAACATCTAATAATCCAGGTTCTAGGTCACAAAGGAGGCTTCTACAAAGCAGAAACAGTAGGCCTGGAGGGAAGAAGGGGAGATTAACTTATACAAAGTTAAAAACACGGTTTTTATGAGTTGGACCAGGAAGCAGCCTTAGGGAACAGGTTAAAAGGTGGTATCATTCATCACCACTAGAAACAGGGACAAGGACCAATGCTTGCAACCCCAGCATTTGAAGTTGGAGGATTGTGACCCCTTGGTCTGCCTGAGGTAACATGAGACTCTGTTTCCAGAAAAGAAGTGGGAGAGGAAGGTCCAGGGAAGAAGTTCAGGTGATAAACTACTTGCCTAGCATACATAACACTCTGTGTCTGTAGGTCCCTAGAACTACATAAAGTCAGGCTTGGGGTCACATGCCTGTCACCCCAGCACTTAGGGACTGGAAACATAAAGGTCAGGAGTTGTCATCCTCAGCTACATCAAGGTCAGCCTGGGCTACAAGTCACCCTGTCTCAGAAAACCAAAAACAAGCCAGCACATGTGTTTAATTTCAGCATTCAAAAGGCAAAGGCAGACAGCTCTCTGAGCCTTCTAAGCCACCCAGAGCTACACAATGAGACCCTATCTCAAAACAAAAATGAAAAGAAAACCCCAAACAAACAAAACACGAAAGATTGAGAACACAGGATGGGACCAGGTCTGGGGAGGAGAAACAAAGGCTGGGTTTGGTGAGTTTTTGGTGATTTTGGCAATGTTGAGCTTTCCTGTACTGTGTCTGGGGTCACGTAGATAGGGTGACTTGCTAGCAAGCACCCTTTGGAGGAAAATGAGAGGCCGAGATATGGACTAAGTCAACACAGGGAGGGAAGAGTCAGGAACACAGACACAGGCTAACTGTGGGAAGGATGAGGAGGGCAAGAGGAGGGGACCGTGTGGAACAATGCTTAGAGTTTGGAGCACAGTACATAGTAGGACCACAGGGGGCAGAGTCCTTGCAGAAACCCAGCAGGGATAGCTTTAAAGTAGCAGGATTTGGTGGCTTACATCTGTGGTCATACAACCTAAAAAGCTGAGGCAGAAGGATTGCTGAGAGTTTAAAGCTCGGGCTACACAGTGAGACCCTGTCTCAGACAGCAAAATAGAGATCGGGGAAAGGCTCGGTTGGTAAAGCACTTACTGTTCAAAACCGAGTTCAAAGCCAGCACCCACATAAAGCAGGGTGTGGTAGCATATGCCTGCGATCCTGGCACTGGGGAGGAGGAGACTAGCTAAATTGTTAACTCCAGGTTCAGTGAAGAGACTCTCTGTTCAAAAACAAGATGGGAGCCGGGAGGTGGTGGCGCACGCCTTTAATCCCAGCACTTGGGAGGCAGAGGCAGGCGGATTTCTGAGTTCGAGGCCAGCCTGGTCTATAGAGTGAGTTCCAGGACAGCCAGGGCTACACAGAGAAACCCTGTCTTGAAAAAAAAAACAAGATGGAGAACAATTGACTAAGGTATTCATTGACCTTTGGCCATGTGCATACATAGTCACCCAAACCCAAAATAAAATAATAATAATAATAAAAGACATTGTTCATAGTGCCAAGTGCTTAGAGAGGCTAGACAAGAGGATGGAGGTGGCTTCAGGTCTTGGCAATTAACAGACCATCAGTGAGTGCGATCAGAGACCGTTGATAGGATAGTTGAGCGGAAACCAAAGAGGCTTGGAAATGAGTGTACAGTGAAGATGAGAGTCGGGGTGTCAATTCTTCCAGGAGTGGGGTACTTGGGGGAGGGGTGAAAAGAGACTCATCTAAAAGCAAAGTTTCGGCACCCAGGAGTTAGAGGATCTTCGCAAGGTTAAGACCAGCCTGCTCTACACAGTGAGTTCCAACCAGAGCTACAAAGTGAGACTCTGTCTTTTAAAAAAGCAAAACAAAATGAACAAAAGCAGAGTTTACGTCAAACCGGAGGAAGGCGTGGCTGTTGGCTAGAGAGCCAGGTGTCACTGATACCTTACTCTGGGAAGTCCCAGAGCCTGGGAAGGACCCGGGTGTCAGGTGCTGGTTTGCTCAGGATGGCCACAGTGAATGCTCATTGGAGGGCCTGCAGTGGGAACTGTCCTATGAGAAGGCACTAGGTCCGCGGCTGGGTTTTCCCCTCTGCATTGAGTTTCCTTGATCTCCTGATTATCTTGGGCTGGTTTTGCTGCATGACTCAGGAGCTTGAGCAAGTTTAGGTACTAGGTTTCACAGCTCTGGGGGCGGGGAAGTCTGATCTCTCCTGATAAGAGGGAAACAGTCATTAGGTATTGACAAGAGCAACACTGTTGGTCCCCGGATTCAGAAAAGACTCTAAGCCTTGATTCCTAAATAAAATAAAATAAGAATACCATCATCTAATGCAGTGGTTTTCAACTTGTAAGTCGCACTCCCTCCCAGAAGTCCCATATCAGATATCCTGTGTAACAGATACTTACATTATGATTCATAACAGTAGCAAAATTCTAGTTATGAATTAGCAATGAGATAATTTTATGGTGGGGGGAGTCACCACAACACGAGGATCTGTATTAAAGGGCCACAGTGTTAGGAAGGTTGAGAACCACTGCTCTAATGGCTGTTGAGAGATTATAAACATTGCCAGGAAAGGTTCTTATCTGCGAGGTGAACTCTCACCATCTTCCCTTTGCCAGGAGGAAGTTGAGAGTCCGATGAAATTACTTGCCTGGGACAGCTAGCAAATACCTGCTCAAATCCCATGTCCTCCTGAACCACTATGTACCTTGCACTTCTAAGGATATCTCCAGGAGACCCATCCCGGTCAAGCCTGGGGTTGAGGAGCAAGCGTCTCCTCAGATGAGAGTCTTGGGCAAGTGGCTAGAAAACAAGGCCCTTCCAAGTAGCTGCTTTTCTATTGGGAATTCTTCTGGCAAAGACGAGATGAGCCTCTAAGCTGCCTCTGCAGCTCCCTCACTGGAGACCCCTTTTGGTAGCCTCCTCCGCACGGCTCAGATAAAGAGTCTATTTATTAGCCTCCCCAGAGCCGGTTCTGGAAGCTGGATCTGGCAGGAGGCAGAAGTCAGTCCTTCAGCCAAGCCTCTTCCTTTTGGTTTACCTTCCTTGCCCCTCCCACTGGATCCCCCTGACACTGGCTTTCTCTCTCTGGTATCCCTGAGCCTAGGGCACAGTATCACGTTCTTCCTAAAGTGTCCGTGGAGCAGGGACAGCTTTGCGCGCTGTCTGCCACTGATGCCGGTACACACTTCCAAAGGTTTCTGTGGAATTCAGGCTTCAGTAAACACTTGAGGAGGAGGAGGAAGAGAAAAAGGAGGAGGAGGAGGAGGAGGAGGAGGAGGAGGAGGAGGAGGAGGAGGAGGAGGAGGAGGAGGAGGAGGAGGAGGAGGAAGTGGGCCAAGAAATTAGTGTAAGATTGCATCAGTACTGACGCACACTCTGCTCACTCCCACTCCGGTCTCCTGAGAAGCCCTCCCTCCTGAGGGAGGTTGGTTCACAGACCCAGACCCTGGACCAGCCCCAAGCCATCTTTTTTCCCTTTGGCCTGGAGGAGTGGCTAATGCTGGTGAAAAGGGTAATCCCGAGGAAGGGGCCTTAGATGTGAACTGTATCCTGCATGACCCAGAAGAGAGCTAGCTAACAGCACGAAAGCTGGAGAGAGGGCAGAAGTGAAGCAGCCAAAGGAAAGAATCCAAAAACGCTGCGAAGCTGTGTTTTGGAAGTGTCAGCCAGAAGCTGGGCTCCATGTGCGAAACAAAAACAACAGCGGTATCCAGCTTAGGAACCAGCGGTTGCTTGGTCAGGGACTCCGATTCAGAAGCAGCTACCTTTTGTATAAGGACCCTGGGTGGTTTATATGTCGTTGTAGCTTACTGAATTCCAGCAACATCCCTCGGGATTGGTGTGGTTATGACCAACCATCTTTTTACAAGTAAAGACACCAGTTAAAATTCAGAGCTATCTAAGGTTACTAAATTGGGCTTTGGGTAGTCTGGGTTTGGGTCTGAAGTCTGTCTGTTGAGTGTGAGTGTTTTGTGTTTGTTTTTAAGGCAGGGACTTGCTGAGAATTCCAGGCAAACTTTAAACTCATGACCCCTGCCTTGGCCTCCCTAGTCCAAGGATTACAGGCAGGCACCATTATGTATGGTTCTTCTGCTCACCCTTAGCTTTTTGAGTCCACACAGTTAACTCCCAAGTGTCTGGCTCTTCCTGAGTCCCTCTCAGTTCAGTTTGGGTTTCACATCTTTCTGTCTCCCCAGGAAGTGATAGAGCCAGCCTAGGGAGGCCTGTTGGCCAGCTGAGGCAGGATTGCTAGCTTGAGGCTAGCCTGTGTTACGCAGTGAGGCACCATCTCAAAATGAAAAATAAAGAGAAGATGGGGCATATAGCTCAACTTAGTAATACTGGGCTTGTTAAAAAGTGTTGGGCCTGGAATTAATCCCAGATACAGAGATAGTGGCAGACAGACAGCCAGCCAGCCAGCCATATAACTAGGTAGATAGATAGATACATAGATAGACAAATAGCTAGTTACCTAGCTAGATACATAGATGATACATACATACATATATACATGGGTAGATAGACATATAGACAGCTCCTGTCATCTGCCCACTTGGCTTTCCCCAGGTACTTCCGGCTTGGTCCCTGATCGATTACCCCCTTAGCTTTGTGGATATATCAGCACCTGGCCTGGGGCAGGTTTGCATGAAGAAACATGGATTCCTGGAAGAGTTGCAAATTTGAATCTAGGTACATTAGGCTCCAGCAGAGCGGTTTCCATCCTCTGCCTCCATCCCAGGTCCCTTGGCCAGTGAGGTCCAGTAAAGGAACTGAAAAACAAGGAGCCAAGAAACAGGCGAGGGCGATCAGAATCCTTTCCCCTCGTCTTTCCTTCCATTTTCCAGAAGCCAGGGAGAAACAGGAAAACTCAATTGTGTCCAGCACCAGCTCCACCCCCCAAGAACTGCAAAAGGTGAGGGGTCACCATGGAAACAGCAATGTCAGGTGTGTTGAATGCTTCGTTTTTTTTTGCAGCATGGAGGGGCGGGCCTGCAGTGCCTGGTTGAGGAGCTCCAGGGCGTGGCAGCTCGTTTGTCCTCTGTCATAGGGCATTAGGAGACTTTTGCTTTTCATTCTCTCCATTTTCTTCTAAAGTAGATGGGGACGGGGAAAAAACCATTTTCCTTCCTGTTCTTCCCACTCAGAGGAACGCCAAGGGATGTGAGCATTCCCTTTAGAGTTGCCGCTGGTCATGAAGCCCCATCATCTCTTAAATCGCTCTACTTTAAAGGTTTGTGAAAAGTGCACCAAATTGATTCCTCCCCCTCCCATCTCTTCTATCCGTGATCTCTGTGGTCTCTCTTTTTCAG
Organism: Arvicanthis niloticus; assembly: GCF_011762505.2. NCBI lineage: Eukaryota > Metazoa > Chordata > Mammalia > Rodentia > Muridae > Arvicanthis > Arvicanthis niloticus. Next base: position 24,753,924 of record NC_047662.1, on the reverse strand, counting down.
AACTGCGTGTCCTCAGAGGAGGACAGCAAGGGTAGATGGAGGCTTGAGGTATTCTGTGGTTTGGGAACCAGAGAATAAAGAGGCTTTAGAGAATACCAGTTCCTGTCCCCTCCTGCCTTGCTGATCACTTTTGTATTTATTTTTACTCGGGATCTGTTAGAAAAGATTTGGCTCAAAGACTCTAAACTCTATTTAGCTCTGGGCCTTAATCACTGCAGAGCAAAGAATCTTATAATCACAGAGATGGGAAGAATCTTAGAGGGCCTCTGGCTCAACGATTCTCCAATGTTCAGATTGTATCAAAATTGAAAGTTGGTAACATGAATGGGTGATGGAAATGGCTGAGGGCTTTTAATCTGGACAAACACAAACATCAAACAAACACAACTTTCTTTGCACCAACGATCGTTTTACACTCCTACATCCTAAAAGGGAGGAAGGTTACATTCTAGTGAGGTGCCCTTAAACAGAAGAAATTTAGCTCACAAGTGTACACACTGTAAGCAGAGACATGGTGGTACATGCCTGGAATCCTAGCATTTGGAAGGTGGAGGCGGAAGAACCAGGCTTTCAAAATCATCCTCAGTGACAGCAAAATTCAAGGCTCTAGCTGGGCTCGACGAGGTGACGATAAAATGTAATGTGTTACTTTACCAGAAATTTCTCCTTATTCCGGTCAGAGAGAGAGAGGACATTTGAAAACTACTGCTCTGGTTTGCAGCTCTCTCTGTCTCTGTCTCTGTCTCTCTGTCTCTCTGTCTCTCTGTCTCTCTCTCTCTCTCTATCTATCTATCTATCTATCTATCTATCTATATATATATATATGCAGATGCCTTTGAAGGCCAGAAGAGTGCATCAGATACCCAGCTGGCAGGGTGCTGGGAACCAAGGTTGTTTTGGTCCTCTCAAAGAACAGTACATACAACGCTTAACCACTGGGCCACCTCTGCAGCCCCTGTTCACTTTCCTTACCAGCATCTCTTGCAGATAGTGTTCTTATCTGTTTGGTTATCTCTGGTAGCTGCTGCATCCACTTCCTTTCCTCAGTGCAGGGACAAGAGGAAACCCTGGAAGTCTTGAGTAAAAGTGCATTTTCACACACAAACGGTCGTGTCAAGAACTCTGAAGCCTCAAACCCATGGGACAATTTGGCAAAGCCTTTACCTGTACGGGCCAGGCTTAGAAGAAATAGCAAGGCTTTCCTTGGGAGTTACAAACCATTGTCCAGGCTGAGTAAAGACCAGCAATGGCAACTTTCCCCTCCCAGATGTTCAGAGGCTGAGACTGCTCACCTACAGAGACCTGCTCCTAAGACTAGCTAAGCTGCAGTGCACATAGCAGACTCACTGAGTCCCAGGGAGTGGTGAGGGAAGCCCATCCGACCCCCAGCTTTACTGTATATGCATGGCTGTCCTTTCTTCATTCTCCTGCTGCCCTTGGCAGGGTAACAGGGCCTAATGGCACAGGGTGGAGTTTGATGAATCAAGCTGTTGCCAGTCCTTACCTTTCTTCCTCTCCTGCCCTTTCTCATCTCTAGGCAGGATGGATGACCCTTCCTTATTCTTCTGCAGGGTTTTTTTTTTTTTTTTTTTTTTTTTTTTCCAGACAGGGTTTTTCTGTGTAGCCATGGCTGTCCTGGAACTCTCTCTGTAGACTAGACTGGCCTCAGAACTCACAGAGATCCTCCTGCCACTGCCTCCTGGGTGCTGGGATTAAAGGCAAGCCCTACTGGTTGTGGGCTGCAGTTGTCATTTTATTTTATGATCTCAGGGTGTTGTAATCATCCTGCTACATCAATGTCAATTTCTTTTTAAGCATTTTAAAATTTATTTATTTGCGTGTGTGTGTGTGTGTGTGTGTGTGTGTGTGTGTGTGTGTGTGTGTTGTCCCATGCCATGTTCTGCCCTGTGGTCGTGGCAAGGCACATCATAGGTCCAATGTCAGCTTCTTGAAGACAGAATGTACATCTCTTTACTGGATGCTCAGACCCTTGATGGGCAACTGTTGAGTAAAGGGATAAACTTTGTCCACTAGATTAATGATGTCATAAAACCATGGCACTAATGGCCCTGAAAATAATGAGTATTCTAGACTTGATGGTGCCTGCTTGTCTGTAATCTTAGCACTTGGAAGACTGAGGCAGGGAGATCAAAAGTTTAGGCTAAGGCTAGAGAAGAGACTCAGCAGCGTAGAGCACTTGTCCTGGCAGAGGAACTGGACCCACCCACATATCCCAGAACCCACATGCCAGGTTACCCACATTCCAGGCTACAACTGTCTGTAACTCCAGTTCCAGGGGATTCCAGGCCTTCTTGTGATCTCTGAGGGGACCAGGCATGCACACGGTACGTGTATATACATGCAGGCAAAACACTCATACCCATTTCAAAAAAATAGAGAAAGCCATGCATGTTGGTGTATGGCTTTAATCCTAGCACCTGGGAGACAGAGGCAGGAGGATCTCTGAATTTGAGGCCAGCCTAGTTTACAGAGTGAGTTCTAGGACAGCCATAGACAGACACTGTCTCAAAAAAACAAACAAATAAAACAATGAAAAAATAGTGAACATTTGTTAAATATATATACCATATTCCCTGGCTTCTAAAAATATTTCTTTTTAATTGTATATACTTGTACTGGAGGCGTGTGCATGTGAATGTGGTACCTGAGAAGGGCAGCGTCAATGCTCCTGGAGTGGAGTTACAGGTAGTTGTGAGCCATCTGACAGGATGCCGGGAAGTGAACTTGGTTCTCAGTATGAACTCTTAACTTCCAGGCCATCTCCCTAGCCCCTGCTTCTTCTTTTTATTTTATTTATTTTTATGTGTTACAGGTGTTTTGCCTGCACATATGCATATACTTGTGTATATGCCTTGCTTGTGGAGAACAGAAGAAGGTATCAAATCCCCTGGATGGGAGTTACAGATGGTTGTGAGCCACCACATCTCAAGGGTGCAAGGAATGAAACTGCATCACTTGAAAGAGTAGACACTGCTCTTAAATGCTGAGCCATCTCCTCAGTCCCAGCCCCAGTTTCTTTTTTTAACAATTTATTTATTTTTATTTTATGCACATTGGCATGGTTTTGCCTGCACGTATGTCTGTGTGAGGGTGTCAGATCATAGCGTTACAGACACTTGTGACCTGTCATGTGGGTGCTGGGAATTGAACCAGGGTCCTCTGGAAGAGAAGTCAGTGCTCTTAACCACTGAGCCATCTCTCCAGCCCCAGCCCCAGCCCCAGCCCCAGCCCCAGCCCCAGCCCCAGCCCCAGCCCCAGCCCCAGCCCCAGCCCCAGCCCCAGCCCCAGCCCCAGGTTCTTAATCTTTGGGTGCTGAACCCATATGGGGGCGTCAACAAATATGGGGAGCGACCGAAAGTTTGGCAACAGTAAAATGTTTCTGAATATCCACTGACAAAAATTAATTTCCCATCAAAGGAATTTAAAGGTATTTTTTGGCCGTATTCATGTGTTGAATGGCATAGCTTCACTATGAGCTTGGTTCGGAACATACAGCATTGGTATATGGTGTGCACACAGTCACGGGTATGTGGTATACCCACAGTCAAGCTACACAACACCAAAACTTGCCTGAGATCTCTTGGCTTGGATCTGAGATGAACGTGATAAACTGCCGTTTTCCTCTACATACCAAGCTTTCTGTCTTATAAAAATATAATGGTTCAGTTACAGAAAACAAATGCTTAGTATTTTCTTACCGTCTTCCCTCAGCTGTGACTATCAAATTCATATATTGTTGGATTGTATTGTGCTAGAATGTTTGACATGAGAAATTGCTGACCTGAGTTTCATATAGGAAAAAACAATCACGGAATGGCAAGGTTTCAGTTCATGATTTCAAGGTTTCATCATAACAAGACTTGTTAAACCCACTGGCTGAGAATAAGACCACTACCACAATTTAAAGCCAAATTTGAAGCAAAGATTCATTAAATACTGACCAGAATAGACTCTGGTCAAGTCCATCTCTGGGTACCCAGAAGATGACTGTGAGTCATATTTTGTAGGGGCTCAAAAAGGCAAAACTCATAATTCCCTTCAGATCCAATCAGGGATAAGCAGGCATCCTGACATACTTCCTGTCTAGGTACCTCCTGCCCTCCTGTGATCATGTGATCAAGCACATCTGGTGTAGATGAGCCAAACAAACTTGTTTATTGTCTCCCATAAACAACAGCCCCAGCACTTCAGGAAGTATCTCTCTTTGGGGCTTATAGGTTGGAGGCAGTTTGTTTCGTAGATCTCTTAGAAACAGTAATTAAAACATAACTTTGACTCTCGTAGAGGTTTAGGCAGAATCAGGAGTTCAAGGTCATCCTTGAAAGCATAGTAAATTTAAGATCACCCTGTGCTATGTGAGACCCTTGATATATCCCTCCCCCACCAAAATAAGCTTAAAATTTTATTACATGTTTCCCTCTATTTTTATTTTAGTGAGTATGGACCTCTTCCTTCTACTGGTCATGCATGTTCTGGCTCATAAGTGGCAGCCTGAGGACAACTTGTGGGATTCTGTTCCCTCTTTTTGTTAAGGCCTGGGTAACTGCTGCCTGTCTGTCAGTCATTTTATGCTGTTGTCACTGTTACAAGGAAACTTTCTCATGCCTGAGTTGACTGAATATTCTGTTATGTTCTGTGCTTTGGTGTTCTTGGAAACCAATCACGATAGAGGTCAATTAGAATTACTTTATGTAGTTAGCCACAATAAGCTTGGACCTAAACCAAACGTCAGGCAGCACTTCCTGCACCTGTGTATGAGCATTGATAGTTTTTGCCTTTATAAGCTGCCCCTGGGATGGACCACAACCCAAGAGAGACACCTGCACCAATACAAGAAGCCATTTGAAATAAGACTTCCATTTTGAGTAGGATTCCAGTAAAGTCCTAAGTTCCCCAGACATCCCTGGGAATTGATGTCCTACTTGGCAGAAAAAGCCATGTGCATGTGTAACTGACATCCTGGTTGACAAGCTAAGACAAGTATGTAGAGCTGGAGAGATGGCTCAGAGGTTAAGAGCACTGACTGCTCTGCTCTTCCAGAGGTCCTGAGCTCAATTCCCAGCAACCACATGGTGGCTCACAACCATCTGTAATGGGATCTGATGCCCTCTTCTGGTGTGTCTGAAGACAGCTACAGTGTACTCAGATATAGTAAATAAAAAATATTTTTAAAAAAGACATGACGGGCAGTGGTGGCTCATGCCTTTAATCCGAGCACTTGGGAGGCAGAGGCAGGCGGATTTCTGAGTTTGAGGCCAGCCTAGTCTACAGAGTGAGTTCCAGGACAGCCAGGGCTACACAGAGAAACCTTGTCTCAAAAAACAAAAAAAAAACAAACATTGAATGTTACCTACCACAGTTGAAAACAAACATGAATGTTACCTACCACCGTTGAATATCCCAATCAATAGGAACAGGATAAATGTACAACAAAGACATGTTCTTTTTTTTTTTTTTTAATTTATTTATTATATGTATATGAGTACACTGCAGCTGTCTTCAGACACACCAGAAGAGGGCATCAGATCCCACTATAGATGGTTGTGAGCCACCATGTGGTTGCTGGGAATTGAACTCAGGACCTCTGAAAGAGCAGTTTTAGTGCTCTTAACCACTGAGCCAACTCTCCTGTCCCCCAAAGACATGATCTTAAGAAAGTCCACTCTCAGGCTCTAATCCATCAGTCCTGGGCTAAACGTTCAATAAACTATCCTTGTCTGACTTGTGTGGTTTGTGGGGAGACTCCTGGACTCCAACACTTTCACTGTGTGGGTCTTGGGTGTTAAGCTCAGGTCATAAGGCTTAGTGGCAAGCACATTTGCCTAGTGAGCCATCTTGCCAGCCCTACATGAACTCAGGACAGGAATTCTAACAATTTCTGAAAAGGCTTTAAACATGCTTTTGCCATTTTGCACTACATATTTATCAAAGTGGAATTCTCAGTCTTTGTGATTATAAATTCAAAATGTCAGTCTATCTACCAAATATTCAGCTAAGATTTAATCTTCATGTGAAAATAAATAGGCATATTGGTAAACAAGTTTGCTCTAAATAAATAATATGTGTACCAAAAAATATTTTTAAAGATTTGTTTAGGTATGAGTGCTCTATCTGCATGTACACCTGCTTGCCAGAAGAGGGCATCAGATCACACTATAGATGGTTGTGAGCTACCGCGTGGGTTGCTGAGAATTGAACTCAGGACCTGTGGAAGAGCAGCCAGTGTTCTTAACTGCTGAGCCATCTTTCCAGCCCCACCCCCACCCCACCCCTATTTTTTTCAATTTATTTGTTTTATTTATATGGGGACATGGTTGCTGTCACACACACACACACACACACACACACACACACACACACACACACACACAGCAGAAGAGGGCATCAGATCCCATTACAGATGGCTGGCCTTAAACTCAGAGACTGGTTTGTTTCTGCCTCCCAAATGCTGGGATTAAAGGTGTATGCCAACATTGCCCAGCTAAAAATAATATTTGTTTGCTCTTGGATTTTTGGACGTCATATAGCTCAGGCTGGCCTCAAACTTTCTCTATAGTACAGGATGACTTTGACTTCCTAATCCTCTGCCTTTACCTCCAGAGGGTTGGATACCAAGAGTAGCCACACCCAGTTTTAGGTGCTGCTGGAGGTGAAGCCCCAGGGCTTTGTGCATGCTAGGTGAGTACTCTACCAGCTGAGGTACAAGCCTAGCCTGTAAAATAAACTTTTGCTGTGTTTTGTTTTTCCAGAGACACGATCTCTCTGTGTAGTCCTGGCTGTCTTGGAACTCACTCTGTAGACCAGGGTGGTCTCAAACAGAGATCTGCCAGCCTTTGCCTTCCAAGTGCTGGGATCAAAGGTGTGCACCACCACCGCCCAGCAAAATAAACTTCCTTATAACATTCAGTAAGTGTTTGATTTGAATATCTATTTTAAGCTTATTTTGTTTGGTTGGTTTTTGAGACAGAGTTTTCCTGGGTAGGCCAGGCTGGCCTTGAACTCAGGAGATTGGTCTGCCACTGACTTCTACCTGCTGGCATTAAAGGCATGTGGCACAGCGCCCAGCTGCCATTTTATATACCTATGTACCTAGCTATTGTCATGTGGAAAATTCCACTGAAAACATTTAAGAAGCCCTGCTGTGTGCAATGTGTTTTATGTGATTTTGATAAGGAACTGGCTTTTGTATCAGGGCATTTGGTATATGATGAAAATTATAATGGATAAAATATTTTGTTTGAAAAGGAAGTTTCTCTGGGTAGTTCCAAGATGTTTGTGCAAAATGTGTCAGTACTGCTTATGATAGCGCAAAATTGGCAATAACCCAAATACCAATCAATAGGGAACCTGTTCACTACAGCTCAGCCATGTTATGTAGGCAGCACAGCCTCTACAAAGAACAAAGTCGACCTGGATGCACTGATGTAGAAAACTGCTGTTATAAAATAACAGGTTGTTAAGGAAAACAGTTCTATTTCACACACACACACACACACACACACACACACACACACACACGGGAGAGGGCAGAAATGTGCAGAAAATCTGGAGGGGTAACATAACCCAATTGTTGATAGTGTTTTTTTCTCTAAGACAGAACAGATTTTCAGGGATCTTTTTCATTATTTAATATTTAGATCTCATAATGATAGTAATTACAAGAAGAAGGAGGAGAAGAAGAAGGAGAGGGAGAGGGAGAAGGAGAAGAAGAAGGAGGAAGAAGAAAAGGAGGAGGAGGAGGAAGAAGAGGAGGTCTTCTTAAGTGCAGTGGGGGCACATCTGTAGTCCCAGATACCTAAAAGGCTAAGACAGAAGGGTCATAAATTGGAGGCTAGCCTGAGCAACACTGAGATCCTGTTTCAAACAAACAACCTCAAAACATCAATAGAAGAAAGATTTTTTTTGTTTTTGTTTTGTTTTGTTTTTGTTTTTTCAAGGAAGAAAGGTTTTCAAACAACGAGGTTAACTGAAGTTCTTCTACCATAAATCCCTTCCCTGCCGGCGGTGGTGCACACCTTTAATCCCAGCACTTGGGAGGCAGAGGCAGGCTGATTTCTGGAAAAAAAAAAAAATCCCTTCCCTATTAATTTTGTGTCAGGTCTTCATTATCTCTTGACCTAAGGACCTCTTTTTCTGGGTCTTTAAAAAATATTTATTTATTTTTTGTTGTTTGCTGTCATGTGGTACTGGGAAATGAACCCAGGTCCTCTGAAAGAGTGGAAAGCACTTTTTTTGTTTGTTTGTTTGTTTTTTTGAGACAGGGTTTACTCTGTGTACTCCTGGCTGTCCTGGAACTCACTCTGTAGACCAGGCTGGCCTCGAACTCAGAAATCCACCTGCCTCTGCCTCCCAAGTGCTGGGATTAAAGGTGTGCGCCACCACTGCCCAGCCGGAAAGCACTCTTAAACTACTAAGTCATCTCTGCAACACACACACACACACACACACACACACAGAGAGAGAGAGAGAGAGAGAGAGAGAGAGAGAGAGAGAGAGAGAGAGAGAGAGAGAGTTAGAGGCATCAGACCCCGCTGGAGCTCAGAGCAGGCTGACTTGGGTCCTGGGAACTGGAATCAGGGTATCTGGAGAGCAGCACATGCTGCTAACCACAATGCCATCTCTGCAGCCCAGTTCACCTGGGCCCTTACAGGGAGCCCTTGTACTCAATGACTTCCGAGGGTCTTTTCCATATGAATTCAGGAGAGTTGATAGTTCTGACTTCTCCATTACCAAAGTGTGTGTTTAGGGGTGGGGTGGGGGAGGGAGATTTGGTAATTTCATTCTCATTACATGAAAATGGTTGTGGAGAGCCAGCTTTTGTCTCTTGTGATATTTGCACTGGAAGGAAAGATGGCTTGCCAGTTTGGACTTTAAACCAAGAAAGAATCCTCCAGATGTGCAGATCCCATGTGTGTACACTTAGGACTGGGTAGGGACACCTTGGGAGTAAGGGGTTGGTGAACTGACAGTTTTATGGTGACACAGGAGTTAAGTATGGTGGGTGCTGTGGCTCGCCATGGGTGCTGGAGATGAAAGCTGGGCACTGTGAGGGAAGCAGTCTTCTCAGGTTCCTAGTCTGACCTTGATTGCCTTGCCTAACCTGGTGCTTTGAGGTCTCCGGGTGTAAGAACAAGAATATGATCCGGACAGAAAGCACATATTAAAGATTTACAAGAGCACTGATAATCTCCAAGCACTCTGGAGGAGCTTGCTCTAGGGAAGGGAGTTTATTCAGTTAAATCTGACGCCCTGAGCACAGATAGGTCCTAACTACACGGTGGCTGAAGTACAGGGCTGTGGAAAAATAGAGTTCAAATCTTCCTGTTCCTATCATGTATTAGTTGACTAAAAGAATAGGGGGGGACCCCAAGAGTGCTCAGTAGTAATGTCGTTTGCAGCTAACCCTGGTGACCTGAGTTTGATCTGGGGGTCCCACATGTTGGAAGGAGAGACTGGACAACTGCTGGCTATCTCTGGCTTACACTGTGTACTCTGTGGTGCTCGACCCATTTCTCCTAGCAAAATAAATAAATGTTAACTTTTGAAAGGTGAGAAAAAGACATACCTCGGTGGTCAAGAGCACTTACGGTTGTTCCAGTTAAATTCTCAGCATCCACAATCAAAGAGGTTCATAACTGCCTGTAACATCTACTCCAGGGGCACCTAAGCCTAGATCTTTCTAGGCAGCTGCACACTCAAAACACACACACACACACACACACCCCTTTTAAAAAGAATAGGAATACTGATGTGAAATGATGGTAATACTTGCCATCCTGTGGGTAGTAGTAAAATTAATATGTCTACAATGCCTGGAGTATTAGCAGCAAACGCCTTTAATCCCCCTGCACTTGGGAAACAGAAGCAGGTGTTTCTTTGTGAATTATAGTCCAGGCAAGGCTACAGAGTGGAAACTCTGTCTCAAACAAGCGTGGAATAGTGGCACACACATTTAGTCCCAGCACTCAAGAGGCAGAGGCAGGCAGATCTCTGTAGGTTCAAGTCCTACAGAGTCACTACATAGTGAGTTCCAGGACAGCCAGAACTACATAGTGAGACTGTCTCAAAATCAACAAACAAACATCCCAAATCAATCCATTTATAAAATGTTTAAGGTAACAGGGCCTTGGCATTCAGTAAGTACTTATTAAGAGCTGCAAACTACTACTTCTGAATCCATTGTGGGTGTAGCGAGACTAGCTGATCCCAACAGTTGTAGCTTCAGTTATTAATAAAACTTTGACATTTTCCTGTTGCCAAATAGGGAAAGCGAGTCACGAAGCATCAACGAATGCTGTGAGTTGAACCCAACAGGACAGATACCAGCGCTGGGTCTATCTATGGCTGGTTCTCAGGACCTTCTTGGACAGATCAGGCCCTCTCTGGGCCTCAGTTGCCCTATTTTTAAGACAAAACAAAACCTGAGCCTCATGTCTCAAGTTTTCCCCTCTTCCCTAGTTCTTAACACCATTTTTCTTCTCTATCGGAAATCCAGTTACACCTGACCGCAGAGATGGGCGCCTAGATTGCAGATTGCCCAGGGAATGGAGGTCGCGGGTGTACTGCCTGCCCCATCGGGTCCGATGCGGGTTCCAGCCGAAGATTTCCAGCTCCAACTGGCACCAGGACGACGATCTTTGTCTCCTAGAATCTACAGCTCCTCTCCCTCCCCGCTGGGCTCCCCCCAAACCAATCGCGCAAGGAAGGGTGCTGCGAGCAAGCCACCGGGTGTGCATCCTGACCCCCGGGCCCCAAGGCTTCCTGTACCCGCGGATCTACAGGGCGGGGGTGAGGGAGAGCCGGTTCTGCAGAGGACTGGAACCGGCACCCTGCCCCCTCTTCTTCACCCCAGTGAAAGAGGGCTGTAAAATTCCGGAAGAGAGATTAGAGGCAGGGGATGGGTGGGGCGGTGAATCAGTACATTCCTTCCAACCCCTGCCTCCTCCTCTTGGGTTATCACTCTTCGGAGGGTAGGGCCATTTCTCATAGCTTTTTCTGTTAACTGCTTCACTGGCTGCGTCCGGACATACTGAGCAAACCTAGGCGGGAGTTTCCCATGTTCATTTGAACTTTGTAGAGCCTTGTTGGCTTAATTTGCAACTCATGACCTATTTAGTTTGGGGGCCGAAGAGTTTCAGCTGTGGCTTCCAACTTGGCCCTTCCTGTAAGTCTGTGGGTGCATTTACCAGCAGCCCCCCCTAGCTCGATGTCAATTGTTCTTAGGTTCCTATAAACACATATTTAGTCTTAGAGGCAGGGACATCTGGGCTCAGAAAGGATAGGTAACTTCCGTCTGGTGGCCACACGGTGGCTGAGCCGGGAATAACCTCAGCTTGGTTGCTTGCTTGTATTTCCCACCACACCCTGTTACTTCCTTAACTTGAGGTCACTGAAAGGCAAAGCGTGTTTGTAAAGGGGGCAGAGAAGTAAGAAAGGACAGACCACTGCCACCGTGCCAGATACTCTAAATACGGTGACCTTAATTTCTAGGTTTCCCACAACTAGAACAAAATAAGTGTGACCACCATGCTCTGTATAGACGAGGCAGTCAGGAATTTTACGATTCAAGGGCTAAAATCTTTTTATGTCCAGTTATAGTATGAAGTCTCTGTAGCTGGTCCTTGACTACTTTGTGGGTTCTTCTCCCGTCTACCTTTCGGCAGCCTTTTAACCCCTAACACTAGATAAGAGAGAAAAAAAGGAGAGGAAAAGAAAGAGATCCATGAATAGAATCAGGGATCCAGAAAGGGGCGACACTATCATTAGACCACTTCCTGCAGATTAGGGGCATCCAGTTCTTTGGGGGCAAATTTGATCTTCACAATTAGGATATCTAATTTCTTCTTATTTCTTCTTTGCATGACCAACAACAACCCACCTCTCGGGCCCTAGCTAGCATTTGTATACCCTCTGAGAAGTGCCCAGAATCCCAAACATCATGCAATCATAGAAACGTTCTATAGCTGGCAAAACTATGCCCCAGACAGAGCACGAGGGAGATCATAGTCAGCTGCTGTGGACAATCTGAAGCAGCACCACACCCCACACCTGGGATTAAAACAGACACACATTCCCCTAACATTTCTGTGTTTTTCAGAGAAACCAAACTTCTAAAATTCTCACTGTAAGTCTGTGCTCTTTTTGAAACCATAGGGGTAAAACAAGGTCTCACACTGTAACCCAGGCTGTGTCAGAACTCACTATGTAGCCTAGGCTGGTTTCGAACTTGTGACGATTTAAAAAAAAAAAATGTTTACTTTTTTTTTCTATGTTGCTGAAAACTGAACTGAGGGCTTTGTGCATGCTAGGTAAGTGCTCTAATGTTGAGCTATATCCCCAGCCCTGTTTAATTGTTTTAGTGATGGAGTGTCACTATGTTAACCAGCTTGGTCTGAAACTTCTGGTCTCAAGAACCTTCCAGGGTCAGCCACCCAGGCAGATGAAACTACAGGCCCACAATCAGTTCTGCCCAATAGGTCCTATAATGTGTGTGTGTGTGTGTGTGTGTGTGTGTGTGTGTGTGTGTGTAGAGTTCATAAATCACTACTGGGTGTCTTCCTTAGTTATTCTCCATCTTACTTTTTGAAAGAGAATCCCTCACCAAATCTGGAGCCCACTGATTTGGCTAAACAAGCAGGCCAGAAAGTTCAAGCAATTCTGTCTCTGGCCTTAAAGCGCTGGGATTACTTACACTGCTGACACATCCATGAGAGTACCTCTGATCCTAACTCAGGTCCTTAATCTTGGTGGCAAACACTTTACTGGCTGAACTGATGTTTTAGCCATGTTTGTTTGAGACAGGCTCTTCATAGCCCTGGGAAGTGAAAGCACCTTTCATTTCTCGGGTGTAGTTGTTGTCTCTGAGACTTACTGCTGAACAAGCTCACCATTTCTAACTTTGGCTGGCTGATTCAACTCAGCTGTTTAGGCTCAAACTCCTTTCTGTGCTGACTGATTCAAACTGGCTTTTATCAGCTTCTGACTGAATTGCTCTGCTTGGCATCAAACTAACTCTGGCAACCTGTTCTAATCTTCTGGCTCCTTCTTATTCTCTGGCTTATTCTGTCTTCATCTGCAACCTGTCTCTGTAAAACTGTCCTTTTAAAACTGCCTCCTCTTCTTCCTCTTTCTCTCCTTCTTCTTCCTCCTCCTCCTCCCCGCCTCTAGAATTGGGCATATCCCATCCTATCTCTGACTCATTCTGTCAAATCTTTCTCTGATTAGTCACTTTGCCCCTCAATTAGACATTTTCAAACATGGCTGCTTCCTTACAAAAACTACCATACTTACATTGTTTGGGATTAAAGGTGTACTAAGGGCTTGTCTGTATTCCAGCCAGATCATACTGTGATCCAGAGCATGAGCTAGATTGTATCTTTGGATGTGATCCTTTGCCAGAACAGCCACCTTGCTGGGTTAAAATTCCTCTACCGGGTGACCTGGAACTTGGTGTAAAACCAGGCCAGTCTCAAGCTTGTGGCAATCCTTGTTGTAAATTTGGCACTCTGTTAGTCTGCCTTTCAGTGACTCTGTGGCAGCAGTTTATGTCATCACCTGATGATGTCAAGTGTAGTATAATTCCATTGTTGATTTAAGTTGTGTGTCAACACTCACCCCCTTTAAAAGACTCCGGCCACCTCAGATTGTTCTGTCTTGTTCATTCTCTCTGTTTCCTAGTCTGTCTCTCTCATATTTCCACTCCTGATGGTCTTTCACTTTTCCTCCTCTCCAATAAACCTCTTGTGCTAGATCTGTTGTGTGGCATGATCTCTTAGCAGTACACCTTGCCCCCAGCCCACCAATATACACCTGCTGCTTTATTTTAACAGCCCTCCCAAGTGTTCTTAATGCTGAGGTTGCAAGTGAATGAAAAGAAATAAAAAAATGACTGCTCTGCTCGTAGGTATGATGGAAGAGAAGGTTTGTTGTAGATATGTGGGAGAGCATGTCCAGAGGCAGAGACATTAGGGATAGTCCAGAGTGAACATGACCGTGAGCTGGGCTATGTGAGGAGAAGTGGGAGGGAAGAGAAGATAGGAGCAGCTGAACAAGATGGGTAGCCTGGACCAAAAGACTGGCCAAGGTGAGAAAAGCTTACCCACAAAAAGGGTAGACCAGACCAAAAAGCCAAAAGGGACCAGCATCGCAAAATGACTGGATTATATGGGGAAGGGCAGGTGGGGGAAGCACAGCCTAGCCCTTGGGCTGGAAAAGTTTAGGGTAGGGGGATGAGATATGCCAGCCTAGCAGATCCTGTAACAGGTAGGGACTGGGAAATGCTAGGAGAACCTAGTGGCCAATGTCCACTCATTAATAGACACTTCAGTTACCCCTAACAACAGGCATGTGCCACAATACCTAGCTTGAGAGCCTATATATATTTTGTTTGTCTGTTTGTTTTGTTTTCTTGAGATAGGTTTCTCTGTGTAACCCTGGCTGTCCTGGAAAGACTTGGCTGGTTTCACACTTCCAGAGATTCACCTGTTTCTGCTCAGTGAGCTTGGATTAAAGGTGCGTGCCACTCCTACCAGACCCTGAGAGCTTATAATTTTTAATTAAACTCTGTAATGCCACTAGTATCAAACTTTATTCCATATAAAGTTATTATTCTACATATTATTCTACAGTGTCAAGTGCCATTCTAATAATTATATTATTAGTACTTATTAAACACCATGAGTCCAGTAGAGTGTTACATGAGATATATACAGTAACATGCTTTTTAAAGCATCATGCTCCTCCCTTTTAATTTTCATCCATTCCCCCCCTCCTATGGGGGAAACTGAACCCAGGGACTTATGCATGCTAGGAAGTGCCCTACTAGTCAGCTATAACCCTAATACTATTTAATTATTAATAATGGCATGTCACTAAACGAGAAGTTACTTTCTTTTTTCTTTCTTTTTGTTTTTGTTTTGTTTTTTGTTTTGTTTTTCGAGACAGGGTTCTCTGTGTAAGCCTGGTTGTCCTGGAACTCACTCTGTAGACCAGGCTGGCCTCGAACTCAGAAATCCACCTGCCTCTGCCTCCCAAGTGCTGGGATTAAAGGCGTGCACCACCACTGCCCGGCAAGAAGTTATTTTTTGTTTGTTTTGTGGAGCAGTAGACTGTGAAAGGTAGCCTGGTTCCGGGTTGAGCTAAAGCTAGAAGCGCCAGAGACCCTGAAGGCACTGTAGGTGCTTTGCCTGCTCTAGGGCACCAGGCCCCTGTCACTAGCCATAGCCCCCCATAGATTTGTGGCTATCAGTCTCTTAAGGGCAACTTCCCAAGCCCCTCCACATGTAGCCCTAACATCTCAGACCAAGACAATAAGAGGTGTGACTACAGGTCACTCAGGCTCAAGACAGAGATCTCCATTTTAATGAGGAACCTAAAGGGGCTTAGCCAATAAGCTTTCCTTCCCAGACACTCCTCCCTGCAAAAGGTATTTAACCTCAGGTCCACCCTGAGAAGGGGGTGTGGTTTTACATCCACTTTCCACCATGACAATAAATGCCTTAAAACCAAGGACTGCCTCTTTTCATCGGGTTCTGTCATGCGGAGCCATGGAGAAGGCTTTTGTCTATAGAGCTGCCATCTAGTCTCCAGTAGAAGGCCTCTCTGCACTCCCGGCCATGACCACCAAGCCTGACGCCATCAAGCCAAGGACTCTATCTGCAGGACCAGCTAGAGCTCCTGGTTATGCACCCCGCCCCCTGTACCCCCATGCTAGATCCAGCCGGAACTCCATTCTCAGCTCTTTCACAGCTCTTAAACAGCACCTGGATGTCTGAGGGCCTACAAACCAGACAGGCTCGGCCTCTTCTCAGGCCCAGGGACCCCTGAGCCAGCTCAAGCTGGCCCATACCTCAGACAGTGCTTCCCCACCCCCAGAGTGGTGTCCACCTGGAGAAAGCATGGTGTAAGCATGGTCAAACTCCTGCGTCCCACTTCTCCTAGCGGTTGAGCCCTGTGGTGGAGCAGACACGGGATCTGTCACAACCCTACATTGTTTTGTTTTTGTTTTTGAGGCAGGGTTTCTCTGTGTAGCTCAGGCTGTCCTGGAACTCATTCTATAGATCAGGCTGACCTTGAATTCAGACATCCGCCTGCCTCTTCCTCCCAAGTGCTGGGATTAAAGGAGTGTGCCACCACCATCTGGAGAAAAGTTACCTTTTCATTTTGTGTGTGTCCTGCTGAGCATAGAGGCCGGAGGGCAACCTTGGATATCATTCCTTAAGAGCCATCCATCTTGTCTTTGTGGTGTGTGTTGAAGATAGGGTCTCACTAGCTTTGCCTGCCCTAGAACTCTATGTAGACCAGACTGGCCTCAAACTCACAGAGATCTGCCTGCCTCTGCATCTCAAGTCATGGGATTTAAAGGTGCTGTATTATACCTGGGTGCCATATCTTTTTTTGTCTCTCACTGGCCTGAAGCTCTCTCTCTCTCACTGGGCTAGTCAAGTTAGTCAGGGAGCCCCAAGGGCACACCTGTCTCCACTTCCTCAGTGCTCAGATTTCAAGTGTTCCTCAGCACACCTGGTTTTTGCCGGGTTTCCTTTGTTTGTTTGCTTTTGTTTGTTTGTCTTGCTTTTTCTTTTTCATGTGAGTTCTGGGACTTGACTTCAGGCCTGCAAACTTGAGGCAAGTGCTTCATTCTTCCCGGGCTAGCTGCTTAATGCCACCTTTTCATTTAGTAGAAGGAGAAACAGAGACTCTGAAACTTGAAATAAGGTTCTAAGGGGTCTCCTATTGCTGCGATAGATACTGTGACAAAAAGGAACCCTGGGGAGGAAAGGATTCACTTCACCTTTCAATTTATAACCCATCTCAAAGGGAAGGCAGGGCAGGAACCGAAGAGAGGGAGTAGGGGAGGTTACTTATTACTGGCTTGCTTGAAGGGACTCTAGCTAGCAAAAGCATGGCAAACATGGCTCTGTCAGGTCTTGCCCTTCTCCCTCATTCCCTTTGCCTTGTTAAAAACCGTTAGATCACATTCCTAAAACTAGACGTCAAAGTTTATCTCCTTATTTCTTATTTATCCACTTCCTCCTCCTGAGGCTGACTGCCTAGGTCCAGCAATCAAAGCATTGAATGCCCCAGTCAAAAGCCCCCTTTGGCTCACCTAATTAACATGCTAATTAAATTAAACACCTTCTGCTAACATGGGGTTTCCCTTGTACCTTTATGAACTGCCATTGGCCTATGGGCCACGTCTGTCTCTTCTCCATCCAGAGGCAGTCCTTCGTCAGGTCGTCCATCCTATCCTGTGTTGCCCACCACCACGCACACACAAATACCCCTCTCCCTCATCCTCTATCTCCTGTCTTCCTTGTTGCTTATTCCCTGACCCTTGTCTTTCTGGGGCAAATGAATCTCCTTGGTGCTGAGAACTTGGTCTTGGGGTGTCCTGAACCATATTGATCCCTTTTATTGTTCCTCACAGCTTTGCCCAGCTTGTTATCTTACATATCCTAGGATCATCTGTACAGGGGTTGGCGCTACCCATAGTGGTCCAGGCTCTCCCACATCAATCATTAATCACGAAACTGCCCTACAGACTTGTCTATGGGCCATTCTAATGGTGGCATCTTCTCAACTAAAGTTCTCTCTTCCCAAATGAGTCTGGCTTGTTCCAAGTTGAAAAAAAAAATCTAATTAGGACACAAGGTTACATACCAACATTGTGGCCACATGATGACACCGAGTAAGAGAGCATTAACTCACAGAATAGGAACCAGGGACCTGGGCTGTGTCCCACCCAACCCTAGCACCTCAGTTTCTCTGCCATAACCCCATTACTTCTTTGGTACTGCTGTGTATGGCAGGCCCACACAGCTTCTGCTTCCAAGGAGATTGTGCTCTGGAAAATGAGCCAGGAATCCAGCCAGCTTAGCTTCACAGGGGTGCTGGGAGGATTAATAAGCTAGCGGCACTTGGACTGCTTCAGCATTGGCCCCAGATAAACTCAGGGTACTTATGTGTGAAACTCACTGCCAAGGGTGGTTTGCCTTTAATAAGGCACCTGCAGCCCAGTTCCCTGATCTGTTTATGGTGAAGAGGCAGTAAAACTGCCTTGTAACCTTCTCTGGAAAAACTAGATTTGAGGCTTGAATACCTCTTCACTGGCCTATGGGTAAGGCAAAGTGATGGTGACCCGGTGGTCTCTTAGAGGTGAGTGCCTGAGGTCTCAGAAGGCTTTCCAGCATACTCTGAGGGACACCAATTAGTGACGTAGGTCAGAGACTAACACGATTATCTGGGCCCCAGAGGCAGACAAACCTGGGCCAAGTTCTGCTTCTGACGTTTCATTTCTCTAAGCCTCTATTCTCTTTTAAAATGAGTTAATAATACCTTCTTCACAGGGTTATTTAGAAACATAAATCCGGTAATTTATTTAAAAGCACGTTGCCCAGAGCTTGGAATAGAGTAGATGCTTTTAAAAATGGCCATTAGTGTAGGTGTTATTGTTATTCTCATGTTGTTATGTTATTTACTGATATTTTAGGGTCACGCTGAGAGCCAGATGGTGGGAAATTCATTTATCCAGCTTTCTCTAACTAGTTTGCCTAGTAGACCTGTCCAGCAGAGGAGAACATGAAAACAGGCATTTATAGCATGTTGTACATACTATGGTAGGACAGTATTGTTTGTTTTTTTGTTTGTTTGTTTGTTTGAGACAGGGTTTCTCTGTATAGCCCTGGTTGTCCTGGAACTCACTCTGTAGACCAGGCTGGCCTCAAACTCAGAAATCTGCCTGCCTCTGCCTCCCAAGTGCTGGGATTAAAGACGTGTGCCACCACTGCCCTGTCCATAATAAGGTGTTTTGAGGCCATAAAGAAAGCATCTGTAACCAGGAAATGCAGCAAAAGTTCTGTGGGGTTGGTTAGTAGTTCTTCCTCTCCAGTCTGTCCTTGGAGAAAACACTGCCTGACAAAGGCTGGGAGAATAATGCAGGCAGCCCCTGAGCTTTCACATCCTCTGCCAGGGGCCTTGATTCTAATCTGCAGTCTCTCTTGCTCCTCAAGGACTTTTAACTCCCACACAGCAAGGCCACGAAGCCTTGCCCTAAAATACCCGGTCCTCCTGAGTTCTGCGCTGTGGCTGGAGGAGGCTGAGTCATTAGACCTTTCATTTTAAAACTAAGTTCTAATGGACAGCTTCTAGACAGGAGCGATGCTCCAGGTCTGCCTTGTGGGAAAGGGCTAATGATCGCTGACCACTGCATTTCCTCACAGGGTAAGGGCAGGATGAACGCGCTGGAAAGAGACAGCTCAAGGGGAGTTTTAATTTCCTTGTAAATAAGTGTCCATCCTGGGTGGATGAGAGTTCCAAGCTAGAGAGTGAGTGTACACCTTTCTGCTCACTCCCATCTTGGGGGAAATTTAACCCACGGTCTCAGGCCAACCTCCAGAGCCTTTTCCTGTTCCATTTGGCCGTAGCCCAAACCAGTCTCCCAACTCACTGGGTAACCACATTTTCCAAACTAGAACTCAGGATGCATGAGTTGGCTTAGCATTTCTGGCCAGATTCCAAATGCAAAAGGCAAAAAACAAAACAAAACTCTTTCCCTTAGGGAATCTCTAAGATAATCTTCAAAATTGTTAAAATGGGCATCGACATTCGAAATAAGATGGACAATCTTGACATCCAACTCAAACTTTTTTTTTTGAGGTACCAAAAATCGAATTTAGCGCATCACATGCAAGGCAAGCTTTTACCAGAGTTATATTCCCAGTTCCAATTCCAGAACTTTTTCTTGGTTTAACCAGGTCTGTAGACCAGCTGGCCCTGAACTTCTAGGGATTAAAGGCGTATGCCACCACCGCCTGGCTTTTTTTTTTTTTTTTTTTTTTTTTAAAATCACGCTCATCCTTCATATTACTTTATCTGGGTGCTGACGAGTATCTGTGAAGACCGTTTTACTTCCGCTTGATAGTTGAGAATACCTAGAAAAAAAACTTGTTCTGTAATTCTGCATTTCCGTATGTATAGGGTGTGTATTGGTAGCCGGGTAGGGGTCTGGAGAGCAGGGCAGAGTGACCCTTTGCGGAGACGTACACGCCGTTCGAAGCCTCCAGGAAGGGCAGCCAAGTATAAGGTACTCGGTTCCTCACTTCTGAGCTGGAAATCCCCGAGCTCAGGTCTCGGTTGCCGCCCAGACCCAGTCCCAGCGGGATCTGGCTCGAGGCGCCTCCCGGGATCCGGAATCCGCCCGCGACCCTGCGGGTCACTGGGTGGCCAGAAGCGCTAACTTAAACCCAGGTGCGGATGGGCGAGTCGCGGCGTGGGCGGGCGCTTCCCTCGGCCACGTTCGTCACACCGCTACCCCCACCCCGCACCGGTCACATGTAAGCGCCTTCCGTCGCCCCCAGTGCCGAGCGCAGCAAACCACGCGGAGGCGGAGCGCGGGAGGCGCCCAGGGCAGTGGGTCAAAGCTCCGTAGGCAGAGTGGGCGGGGCCAACCGCCGCGAGCCGCCGGTAGCCAATCATCGGTTCCGAGGGCGTGGCCGCGCCGCGCGCGCCGCGCCCCGCAGCGCCCCCTGAGGGGCGGCGGCGGGAGCTGGTCTGGCTGCGCGCGCAGCGGTGGTGGCGGCGGCGCGATCGGCCGATCTGTAACCGTCGTCCGTCCGGGAGCGGCTGTAGCGGCAGCAGCGGCCGGGCACGGCGCGAGGCGACGCCAGCAGGCAGCGGCGGTAGCGGGGGCAGCGGCGGCAGCGGGGGACGCAGCGGCGGTCGCGGCAGCAGCAGCAGCAAGACGGACTCGTGGACACGCGCCGCCGCCGCCGCCGCCGCCGGGCCGGGCCGGGTGTCGCGCGCCGAGGCTGGGGGGGAGTCGTCGCCGCCGCCGCCGCCGCTCCCGCCGCCGCCGCCGCCGCCGAGGTGACTGAGGAGAGAGGCGCCTCCTCGCTCCCGCCTCCGCCGGCCTTCAATGCCCAGTCCCCAGCTCGCCAGCGTGAGTGCGCCCCTCCCGGGCGGCCCCGCGCGGCGCCCGGGCCTCGGGCAGGGGAGGGCGGGAGGCGCCGCTGCCATTAGAGCAGGCCCGAGACACGTCCCCGGAAGGAGGGCCGGGCCGGGCCAGGGGCGGGGAGCGCGGCTCGAGGTGGGGGAGCGAGCGAGTGAGCGTGGAAGAATGCGGGAGAAGGTGCGTGTGCGGGCAGCATGTGTCCTTGTGGGGGCGAAGGTGTGGCGAGAGCGAGTGGGGGCGAGGAGGAGCGTGGCGGACGAGGAGGTGTGCAGGGGTGCGCCTGCGTTTGTCCGGCGCGTGAGCACAGGCATCCTGGAGGCCCCTTGGTCTTTGTGTTGATAGGGAACCTTCGGGTCCAGGGTCTTAACTCAGTCAGAAGCGTGGAATCCCTGAGTTGCAGTCAAGTAAGAGAAAACGGTCTGAGTTTCCCGTGACGCTGGTCTCTGGCGCTTCTTCCCCCTTTCGTAAAAATGTATGTAAATTTATGAATTTTCAGCAGTGTCTTTGCCATCCTCCCCACCCCCATTTTCCAGCGCTAACCATCCAAGCTTGACTCTTGTCCAGGAGCCTGAGTTTTTGCCGGTAAAGTATTCGGAAGTGTAAACTTTTTTTTTTTTTTGGCAAATGCTTAGTGTTCAGGTCAAGGATATTTAATGAGGTAAACCGCAGTATCTTTTATCTGTGAGCGACTCTTATCCTTCTGCAGGAAAGCGCCTAAGAAACGGTCATAAATATCGATAAAGAAGTGCCATAGTTTAGTTTCTGTCCTTGGATTTGTCACGAAGTATAAAGTGACTAATGTAGCGTCATTGTAGGCATTCAGCAAATGCTTCAGTTTGGAGTCGCTATTGCTGGATTAGTATATGGTATTTACTTGTTTCCCCGCTCTGTGTTACTGAGCAGTTTCAGACAGGAAGTGAGAGAAGTTGAGCCTCGTTAGTGCGCAAGAGGAAACTAAGGCTATAGAACTCCCATTATCAGAGCTTTGTTTTCTGATGCTGACATTTTTAGTTTTGGATCCGGTGATTAGAAAGACTTGTTAATGGATTTTTTTCTATGGGGGTTGCAGAAGTAATTCTTTTGTTTCATTTGTTTTATTGTCCTTTTAGAAATTACAAATAGGTTCTTGTAGTTTTGGTCTCAAACTCTTCGTAACAGGTTGGCTTTGAACTCTGATCTTCCTGCCTCAAGTCTTCCAAGTGTTAAAGGTATAGGTGTATAAGTAGGCTGAATTGGGGATTAGAGTTGAAGAATTGTAGATACAGATTTTATGTTTAATGATGTAATCATAAAGGTAATTGGAAATAAGTAAGCAAAGCTGAGCCTGGTGGCTCGGGTCTGT
The DNA here is from genome assembly GCF_011762505.2 of Arvicanthis niloticus. NCBI lineage: Eukaryota > Metazoa > Chordata > Mammalia > Rodentia > Muridae > Arvicanthis > Arvicanthis niloticus. The sequence continues at coordinate 24,731,614 of NC_047662.1, read as the reverse complement.
AATCTTCAGCTACTTGGGGGTCAGAGGCCAGATGATGGAAGATTTCGAGGGCAGTTTGTGAAACTTTGTGAGACCTTAATCTCAAATAGTGAAGGGGGGCGTCTTCAGAATAGTAACAGGGGTCTGAAGATACAGCTCAGTGCTAGAGCACTGCCTCGTATAAAGAAGTACTCAGTTTAATTCCTAGTGCTGCTATTACTAAAAATGTGGGGAATAAGGAAAGTTAAAAAAAAAAGTAGTTCTTTCGATAGTGGGTATAGAATTACAAAATTTAAAGTAAAGTTAGAGATTTTACACATATTTTTTTGTTTGTTTGTTTTTCGAGACAGGGTTTCTCTGTATAGCCCTGGTTGTCCTGGAACTCACTCTGTAGACCAGGCTGGCCTCGAACTCAGAAATCCGCCTGCCTCTGCCTCCCAAGTGCTGGGATTAAAGGCGTGCGCCACCACCGCCCGGCTGATTTTACACATATGTAACTTAGGTTTTGAGGTCGGGTCTTATCATATAGCCTGGCCTGGAACATAACTGTTGGCTGGCATTTGTGCTGTTCTTGCTGCGGCTTCCCAACTGCTACAATGGCAGGCATGACCCCACTAAGCTTGGGTAGAAATTAATGGTATATTCTTTTTATTTTATTTTATTTTATTTTATTTTTTGGTTTTTCGAGGCAGGGTTTCTCTGTATAGCCCTGGCTGTCCTGGAACTCACTCTGTAGACCAGGCTGGCCTCGAACTCAGAAATCCGCCTGCCTCTGCCACCCAAGTGCTGGGGAATGGTATATTCTTACTGTGTCCTTTTTCTCGGAAATTGGCATACTCTGCTTGAGAAGTATTGTCTTTCACTGGGAGGTGGGAGTAATTAGCAATAAGTGCTACTATGCTACAGGTGTATTTTTTAATATTTATTTAATTCTCACAGCCACAAGGATAGCCTTGTTGGCATTTGTTTGGCAGGCTTTTTGAGATGCTTCTGTTTGCTAGGCACTATGGATTTGGTGATGTACCCCCTGGACTTCTCAGTGAGATAAAGAGACCATGAGCAGCAGGCACGTTGTTCAGTAGCTTGTCCCTGGTCACACAGATAATAAGAATTGGCTTAAAAAATTTTAAGGTCATTTTTCCAAAATACCAAACCATTCTCTCATGATCTTGAATTTCTCATTCTTACAGTGGTCTAGCAGTTTGCACACAGGAGAGCTGTGAGAGCTAATGGGGGACAAGTGTCTCTTAGGCAAGAGGGTGGTTGTAGGAGATGCTGACTTGAGGCTTTTGGGGGGCCTAAGCTAGGTTTTTATGTGGGAGGAGATTGTGCCTTGAAACTGTCTTGGGCCCCAGGGTGTGTGCTCTGAGACAGGTTTTATGAGGCCCCTGGGGTATGTCTGGGAGGACAGTCTGATTAAAGAAATGGAGCAGACTTTCATGCTTGGCAATTTTGTTTGTTATTGGGGGAGGGGTCATTTATTGGCGCTGACGAGTCAACTGAAGTTGCCACTTTGTAAAAGTTTTTCTCTTGGGATGTGCAGATAATTAAGTCAAGAGATTGTAAATCATGTAAGAAAATTCACTTGAAAGTACTTCCTTATGAGTTGAACTTCAGATGCAAAAGTATTACTGAGATAACAGTTTGTTACATTTAGTATCTAGAATAAGCTGGCATTTCAGAACACCTTTACCAGTGAAAAATAGTTCAGAACTGCTGAACTGGGTATTTTCTGACTCAGAACAGAAGTCAGACCACTCCCTCCATGAGTCAGTCAAGTAATATTTAATTTGAACCAAGTTTATAGCAGAAACCATTTACAACATCACTGAACTTTGGTGGCATAAGGGAAGGAAGAGTAAATGAATGCTTCTGCACAGGTTTCTTAAAGTCAAAGGTCCATATATACTACTTGGAAATTGTTAGCAGATTAAGTTGTATTTCTTTTTTTTTTTTTTTTTTTCCTTTCAGTTAGGTCCACCTCCCACCTACCTCCTTTGAACTCAGGGCCTCCTGTCACTCTACAACAGAGCTGTACCCTACGTCCTTTGAGGATAGTTTTGATAGATAAAATGTTGAAATTGAATAGGGACATTACAGTTCCACCTTTTATTGGAATTAGGGGTTGGAGATCAGTAAACCTCTGGAGAAAGCATTCTCAAAGAAAGCTTCAGGGGAACAACACATAGCTTTTCCACATTCACTCTGGAGATTGAAACTTCATTTGTGCCTAAATAGAAGTTGGGGATTGTTAAGTAAGATTTTGAGTGAGTAGAAATCTGGACACAGTTTAATGTGGCAGAGTAGTAGAGCAGATTAGTAAAGAGGATGGAGGTAGAGACTTGGTTTTAGGTGCTTGTAAGGTATGTTAAAAGTTTCGTGTTCTTGGTTACAGTACTAAAAATAGCGATCTCTTTTTAGAGGCCTGTTAGAGTCTGGTCACAAACCATAACCTTTATATCCATCAAGGTGATGTTCATTGGGTTAGAGGTGTTGACAAACCTGAGTGTCATCCTTGGAGCTCTCACGATAGAAGGATAGATAGAACCAACTCCAGGGTGTGCTGTGACTTCCACACAAATGCCCATATACAAACATGGGCAAAATAAGTGTAAAAAATAATCCATAATGTTTATTAATCTCTTAGCAGTACTCTCTTTACAAGTAAGGAATTGGTTTATAGACTAGATGTTGAATTCCAAGTATTGGGATCTAAGCTGAGATGACAAGGACATGGTGGTGAGTGGAAAATTATTTTTATTTTGGAATGAAAGCACTTACATCCCTGCTGAAGCAGTGGATGTTACTAATCAGAATTGCTTTGGGAAATGGCAATTGAGTTTAATCTGTTGAATACTACAGGAAGAGTTGTGTCCCCCCCCTCCCTTTTCAATTTCAAAATTATCATATATAGATGTCTGGTATCACCATGAACTACATGGTTATCCTTAAATCGTGTTTTCTAGTTCACTTGACTTACTGGACTGTCTTTTGGACCTAAATGCCTTATAGGAAGGAGTGCCTGGTACAGAGCTGAAGTGGGGGTTGTACAGAAATCTGCTGCCCTTTATACCTGCAGAGGCCATTGTTACAAATTGTCATTTCCCTGTGCCTCCATGAAGAAAAGCTACTTAGAAACTGTAGGCTCTGTTCACTTTCCACACATTCTCATGAAGTTATCAGGGCTTGGGTGAGAAAATAAATGACTTTCGTATACAATGCTACACCTTTTAAAGGTGTTTCCCTGCACTGTATATATTCTCTCTCTTTTTCCCCTCTCCTACCTTTCCCTGTCTCTTTCCTCTCTCCTTCCTTCCTTTCTTTCTGAGAAAGGGTGTCTGTAACTCTGTCTGGCTGTCCTAGAACTCATTATGCAGTCCAGGCTGGCCTGGAACTCTCAGAGCTCCTCCAGACACTGCTTTCCAGTGCTGGAATTGAAGGAGTTCTCTGTCACACCTGGCCCCCTTATATTTTCAGTCATTGTAGATTTATAAAGGATCAAAATCTTTTCAAGAAAGATTATTTTGAAAAGTAGACTAATTATACAAGTTTTTGTGACTTGACTACCTATTTCTTGTTTGTATGCCTTTTTGACACTTAGGTTCAGTGTAGAATCTCAGGATGTAAGTTGAAGGTCACCTTTAGCTTGGGGGTCACCCTGGGCTACAGTGAGGCTATGTCTCAAGTACTCCTTCTAACTCTAAGTTAATTCTAGAGAATTTAAAGATGAGGCTTTAGTGTGTTCCTTTGCTGGTTGAGGAGGCTTTAGTGTGTTCCTTTGCTGGTTGAGCCTAGTCTGGAACAACACACTTCAACATTTGAGCAGTCTCCTTTGGAGAAGTGGTGGTTAATTTCTTTCATAGTATTTTTGGGTTGAAATTTCATTCTTCTCAGAGAATGTTAATTCTTTTGGCATAAAATGAGCCCTTGATACATTTGTTTTAGCAGTTCTGATAAATTATATTTTTATTTCTGCAGTGGTAAAAATGTTGGCTCTAAGTAAGATATCATTTGATAGAATTAAAAATCAGATCTTCTTTCATCTAGTTTGTCTTGAGATTTGAACATCTTTTTCCCCCTGTTGTTTTACAGTAAGGTTGTTCTAGGCTGTTCCATCATTATATTTGTATATGTAATTTATATGCACACTTGATGTGTATTATTTTTAGTAGTAAGATGCATTTTCTACTTTGCATTATAGTGAAAAGCCTGTCATGAGAGGACATGGCTGGTTTGTGCAGAGGGATGGAACTCAGCAGACTGAGAAGGATGTGTTAGAAAAACAATAGAGTCTAGTGACATGACTCTGTGTCATGTGTGCTTACAAACAAGGTTTTGTTTGGTGAGTAGCTTAAATTATGTAAATATGAGAAGCACTTTATTTAAGTCACATATATGCATGTGGTGTGTATTCTGTGTCTTGGTTGTTATGAAAGGTAAGGTATATCCTCAGCCTTGACTGTCTTTTGACAGGATCTTAACAGGACCCAAAAATGTCAGTGACCAGTTTGCTCCTTGTGATGTTTTTTTGAGACCTGAAATTCATGCTTCACAGAGCCTGGCTTGGCTATATTCTGTTTTGCATTTCTGATGAGATGGGATCTTTAAAATAATTTCTGTTTCTGGGGGTAAACCATTTCAGTGATCAAGTGGGATTAATGAGTATAGAGAATATATATATGTGTGTGTGTGTGTGTGTGTGTAGGCAAGCGCTCTACCATTGAGCTAAATCCCCAACCTCTATTTGCTCCATTCTTTTTTGGTTTTGTTTTTGTTTTTTGAGACAGGGTTTCTCTGTGTAGCCTTGCCTGGAATTCACTCTGTAGACCAGGCTGGCCTCGAACTCAGAAATCCGCCTGCCTCTGCCTCCCAAGTGCTGGGATTAAAGGCGTGCGACACCACCGCCCGGCTATTTGCTCCATTCTTAAGACCACTACTCCACTTTGGAATTTCTGAGACTCTAGTGTGGTTTGAACTGGCCTCAAATTCTCCATATGGTCAAGACTGTCTCCAATGTTAATCCGGTTAATCAAGGCTAGTCTTTCTCAAGTCACATTGTCTTGTCCTTTACGATTTCTGTTGAGTTCTTCCAGTTCCTGGCAGGTTCATACTTTTCCTTAAGTTTTTATTTGTACATGTTCACTTGTGTGTGTCATTCAGGGACAGTTTAATAGGAGACGCTTCTCAGTTAAACTCTGGATCCCCATCTTGATGCTTGGCAGTAGGCACCTTTCCTTGCTGAGCCATTTTGCTGGCTCTCTTTTGAAGTCTTGAATCTCTTCCTTCTTTTCTTTTCACACTTTCTCTGACATACGAAGTGTTAACATGAAAGCTTAAATTCCTGTCAAGTATTTTCACCCATATTGATTTTGTAGGAGCTTGATCCTTGGTAGGATGTTTATGGCATGCTGCATTTTAGTACCATTCAGAGGTGATGAGGTGTTACAAATGGAGGAAGCATTTGGAAGAAGAGGATAAAGGAAAATTTGATTTTATGTTCCTAAATTGGAGCCCATGTCAGACTAAATTAGTGGCAACAGAAGACCCTTGGCATCATGTCAGTGATCTTACCAGTTTACTTCACATTTATACATAGTACATACCTTTCATTTTCATTGTGAGTTATTTCTTTAAATTGGGAGTATTTGTGTGTTTAGTGAAAAAAATCATACCATTATTGGACAATTAGTGATTAGATAATATAAGAGACAGACACAGATGACTGAAACATGATTCATAAAAACAAGTATAGAGGAAGTGAAGTCATAGCATAACCAGTTTCTTTGAAACATAGACAAAAATGTCTTAGCAGCAGAATGTTTTATGGGGACTTTTATGCTGACAAGATGGGTTTTGGAATGTCTTATTTGTTATCCTAAACTGAGAAAGGAAAGTGTTAAGTTGGCCCATGCATAGCTGGGAAGTTTCTAAACACTGTATTATATAGATGCTTAAAAGGGCCTTGGGGTTCTGCTTTGCATGCTGCTCCTGTGCTGTGGGTTATTTTGAAAGGTGATTCAAATAACCTTTTCCAAATGTATGTTTTGCAACCTCAGGGAACTTGCAGCTGCTACGGTCATTTCAACTGTCCTGATGCAGGGTAGGAAGCATTTCAGAGTGGTGTTGACAAGTAGAAGCCAGGTGTCCTTTGGGGTTTTGCTTCTGAATTTGCTTTATTAAAACTATTACAGTTGAAAGTTGGAGTTTTGGTGGGTTGGTTGGTTTGGTTTAGGTTTTTGGTTCTGGTTATTGAACCTACGGCCTTGAGCACACTTTAATACAAGCACTACCAAAGAATAGTATCTTAAGTCTTCAAGTGTATCCATTAATGAAATAATCAATTCAGTAAGCAGGTTTTGAATTAATATGTGGTGAAGTTGAAAAGTGAATTAAAATGATTTAAGATTTAAATTGTTTTTTAGGAAAACTAGTCTAGTGAGATTAAACAAAGAAAAATCAAGAAAAACATTTGACTTTAATTTTCAGACAAAGCAACTAATTGGAGGTAGTTCTTACTACATAAGATTACCACAGTTGTTTAGAAAAAGAACAAGCTTAACATTATAATAAAAGATGCTTGGGTATTTATCTTCAAGTGCTATTAATTGGTCTCTAAATGTAAAGTATGAATGAAATGAAAGTATGGATGAGTAGAATCAATGTAACTGTTGGTTTATTTTCTTGGTTGAGACAGGGTTTCTCTTTGCAACCTTGGCATCCGGGAACTCACTTTATAGACCAGGCTGGCCTCAAATTCAGAGGTCTGCCTGCCTCTGCTTTTCTTGTGTGCCACTACTGCCCATCCCATCCGTTTTAACGTTTTAAGATTAAAGAATTAGATCAGCACCCAATGTTAGGAACATAACATGAGACCTTTTCATGTTACTAACCAGTATAATTATTATGTTTTCAAATATGAGTTGAAGATACTACAATACTTGTCTTAAAGCTATTTGTAGAGAAAGATAAAACTAAAAAAAAAGTTCTAATCACTAGGATACAAATTTGAAAATTACTCTCTCTGATTTGGGTAGAAACAGGGCCCACTGGCCGTGAATGAGCAGCTGTCAGTGTCTCAGAAGCAGGTGTGCTTGTTGGCTAATTGCTTTCCTTTCCTTTTTGAGTGGCAGGCCATGTGTCTGCTGATTCTGAAATGTTAGGACATTTCCTACCATCAAGGTCATAGCTTCTTTTTATAGAGTGGATTATTGATTTCTGTACTGGAACTTCATTCTCAAGTTCCCTTCTTAAAGGAGGAAGTGCAGGAGTGGGAATAACCAAGGAGTAACTCTGAAACTCTTGAGAGTTGTTTTCTCTAACCAGTTAAAGAAGGTGTCCTGCTGTTATCTCATTTACAGATATTGAGGTTTCTAGTGTATAAAATCCATTGGGTACTTTTTTCTGCTGTCTAGGATCAAAGTCAGTGGAAGGAGGGGAATTAATAGGAATCTTCTAAATTTCAAGAGGCCAATGTACCAGTTTTTGTTTGATAAATGTAGCATTAAAGGATCAGGCAAGGTAGATAACCCAAGTTGGAGAGAGCACTTGTCTCAGCAGTACTGAGAGTGGTTAGAGTAAGTCAGGACAGTGAACAATTTCAGGTTGAGACTAGTTAACTAAATGAGAAGTATTTAGGTAAATACAAGTTCTCTTCAGATTACATGCTTTCAGAAGCTTTCTCAAAAGCTCAAACAGTACAGTTCCTCACTCAGTACTGAGTAAATAGGATTTCACTCTATAGTCTGTGTAGGTGCCTATGAATTCCACAGTTACTTAGGGTCTTGGTTTTCACCTTCAATATCCAGTCTGTGGACAGTCTGGGCTCTGAAAATGGACTTCTTCTTACCCTCTAGATTGTTTGTTACTGTCTCAGCAGCGTTATCTCCTAGGTTGTAGCACCAGCCTCCTCCCCCGTCCTTTTGCTTCCACCCATATCATTTTTCCAGTCTATAAAGCAGCTGGAGTGATCTCTTTAAAACATAAATTGTCATTCTTGAATGAAACCCTTAATTGGCTTCATTTGAGGGTCGTCATTCTCTGAATGAAAGCCAGAAACCTCAGGGAGCCTATAAAGTTGTCACTTGTGACTCTGCCTTTGTCCTCCAGTCCAGTAGCATCGCCCTCCTGCTTTTCCTGGAACACCCAAAGTATGTCCGTATTTTATAATCTTAATCACAGCTTGTCTACTTGTCTAAACTGTTCTCTGAATATCTATTTGGTTCACACCTTCTGGGCTTGGTTAAAATGTCACTTTTTAAGCAAGTTCTTGCTGATGGGCTTTTTTAGAAAATTGGAATCCTGATCTCTTGAACTGCAGATTGTTGTACTTTGCATTTTCTTCCAAGGAGTGGCATTATATTTATCTTTTTTTTGCACACTAAAATATAAAATATATCCCAACAGTAATTTTTAAAATTGCTTTGCCTTAAGAGGTATGTGACATATACCCAATAGATATTCGAATTAATATGTTCTTAACTAGACATACACAAAGAAATTTTAGCACATTTGGGTAAATTTCCAGATCAGATCAGTTGAAGTTATTTCAAAGGGACATGCAGATGTTTTTGTTCATGTAAATGGATTTGTTTTGGGGAACTATTTCAAGGTTTGGGCTGTGTATATAGCGTGTATACATTTTGGCTTTATGTTGCTTGAGCATAGAGGCTGATCAGACTCACTTGGCTTCCTGTAGTATTTCTGATAAGAAAAATAGCAGTAAATACACTTAGTTGTTTTAGGTTCTATTTCCTGTCTAGAATTATTGTGCATTTGCATGTTAATGCACTGTTTTAATTTGGTGAATACTGGCATAGGTTGTCCCATTAGGGCTTATATGACCTCATTTGGAGTTAAAAGGTGGAAAGCTTGATGGAAGTGGATTGATGTTAAGAAGATTGGATCACGTTCACAGGACTGATCTCTCCTGCCGTTGAATAGCTGTATTCACATTTAAACAGGACTGTAGTTTCTGTGCCATGACGTGAAGTTTGCTGAGTCTCTAACAATATGAAAACTGTCTTCCTGGAATTGTGTTACAGGCTTGCTCAAGACAGAGACTAGCCTTCTGGAGGCCTACTAATAGCATTGTTTGGAACCTAAATTTTAAGCCATTAGAGGCTCTTGATCATCTTAGGATTTTTTTAGAAGATAAATGGAATAGCTAAAACTATTTGAAAGGTGTGTGTTAAGATAAACAAGCTAATGCTTCTGTCCTTCATTGGCCCCTCCTCCTTCTCTGCTTCCAGGAATCCTTACCCTCTTATCTTTGTAACCTTTCAGATAGACCATGGGTTGAATGTACTCACAAATACATTTTTAAAAGCATACCATTTATTCTTGCAATGCATCTTCAAAGTTTGTTCAATAGTGTCTTTCATCTATCTTTACCTGTTTGTTTATTATATAGACCTAATTTATTTTTAAGCTTTGCCTAGTTCTCTATTTTAAGAATACACCCTGTATCCAGGCAGTGAAGGTGCACAAAACACTTTTAATCCCAGCACTTAGGAGGCAGAGGCAAGTAGAGTTTGAGGCCGGCCTGGTCAACAAAGTGAGTTCAGGACAGAATAAAACAACAACGAAAAAGAATATACCCTGATTAAAGGATGGGTACTGGGCTGTTTCATGCATGTTGTCTTTAGATTCTCAGTTACAAATGGTAAAATACTGATACCAGGATTTTAGCTGTTTTATACCCCCAGAGTGTTTTTTTTTAATAATTAACTTTATGTGTTTTATGTGCATTGGTGTTTTGCCTGCATGTATGTGTGTATCTGTGCTAGATTCCCTGGAACTTGAGTTATAGGCAGTTGTGAACTGCTGTGTGGGTTTTGGGAGTTGAGTACAGATCTAGAAAAGCAGTTATGTCCTTTTATCCACTGTGCCATCTCTCCAGCCCCCTGCCCTCAGAGTTTTACATAATCTGTGTGCCATTGACTGTCTCAGCTAGTTAGGACTTTGCTTGCTTGCCTGTTTTTCCAAGCCTCTACATCTTTTCCCTCTGCTCTCTGTCCCTTCTATCTAGTCTCTAGTTAGATTAGAGGTCACAGACCATGCTTTTCAGTTCTGTGAAAATACTCTTGCTGAAATTAAAATAGTACATAAAAACAGAAATGTATCTAACATAACTTTTTTTTAAATGTGTGTATTTGTCTGTGGAGGTGTATGCGAATATGGTGCTTTATAGAGACCAGCTGTTTTGTGACTGCCTCACATGTTGGGAACTGAATGATAGTTTTCTGAAAGTGAAGCAAATGCTGTTAGCTATGGAGCCATTTCTTTACCCTCCACACCCCCCCCCCCCCCATGTAACCTTTCTAAAATTAGGAACTATAAAAGGTAGAATATTTTTTGCATATTAATTTGCTGTTATTTGTCAAGTCTAATCTAATTTGCTGGTAAGTTTTTTGACAAAGGTCTTGAACTCCCTCTCTAGGTGAGGATGCCTGGAGGCTTTGAGGCCTTCTGCCTCCACCTCCTGAGCTGCCAAAGACGACTCCACTTTTAAAAATCAAGTGCTGGGTTTTGGGTTTGCCAAGAATGTGTTCTCCCAGTGAGCTGCTTTCCCAGGTCAATAATTTTTTTTTTTTAAGTAGAGAGAGCAGAATTAATATTAGACAGAAGTTTAGAAAAAAAATTTCCCCTGTATGGGACATAAGTGCAATATTTACGCTGCAATACAGGACTCTACAACTTTTGAGCATTCTAGCTGTGGTAGGTTATGGTGGAGATTCTGATTTGTTTTTAAAACTAGTTAGGTGTTAACTCTAGTTAACATTAGTTCAGCTGAAGTGATAGGTGCAGAACTTGTACTATGGATGTGTGTAGTTGGACTCTTGGGAGAAGGGGTGGGACAAAAAATTGCTTTTATCATGTGTCTGTTAGTTTTGATAGAACATAGTGTTTCTTTTGGCAGAAATTCTGTTGTTGGAGTTCTTCAGTATTAAGAATTGAAAATCTAATAAAAAGTTATCATTATCCCTAGAAATGGTTCTTCCCAGAATGAACTGGGAGGAATAAGATGGGATAAAGCCTGTTTTGTGTGCTCAACAGACAAATGCTGGAGACTAGGTAGAAAATTTAATGCTGGGACTGTTAAGCTTTTAAGCCTAGCTGCCACTACAATGCAATCCTTTTAGTGCCTCTACTCATCTGATACACATTAGCTGTGATAAGCTTGAACCAGAAGATCCAAATACAGGTTAGAATTTCCCTGTGTTTTCCTGTGCTCTGTATGCAAGCCATTGTTTTTGAGTAGCTTTTTAAATACTCTTCCTCATAGAAGTCATCAGTTGCAGTTACTTGAAAAGTTAGACTTGTATGCAAAGAGACTGAGACTTGAAGAATATGTGGGTGTATCCAAAATTGAAGGAAAAAAGTAACCAAAGAGTCAGGAGACCTAGGCTCTTGTCCGTGACTCGTTTAGTTAATAGTGTTGGCTTCAAAACAGTTTTACCTACTTGAACAAAATATTTTAGTTTTTAAAAGGTCAGAATAGTTTATCTTTGCATTTCTCCTAACTCTAAAGCTCTTTGACTGTACCAGGAGTGTTCTCTAAAATGTCTTGTGTAACCTCAGGTGCCTGTGTTTGAGGTTGCAGTTACAATGAGAGTTACAAGGGTAGTCATAATATTGACAGGGCTTCTGTGTAGCCCTGGTTGTCCTGGAACTTGCTATATAGACCTGGCTGGATTTATAGAGATCTGTACATAGCCTAGGCCGGTTTCAAGTTTCTGTGTATCCAAGGATGTCCTTGAGTTTGTGATTATACACCTTACCCTCAGCCCTAGTTTCACTGTGTAGGCCTGGCTGTTCTGGAACTCTCTCTGTAGTCTCTGTAAACCAGGCTGCCCTCGAACTCAATCGATCTACCCGCCTTTGCCTCCCAAGTGCTGGGATTAAAGGCATGCACCACTACCGATGCAGGCCTGTCTGTCTGTCTCTGTCTCTCTCTCTCTCTCTGTCTCTCTCTCTCTCTCTCTTTCTCTCTCTCTCTGTCTTTTTTTTTTTTTTTTTTTTTTTTTTGACAGGACTTTACTCTGTACCCCTGGCTGGCCAGGAATTTGCTTTTGTAGAACAGGTTGACCTTGAATGAACTCTCAGAAATCTGGTTGCCTCTGCCTCCTGGGTGCTGGTTCTAAAGCCACCTCCAGGACTGGGCCATATTTTAGGAATGTTTTAGTTTTGTGTCCATAGTAATACTAATGTGCCATTTATAAAATATCTATAAGGAAAAAAGAAGTAAGACTAGAAGATGATTGAAAGTTTGTAGGCCCAGGTTCTCTGGATTTCACTTTCTTCCCCAAATGACTTACCCAATATATCTTTGATAATCTTTTCTGTCTGCTCACATAGAGCCTTTATTTTATTTTTCCTTTCAGTACTGGGGATGGAACCTGAGGCCTGTGCCTTCTGGGCAGGCCCTCTATTACTGAAGCACGGCCAGCACAAATGTTTTTATTGTTATAAATTTAATATGGTTTTTGAGACAGGGTCTAACAGTGTAACCCTGGTTTGGCCTGGGACTTGGACTCTTCTGCTTCTGTCTCCCAAGAGCTGGGATTTATAGGTGTGTGCTGGTGTACCAGTGCACCAAGCCTTTTAAATTATTATTTTAATTTTTGTAGTTTTGGGGTATCAAATCCAGGGTCTTGTGTATGTTAGGCAAGCATGTGCTATATTTTTAGCCCTGAAACTTCAAATAAGTGTTTATTTTTTGGTGACTATTTCCCTGTTCTCAGAGGCACTTTGGCTTGTATAGGCACCATCTGACTGAGCCAGTTTGTAATGAAACATTAAATTGTTTGAAAGCACCAGGCCTAAACTGATATCATAGAAGCTGCCACTTCTCTGACTAGTGTTGTTACAGTAATATTTGGAGAGAATGCTGTGGGAATCACCCTCAGATAGCTCCTACTTTTTTTTTTTTTTTTTTCCTTTTTGGCCGTCCTGTAACTCACTCTGTAGACCAGGCTGGCCTCAAACTCAAGAGAGCCACCTGCCGATGCTACCCAGCTTTTTTTGTAGGGTGTGCCCCACATGCAAACAGAAGCCTCATAGGTCAGAGGAGGGTGTTGGGTTGTTTGGAACTGGAGCTACAGACAGTTGTTAACTGCCATGTGGATTCTGGGAACCAAACCCAAGGCTTTTGCAAAAGTGACAAGTAACTCTTAATACTGAGTCATTTCTCTAACCTCCAGAGTTACTCCTATTTCTTTTTCTCTTTAAGGTGGTTTTTTTTTTTTTGTAATTAGTGCTGGAGAGATGTAGTGCTGGACATGAGGTATAAACATAATTCAGGCAAAAAAAATACCCATACACAAAACAATATTTAAAAGAAAATGATTTTTAAAAGGTTTACTTTTATTACTTTTAACTATTTGTGTAGATATGTGCTGGCACTGCACACATGGGTGCAGGTACCCTTGGAAGCCAGAAATTTTGGATTTCTGGAACTGAATTCATAGGGAGTTGTGAGCTGCTTGGTGTGGGTGTGGGAAATTTGAAGTCCTTTGCAAGAGCAGATTACCCTCTCAACCACGAAGTCATCTTTCTAGCTCTAAAATTATTGACTATATTTATTAGACAGGGCCTTACTATGTAGCCCTGGCTGGCCTAGAATTCCCTGTGTAGACTAAGGTGGCCTCAAACATACAGAACTCCATCTGCTTCTGCTTCTCAAGAGCTGAGATTAAAGGTATATGCCACCAAGTTTAAATTTTTTGGGAAAAAAAAAAATCTCTTAAATTACTTTTGATAGAGGATCTATCTCACTGTATAGCTGTGTAGACAAAGTTGGCCTAAGAATTGTCATTTCCCTGTCTCAGCATCCTGAGTGCTGAGATTACAGCCATATCTGCCTGATTTTGTACTCTTGATGTGGTGATGTGAAAAATGGCAAATAGGAAAATCTGGACCAGAAGCCAGAGCATGGGTGTGTGCATGAGCTGAGTCTGTATACAGTGTGGATACATTAAAAACAGAACCATGTGGCCCGTTAACTCACTATGTGACTTGAGGCAAATCCTTTCACTTGTAAACAGCTCTTGTGTGCGTGTGTGCATATAGACCAGGCTTGCTCTAAACTTACTGTGTAGCAAAAAATGACCGTGACCATGTCTGAGTATGTGCCACATACCCAGTATGCAGTGCTGCTGATCAAATGAGGCTTGTGATGAATGTTAGGCAGGCCCTCTACCACTGAACTGTATCTCCAGACTTAAAAGAATTGACTGTGCTTAATGGATTAATAATCATAATTGGGGAGTCAGTTCATAGTATTTTAATAATTAAATTTTTGAAGTAAAATTTTGTTAATTATCCTCAGCCTATTTACAAATGAATACCCCTATTTTAAACAGAATAACATGTGAAAGAGCGAGTCATCAAAAGCAGAAAAATATAATAGTTTTGTGAACTGAAGAGTTAAAAAAGAGTCCGTGGGCAGGGCGGTGGTGGCGCACGCCTTTAATCCCAGCACTTGGGAGGCAGAGGCAGGCGGATTTCTGAGTTCAAGGCCAGCCTGGTCTACCGAGTGAGTTCCAGGACAGCCAAGGCTATACAGAGAGACCCTGTCTCAAAAAACCAAAAAAAAAAAAAAAAAAAAAAGAGTCCGTGGAAGGAAATTTTCTTCAAGTACCCTTAATTTATGAGTTGAATGAATTTTTAAGATCTCAAATAGTGAAAAATGAGTTAAGTGTGTATCTGAATCTTTATAGGTGTCAGTAATTTAGCATCTGTTGCATTATACCTATTTTGGTCTCTTAGAGAATCTATTGTTTCTGAAGGTTTTATGTTTGTTCCATTCTGTTATTCACTTCATTTTACCTGTGTTTTTTCCCCAGGTTTTTCGTTGGAATATACGTTGCACATTTATGGCGATTCTGAGCGTGAGGGCAGACTTCTGCCAGGCTCAGCACAGCCTTTTCGCTGACAAGTGAGCTTGGGGGTTATATGTGCCATAATTAACATTGCCTTGAAGACTCTGGACACCGAGACTGGCCTCAGAAGTAGTAGGCTTTTTTTTTTTTTTTTTTTTTTTTTTTTTTTCCTTCTTCCAATTGCAAGCATATTCTTTTAATGACTCCAGTAAAATTAAGCATCAAGTAAACAAAAGTGGAGAAGAACCTACACTTTTAACTTGTCTCACTAGTGCCTAAATGTAGTGTAAAGGCTGCTTAAAGTCTGTATGTAGTTGGATTTTTTGGAAGCTGAAGGTATCCATCTGCAGACATTGAGGCCCAAGTTGAATTTGGATTCAAGTGGATTCTTAATACTTCTGCCTGTGTTGAAGAGAGAAGCTTCATAAGGAATAAGCAAGTTGAATAGAGAAAATAGTGATCGATAATAGGCATTTTAGTGGTCTTTTTAATGTTTTCTGCTGTGAAACATTTCAAGATTTATTGATTTCTTCCTTCCCCTCATTTTTCCCACCACACTCACTCACACACGCACGCTCACACTTTTTATTTGCCATAATGAACCGTCCAGCCCCTGTGGAGATCTCTTATGAGAACATGCGTTTTCTGATAACTCACAACCCCACCAATGCAACTCTCAACAAGTTCACAGAGGTAAGATTGTAGCATAGTCTACTTTGGGGCTTGTTTTTTCTTCTTCTTCTTCTTCTTCTTCTTCTTCTTCTTCTTCTTCTTCTTCTTCTTCTTCTTTTCTTCTTAACTATGAATTTTTATCCTTTCATAGTTTACATTGAATTGAATTGTTAGAATAGAATTTTTGAAAGAATATGGAATTTGAGGATTCTATAGATTATCTAGTACTTCTAATTGTGTGTTCTTTTTGTGTTTATTAGTAGTACTTTTTGTCATTTTCAGTAAAAGACTCAACATTTATTGACCACAGTATGTACTCAGCATTGCAGTAAGCACTGAATAATGTTTGTTTTTAAGGTCAAGGGACGACTATAAGACCACAGTCCTATTGTTTCCTCCCTCCTAGAGGTAATAGCACTCAGCTTCAAAGCTCTTTAGTCATCTGCCCAAAGGCTTATCACTGTATTTGGTAGAACTAGCACTTTAAGTCTGTCATACATACTAGGACACATTAAGGGGTGAGCAAGAGAGGTAAGGGAGCTTGTTGTCATTTGTGACAACCTGAGTTCTACCGTTGGGAATATGAGAATGATCCCCCCAAGTTATCCTCTGACCTGCACACTGCCATAACACACGTGTGTCCCATATGCACTAAATTAAAATGTAATAATTAAAAAAATAAGCTTATGTTATACGTCAACCACAAACTACTTAGTAACAGAGTTATCACCAATACAGGAATCCAGAATCCTGGGAAGGGAGTGGTCCTGAGTAGTAAAACATGGAGCCTCATTCCCTTCCCTTTGGGTCGAGAAGACGGTCTTTACGCTGTAGGGGATATTTAAATGTAAAGTTTTTAATCTTTTATAGGTTGCACCATCCAATGTGAGTTCTGTTGATGTTTTATGGAGTAGAGAGAGCAGTTGGAGGATCAGTCATCCAGAGACTCTTGTTTCATGGGTGGCAAAGCTGAGGCCAAATAGTTTTACCATAAAAAATTATAACAGTTTTCTGATGAGAGATAACCATGAAGCTCATTTTATCACCCCTCTCCCCCGGCTCCCATACACCCCATTTTTGTGGTGCTGGGGACTGAACCCAGTACCACTGAGTTACCAACATCCTCAGCACATATATTTTGAAGTCTTTTCTCAACTTCAGTGGCACTGGAAATGGAGCCCAGGGCCTCATGCATGCCAAGAAGCACAGTGCCATGAACTATGTCCTCAGCCCTTCTGTGTTTACTTTTTATTTTGAAGCACTCACTAAATTTCCAAGCCCGGCTTTAATTTAGTTTTGTAGCTCAGGCAGTCCTTGTGCAGAGAGGACAGGTCTCTGCCTGTCTTAGTAGCAGAGAGGACAGGTCTCTGCCACTAAAACATTCATTTTACATTCCCAGCTGGGAGCTGGTGAGATGGGTCAGTGGGTAAAGACCCTCACCAACAAACCTGATGACATAGTAAGCTCAACCCCAACACCCAGGTGCTAGAAGGAGAAAACTGAAATATGGATATTGTTCACAAGCACAGGCACAAAAATGAACAAATGTAAATAATTGTGTTTTAGACAGGGTCTCACTATGTCTCTGTCTGGCCTCAAACTCTAGAGATCTGTCTGCCTTTGTCTCTGGAGAGCCATTCCTGGCTTGTATTAACTGTTTACAGGAGTAACTGGTAATAATTATGTGCTAGCTCTTTTAAAATTACTTTTTATTCCTAATTTCAAAATTAAACTTTTGCTCTTTAGAAAAGCAATAGATGATTACTGCATAAAAGTTAAAACAGCCAGCCAGTGGTGGCACACACCTTCCCAGCACTGGGGAGGCAGAGGCCAATCTTGTGAATTTCAGGCCAGCCTGATCTACAGAACTAGTTCCAGACCGGGCAGTGGTGGCGCACACCTTTAATCCCAGCACTTGGGAGGCAGAGGCAGGCAGATTTCTGAGTTCGAGGCCAGCCTGGTCTACAGAGTGAGTTCCAGGACAGCCAGGACTATACAGAGAAACCCTGTCTTGAGAAAGAAAAAAACAAAACAGAACTAGTTCCAGGATAGCAAGGCCACACAAAGAAGTACTGTTGGGGGTTTGGGAGTGGTTGTTGGGGGGGGGGTACAGAAAGCCAAAAAAGCTAGGTGTTAACCCAGCAGTTGGGAGTCAGGGACAGGCAGGTGTAAGTTCATGACAAGCCTGCTCTACAAATCAAGTTCCAGGATAGCCAGGGCTGTTTAAACAGAGACCCTATCTTGAAAATAGACAACAAAAGCAAAATAACAGAAATTAAAAACATTCCACTGTTACATACCTTAGGCTTCTAGATTTTTCCCCATATGTGTATATATTCAGAGATACACATATGTGAAATCATACCACCTATTTTAAATGATTCTCCCATTATGTTACTTCTGTAGCCGTCATAGTATTCACTGTGTGTGTGCCATCCCCCTTTAGAGAACACTAATAAACAACATTTCTGCCTTTCACCATTCTGTTGTGTCTATGGTGAAGATGCTGTGGAAGCTGTCCTGTCTTTAATACCGGTTTTCTATGAAGTTTCAAGAATGCAATGTCTAGGTCATTGTATATATGAAACTTTTAAAAAGTTTTTGTGCTATGCCACTAAATTGCCCTTTGAAAGATGAGTATTTATTTCCACAAGGAGTGTGTGTCCGTTATGCTTATGCAGTGAGATCAGTTTTGAGCTTTGTCTAAGAAGGATACTGCCTAGTTTCAGTTTCTAATAGTACATTTCTAAAACCCAGGTTTCAGATTCCAAAAGCAAGTCCCCTGATAACTGTTTTTCTTTAAAGGAACTTAAGAAATATGGAGTGACAACTTTGGTTCGAGTTTGTGATGCTACATACGATAAAGCTCCAGTTGAGAAGGAAGGAATCCACGTTCTAGTGAGTGTTGAGTGTCCTTGTTTGTTTCTGTGAGTCCACTGACATTCAAACACTGAGGGAGAAGGAAGCTTGGGACTCAAATGCTAAGTTAGTAGGCAGTTGTAATAGCCGTCTCCTAAGTTTCTTTGGATTAATACATGAGCAGCATTATCCGTTGTGTCCTCGGAGTCTACAATTGCAGTTTATTTTCAACAAATGAAAGGCAAAATTGAGTGCACACTTATTTCTAAAATGTGGAAATTGGAGCCTGGGGCATGTCTCAGACAGTGGAGTGCTTGCTGTCAGAGCTTGAGTGCCTGAGATTGACGCTCAGAAACCAAGCAAAAAGACCTGTCTCAAACTCTCAGGGTAAAGGGGGTAAAGCACCTGCGTTTAATTCCAGTGCTGAGGAGGCGCTGTATGATTTCAAGGTCATCTTGGTCTATGTAGTGAGTTCTAGACCAGCCAAGGCTCCAACAGTGGGGCTCTGTCTCAAGACCCCCTCAGAAATGCAGTGGACACCAGCTGAGTAGTGCACAGCATCTGAGGCTGTTCTCAGACCCCAGCCTGCACACAATGAACATTGTCATAGTTTGTAGATTCATTTAGCTTTTGTTTCTATGCTACTAATATGAATGCAATAATGTAATTTCCATTAAAATACTTCATATGGAAATATCCTTTGCCTTAATTTGTAAGTACTAATCTGTTAGTGACTTAATATTTTGTGGATAATTTGTAGAGGACAAAAAGACAGGAAAAGGCGAAGGGCTGGGAGAAGGCGCTTTGGTGCAGAGTGGTTTGAATTCAGTTTGAATGCAACTCAAGCCTGCTGATTGTTTCTTTTCCCTGAATACTCGGGCTCATGAGGTGCAGCAGTTAGGGATGAGATGCCCTTACAGTCTTCTGTGCCACAGTCTTCTGTGACTTTGTGAGGGCAGTCTAGTAGGAAGATTATGTAATTAACTGGGAAGAAAGCAATGAGGAGAGGTAGGTAGTTCAGTGATCTCAGTCAGTTGCCCACCTGGTCAGTGGCTCAGAAGGCAGTTATGTGGGTAAATTTTCTTGTTGGTAAGGTGGTAGTCATTTCATGTCTGTGATTCATAGGTTTCTCATTTTTGTTTTAGTAAAAACATAAAAACTGCCACCAACATGGTTTTTTAAAAATTGCTTTACTACTTGGCATTGTAACATTTGGTTTGCATTCCTATTCTAAAAGACTGGTCCATGGGCTGGAATTCCTGTCAGTAAGAAGACATTTAGAATGCAGCCCTGTGACTTTACTGTTTGAGGCAGTCTTCGTGTTTCTAGGCATGTCTCAAACTCACTGTGTAGCTGAGGGAGACTTGATTCTCCTTCCTCTGTCTCCCAGTGCTGGAGTTTCAGGTGTGTGTTGCTGTGTTTGGTTTATGTGGTTTCAGAGAATTGAACCCAGGGCTAGGTAAACACTCTCCCAACTAAGCTATGTCTCTAGCTTAGAGATTATTTTTAATTGTGTGTGTGTGAGAGAGAGAGATTGATTGATTGATTGTAGGTGCCCAGAGAGCTGGAATTAAAGGTGTGCACCACCACTTCCTGGCTCACAGTAAAGTGCTCTTAAACACTGAGCCAGTTATTGTTTTAAGTTTTTAAATAACAGTTTCTTTTTCATTCTTGTGTACCTGTGTGGAGATCAGAAGAACCCTTTGTGGAACCAATTGTTCAGTTGTCTCCTCCTACATTTATTTGGATACCAGGGATTCGGCTCAGTTTACCAGGCTTGTGTGGCAAGCACTTTTATTCAATGGAGCCATCTGGCTTGCCTGGTTGTTGTTTTTAATTTTGTTTCTTGAGACTGGGTTTCTCTGTGTGAACTTACAGAGTGCCACTACTTCCCAAGTGCTGGAATTAAAGTGTGCTCTACAACAACCTGCTAGAAAGCTTTTATTTAAGGAAAAGATAGGATAGCTGTCTTGGATTTTTTATTTCTGTGAACAGACACCGTGACCGCAGCAGCTCTTATAAAGGACATTTACTTGGGGCCGGCTTACAGGTTCAGAGGTTTAGTCTGTTATTCTCATTGCAGAAGCATCGCAATGTGTAGGCAGGCATGGTGCTGGAGAAGGACCTGAGTGCTACATCTTAATCTGCAGGTAGCAAGAGGAGTCTGTGTGTCACACAGACCAGACTTTGATCTTACAAGACCTGAAAGGCTGCTTCCACAGTAACCTACTTCCTCCAGCAAGGCCACTCCCTACAGCCAAGAATTCAAACACATGAATCTATGGGGGTCATTCCTATTCAAACCACCACAGTAGCCAAGAGGAATAATGGTCAAATGCACTAGTGAAGAAGAGACCAGTGAGTCTCATCTGGCATATGGTACCAGGTGGGCTAAAAGCACGACAGCAAGGGGATCCTCTTACTTGGTCTCAGTTTTCAGAGTTTTCTCTATTATGTCTAGTTGCTACCCTGATCAAAGACTAGGTCTGTGACACAGAGATTTTTGGTTAAGATAGGGCTAGCAGAGTGTGGCCATTGGTAACTGCTTGACTAGTATTTATAAGTCCCTAGGCTCAGTTCAAAACATTTGTGTGTATGTGTCTGTTTTTAGATAGGTGTGACATTTATAGTATTTCATTTGAGAAGACTTTTTTTTTTTTTTTTTTTTTTGGTTTTTCGAGACAGGGTTTTTCTGTGTAGTCTTGGCTGTCCTGGAACTCACTCCGTAGACCAGGCTGGCCTCGAACTCAGAAATCCGCCTGCCTCTGCCTCCCAAGTGCTGGGATTAAAGGCGTGCACCACCACCGCCTGGCTTCATTGAGAAGACTTACTTGACAGATTCAGATTTTGGTCTTGGATAGTTTTCAGTAGTGATCATGATTTTGATAACAATAGGTGTATGAGTTGGCACAGACCTTTTGTCCCAGCAGAGGCAGTAGAATCTCTGAGTTCAATGCCAGCCTGGTCTACATACAGAATGAGTTCCAGGATGTCCAGGGATACACAGAGAAACCCTGTCTGTCTGTCTGTCTGTCTGTCTGTCTGTCTGTCTGTCTGTCTGTCTGTCTCTCTCACACACACACACAACACACTCGTGCCTGCGCGCGTGCATGCTCTCTCGCATACTCGTGTAAGTAAGTAGCTGGTTGGTGGTGGCTCACACCTTTAATTCGAGCACTTGGGAAACAGGCGGGTGGGTCTCCCTGTCTGGGAGTGGGGTGTTAGGGGATGGGAATAGGTGATATATTCAGCTAAGCCTGTCTGCTCTGGCTATTTTCGGCTCATTTTTTTATTTGGATGTTAGTCCCTGAGAACATACCAGTTTAATGTAAGAAGTCATTTCTTTTCAGGATTGGCCATTTGATGATGGAGCTCCACCCCCTAATCAGATAGTAGATGATTGGCTAAACCTGTTAAAAACCAAATTTCGTGAAGAGCCAGGCTGCTGTGTTGCAGTGCATTGTGTTGCAGGATTGGGAAGGTAATTCACTTTTACTGAACTGTTGAATCTAAATAAGCCAACTGAAATTTTCACCTTGGTAGAGTTTACATTTAGTAATTAAATGATACTAAATCACCAGAAAGGAAATGAGAAAAAGCCAGTGTAATAAGCTCTGATGAGAGCCCTTTGGGTTGGGTCTGATCTGATTCTAATGTCACACTGAATGTAATGAAGGCCTCTACCCCATTTCAAGAGAAAGAGATTTAGGTCAGTAAGTGGGCAACAAAATTAAAATTGTTTTAGGGATTAAATTATCTATAAATGATTGGGTTTAGATTGAAATGAAGTTAGTTAACAGGTAGAAGGTTACTTTAAACTCCTGACCTGAAATGTGTGCACAATCATCGTCTGTGACTGTAAAACTCTTTTCACTGAGCATTACTTCCAATAGTGTACACTTTGATCAACAGCAGGCTAAATGGCAGTTTATGGTGTGCACTGTGACTCAGAACATTACTGTGCGTTGCCGTTGCCTTAAGGTGGTGGTGACTTGAGTCATTGGCTCTGCTTAGCACTTTAGTATGGCAAGGTTTCTTCATAAGGTTGGAAGTTTCTGTTCTCTTGAAGGTTGATGGTGGTGTGAGGCCTTCCTGGGTGGCTTTATTTCTGTGGCCTGTCGCAGGTAGTTGGAGGCAGTGCTCTATTAGTGTGCTTTTGAAACATCTTGTTTAAGACTAGAGAACAGAGCTGGACATGGTGGCACACGCCTTTAATGTCAGCACTTAGGAAGCAGAAGCAGGTGGATCTCTTGAGTTCAAGGCCAGCCTGGGTTACAGAGAAACCCTATCTCAAAAAGCAAACAGTTGAGAGGCTGAGTACAGTGGATTGGGAGGCAGAGGCAAGGACTGCTCAGGAGTGTTAGGCCAGGCTGCTCTACAGAGTGAGACCTTGTTGTAGAAGAAAACATGAGGTTACTGAGTTGGAGGGGAAAATGTGTTTGTTCTTGTCTGTCCCCATTTACCCATTTCATTTATTTATTTAAGAATGGGACATGATTTTTATTTTGTAGTCCTGACTGCCCCAGAACTAATTGTGTAGTTCAGGGTGGCCTTGAATTCAGAGATTTGCCTGTCTTCCAAATGCTGGGATTAAAGGAATATATGCCACTACACCCAACAGAAGCTCAAGTTGTTAATGTGTAAGCTTTCAGTTAAAAAACTAAAACTCTTCCGATTCTAAAGGCTTGTGGATACTTATAGGTGGTTTCTGTCTGCAGGGCTCCTGTGCTAGTCGCACTTGCATTGATCGAATGCGGAATGAAGTATGAAGATGCTGTTCAGTTCATAAGACAGTGAGTATGAAGCTATATGTTCAGAAACTTGAGGTGGGGCTGTGCGCGAGGAAGAGGTTATGGGAAGGAGTCTCTTGGAATATGCAATCACTGGCTGCCTTGGGCCTTAGACACTGTTTGAAGATAGGAAAAAGGGTTAAGGCAAGAGACAAAGACTGGAAACCATTAGCATTTGTAGTTCTATTTCAGTGTCAGATAGTATATAGTTGGATGTCTAGGAATCTTGCCAATGAGTGTATTGATCAGTGCTGCTTTCATTGGGTTTCATAATAGCACCAGTGCAGTTCCATACGACCAGCAGGCAAAGGCAATGCATGGAGAAACAGTCATCACTTGGTACTCTCGAGTGACCTGCTCTCATACACAGTTACACTGGTAGTATTCTGACAGTCCAGGCATTGGTCTGAAAGAATAGGCCACACTGTTCCTTTCTTTAATAAAATCAAAGCATCCACATCTGTCCTGAACCTGAGGTTTTGTCTTTGTATGTTCTAGTTTTTGTTTTTTATATTTTAAAGCATCCTAATACTTGTTTGTCATTCTAATCTGAAGAATCTGTTAATCTAAAAGGAAAGAGTGATCTGGTGTTCAACACCCTGCTGATTTCTGTTAGACTCCAATAACAAGCAGAGAAAGAAATCTAGGAGCCAGAGGCAGGCAGATTCTGAGTTTAAGTGATTTACACCACGAATTCCAGGACAGCTAAAGCTACACAGAGAAATCCTGTCTTGGAAAACGAAAAGGAAAAAAAGTTCATGTCTCAACTTTCTAAAGTAATGTGGTCTGGGGAGTATGCAGGCTTTTAGCTCGGGAGAGCTTGCTAGAAGGCATCATTCTATAAATAGTACATTTCAGGAAGCTGTATAGCTATTTGCTACATGATAGTGCACTGTTCTTATATTTTCAGAAAAAGAAGAGGAGCATTCAATTCCAAACAGCTGCTTTACTTGGAGAAATACCGACCTAAGATGCGATTACGCTTCAGAGATACCAATGGGCACTGCTGTGTTCAGTAGAAGTAGAGGAAGGCCGGCGAGATCGTGGCATTAGAGGGAACTCTTCGTACCTGGAAATGTGAATCTGGATTCTTACCTGTGTCATCAAAGTAGTGATGGATTCAGTACTCCTCAACTCCTAATGATTGAGAAGGCAGCCGATAAAAGAACTTCCTCTATAACACGAATAAAATGTTTAAGAAAACAGAAAAGAAAAGGGATTAATTTAGTGAAAGATGATTCTGCTCCTAGTTTTGGAGTTTTGATTTCTGCCAGGATTGAATTATTTCAAAATCTCCTGTGTTTTTTAAGCTTTTTCAAAATAGATGTCTGAGGAAAACCAGCAGAATATTAACCAGTGTGGACCAGTTGCTGGGGAGCACGTGCTTCCATTATGCTTGGCACATAGGTCTCTTTGTGGTGGGATTTGGGGGAGGTAGATTTTCCCCATCTTCTCTCTCCCTGCCACCCCTCCCTTCTGATCCACGTAGATGGAATAGAAAGAAGCCTTTTTTGCTGTAGATGTGCGTGTGTCTGGCAGCCTTAAGCCCACCTGGGCACTTTTAGGGAAAAAAAAAGAAAAACCAAAAAATAAATAAATAAATAAATAAATAAATAAAAGCAAAGAAAAAGCAGTGGCGCATATATTCATGGTCCAGGTGGTTTCTAGTCTATTGATGATGGATGCTCACATTAGTTTTGTTTTGTTTTGTTTCTTGCAGCCCTGATCTACCATTAGGGTGTGAAAGGCAGCCAGGAGCCTTTGGCTTTGGAAATGGTGAGGAAATGGCATCCTAAACGGAGCCTTTCTCCTGTGATTTAGCTGAGAGAATCCTTTTCCCAACAGAGAAACAAGTGGACCTCCTAGAAACTTTATTGCAGGAAGAGGCGACTGGAGGCCACTGTTAGTGTGTCCAAGAGAGGTAGTATGTTTCTACAAGGGTAGAATTGTGGGCTGTGGATCTGCTAGCTAACGATGTCATGGAAAAGTGGCTTCAGAAATAGTCAAAGGAGCAACAGAACATTCATAGTATTTTGGTCTTGAGAAATGCCTGTGGTGGTGGTTTTCCAAATTCCTCTTTATTTATGCAGTTGAGTGTGACCACCTATCTATCACCTTGTTACTTTTAGATTCTTCTGAGATTATAAAACAGAAAAATCACTGTCAGAACCAGCCTTGCCCAGTGAGTATGTGTCCACAGGCTGTAACAGGGTGGGAGAGCAGCAGCAGGCAGCCCAGTGACAGCACATGTTCATGGCAGTGTGTGGAAGTGTTGTGGGTTCTCTGCTCGGTATGTTGATACAGAAAAGCTTTTTCCTTATTTGCAGAAGGCAGTTGACCAGACAAAGCAAATGGAGGGGCACCTCCTTGTACCCTCTTCATCCAAACGTTCCATACTCAACAGTACCCTGCTGCAAGCCTCGAGGGCGGGCCTTCAATCGTTTTGTCCCACTGGATTTTTATTGTGCAGAGTCCTAAGCTTCCCGTTTTGATTTTGTTCATGTCAGTTGGGCCGGTGGGATGGATCTCATTGACGATACCTCAGATGTTGGCAGCTTTCTGAGTTGCCTGTTTACTATTGATGGAATTGTTCTGATTTTTAACTAAATGCAAATATGTAGTCCTTCCCGCCTCATCCCAGAAAACAAAAAATAATGCTTTTGACACTGTTTCTAGATTTTAAAGTAAAAGATGATGATATAATCAAAAAATTCTTACTTCAGAGCATGACAATAGATTTCTTTAACAAAGACTCAAGATCAAAATTTCTTACCCTTTAAGTTTAGGTTTGACTGTTGATTCCTGAAGGGTTTTGATCAGTGCCACCCAAACCTTTTCCACGTGACATGCTCAGAACTTGTGTGTGTGTGTCTGTTTGTTTATGAGCACAATAGCTCGTGCGAGGGTCTCTCCTTTGAGGTGTCCACCAGCACCAGTGCCTGCCTGAGACAGTGTCATTCTCGGTTCTGGGGGAGGAGAAGGGTGAGTAAAGGAACATAAAGCAGCCCTTACTTTGTCTTAAAGAAGACTAATGTTAATTGTTCTCAGAACTGGACTCCCCCCCAACCCCCCCAAAAAAATATTAAAACTTTTTTCTTTTGGATTTAATGAAGTATTGCTAGCTGAAGCCAGTTTGACTTGTGAGAGAGGTTAGACTGATGGAACGTGTGCAGCCTGATTTACAACCAAACCCTGAACCCTTTTGAAGAACAATAAAATGTATTTTACATGCTCTTTGTGCGTTTCTTCCCCACTCCCAAACAGTTTGTGTGTTCTCCTTTTTCTGCTTGGTATTCCCAAGGTTTGGTTTGTGTCCCTTTGTTAATGGGTACTTGAGGGAGGTGAGGAGGGTTGTTTAGTAAGGATGCACCTGGCCTATCTTGTTCTAAGGAATTCATTTTTGTTTGCATAAGGCATTAAACTTTTTGGGGGGCTTGGGGGCAGGCCTTGCAAAACAGGGTTTCTTTGTGTAGCCCTGACTGTCCTGGAACTTGCTTTGTAGGCCAGGCTGGCCTCCAACTCAGAGATCCACCTGCCTTTGCCTCCTGAGTGCTGGTATTAAAGGCACACAACACCATTGCCTAGCTCTAAACTCAAAGTGGAGAATTAGCTGCTTTATTTATAAAATTTCTCTCTATTCACTGGTAAACTAGATAAATTTAAGCAGAACCTCTATCTAAAGGAAACAGTTATAGTGGGTAGATGTGAGAATTTTGGTTTCTTTAAAAACGCATGTTACAGGAATGTTTTAATCCCCTTTGTAGGATGTGGGACTGCTTTAGATTGTTCACAACAGCTGACTGATTTGCCTCATGCTCTAGCAGGGGAGTGATTATACCAGCTGCAGATCGTTTCTGCAAGTGTTTGACATTTGCAATTTTAGGGTCTCTTTGAAAGGGTATATAAATGGTAGGTCCTAGCAACCGCTTTTGCTGCTTGTCAAGCGGTTGTAGGTAAAGAGACATGTGGAGAAATTGGATATTCTGACTGGAGCAAACCTGCCCCGAGGAACTTGTTGCCTCTAATTAGCAAGAAGTAGTCTTAATGATACCGATGCCCTTTTTTCCCTAGTGTTGGGGGCTTGCAAGGTAGAATAGGGGCGGAGAAGGGTGTTAGAGACAGGAACCCATAAATAGCCAAAAGTCTGGCTTCAGGTAGAGGCTGCGTATGATGGTAAGTATCTGTGATCTAAGCACTCTGGCTGGGCAGACAATGATCAGGGAGTTCAAAACTAACCTGGACTTTATGGCAAGACCCAGTTCCATCTTGGTGAACAGTTAACAATGGACAGCTTTGTGCTACTTAGAAGCTGTGGGTCCCATTGCTTGGTGTTAACCTTGTGCTCTGCATTAGCCTCTTAGACTCTGCTTGGTTGTGATAATTGATTGCTCTTGGCTTTACAGGAAATTGGCATGCTTTGTCTTTCCTTCGTTCTGGCTAAACTGTTTTGGGTTTAAGTTCAGTACACCTTTGATACTGTGCATCTGACCATGTCAGTGTGTCTGAAGTTTCATGGCCCCATGTCAACTCTAGTGCTGTCTTTCCAACTTGTCACATCTGTCTCGCTTGCTCTTTTTCCTTGGGGGTTCTTACATCTTTAATGCCTTCCCATCCTCCCTTAGTTCTAATTGGTTTTTAAACTTAGAAACAAGGAACCTGGAAGACAGCTCAGCAGGTAAAAAGGCAAGTATAAATGCCTGTTCATCCTTGCAGCCCACAATAAAGAGCTGGATGCTATGGATACTTGTAATCCCAGCACTCCTGTGGAGAGGTGGAAAGCAGAGGCAGAACTATCTGGAAGCTCCCTGGTTAGCTAGCTTGTGATAGTGCCAGACAGTCTCAACAGTGACACTTTGAACCAGCTACTGAAAACTGTCCTCTCACTGCCACAGTGTGCCCAGGCCAGTGTGTCCCAGCATTCTACCAAAGCTTTAAAAGAAGCTTCATGGGTTCCTGATACATCTTATCCATCTCTGGTGGCCATGTGTGGTACTACTACCAACACTGACCTGTTTAAAGGGTCCCATTCTATATTTCTAGGATTTAGAAAAGAAAAATGTGACTATGTGCCTGCTTGAGTATGTGTGTACCACATGTGTGCAGGTATCCGTGGAAACCAAGAGACAGAATTGGATCCCCTGGAACTGGTGCTGAAGAAACGTGGGTCCTCTGGTGAACCTGCAAAAGCACTTAACCACCAACCATCTCTCCAGCCCCCTCACTTTTTAAATTGAAGGCAATGCATTTCCACCTACTTAATTTCATCCCTTGATTAAAGGGTTCAAATTTAAGTGCCTTTCTCTGATGCTCTTTTCATTAACTTTTCTAGATTATTCCCACCAACCTATAAACATACTATTTTTTGCACACTAAGAGAGCTGGAGTTGGTGGCACACACCTGTAATCTCAGCATTATTTGGGGAACAGAGGTAGGCGGACCACTTGAGTCTAAGTCTGTGAATTGAGTTCTAGGATAGCCATGGCTATAGAGAGAGATCCTGTAGGAGTTGGCAAGATGGCCTCAGCAAGTGCCACCAGACCTGAGTTTGATCCTTGGAGCCTGTGCTGTAACACACATGAGTGTGTACACATACAAAAGACAGAAACTTTTTCTATGCCATAATCTACCTTGTTCTCCCCCATCTCCCATACACACACCCTGGTACTGGGAATTGAACACTACAATTAAAGCTTTCTCCAGCACAAATTGTTTTGTGGTTTGGGTTTTTTATTTTTGAGACCCGGTCAGTCTCTTTAAGCTGGTCCATAACTTCTTATGTAGACCAGACTGGTTTCATTTTAGGATTTTATTCTCCAGCCCCTTTTAAGTGCTGGGTTTCAGGCATGCACTGCCCTCCTTGGTTCCTAGTAAAAATTTTGATTTCATTGGGATTGCCCCTCTAAAGATCACCAGAAGTTCTGTTGCACTTAGTTTAGTGTTGGGTTCTCCTAGCTTTGGACATGTCTACCTGATGGGATTGATGACACTTTGAAATATTCATTGAGCTGGGCGGTTGTGGTACATGCCTTAATCCCAGCATCCAGAAGACAGAGGCAGGCAGATCTCTGTGAGTTTGAGAACAGCCTGGGCCACAACACAGAAACCCTGCCTGGAGGGAAAAAAATAATAAAACAAAGCATTGTGACTTTAATGGTCCCTCAAAGATGTATGCATGTTAGGTACCTGGGCCCTGTGAATGTGGTCATGACGTGACAAGGGGACATCATGTCAGTAGTGGTGCTGAAATAGGCGTTTCCTAGGTGACCTGGCAGCCTCTGACTGATGCAGGTTCTTCAGAGAGCCTTTCCTGGGCATGATGAACAGGGTTTAATGTTGCTGGCTTTGCAGATAAATGAAGGGGCCACAAGCTAGCATTGTGGGCAGTACAGAGGAGCCACAGAAGGCAAGGAAGGACCCCCATGTCCAGGAAGGGGCAGGTGTTGCAACACTTGAGTCTTCATGTGGATCTAAGGCACTATGGCCTGGGAACCCCTGCCCTGGTGATAAAGCTGGGATTACAGGTGTGTGACACTACACTTTTTTTTTTTTTAAATCTCCCCTGTATGGGGGTCGTCTCACTATGTAGCTAGCTCTACTTTGTAGACAAGGCTGGCCTTGAACTCACAGAGATCCACCTGTTTCTGCCTCCTGAGTGCTGGGATCAATGGTGTGTGCCACTGCGTCTGGCTTTAACCGTAATTTTTAAAATTACATTTGTGTGTGTGCTTGTGTGTATCCCACAGCATTTGTGTGGGGGCTAGAGAACAGCTTGCAGGAAATGATTCTTCCACGATATGAGTCCCAGGAAGTGAGGATGGGTTGTAGGCTGATGCGACAGGGTTTTATATAGCCCAGGCTGGCTTTGAACTGGCTAAGAGTAGTTGAGGATGACCTTGAATTACTGATCCTCCTGCCTCCACCTCCTGAGTGCAGTTGTGACAAGTTTGTACCACTAGTTTTAGAGACAGGATTATGTCTAGTTTGGCCTGGAATTCCCAATCCTTTGCCTCAGCCTCCTAAGTGCTGAGATCACGGGATCAGAATGGCATCCAGCCCACACAAGTCATCTGAGTCAGAACCTCTAACTGCAGATTGCTGCTTTCTGCAGAACAGAGAGCCACTGAAGGTCAGTGATCAGCTGTTACAAGGTAAGGTCTTTGTACAAAAGATTATGTAAGAATCCCCTCGAGTTAGAGGCTGTATTTGTAAAGTGTGACTGACTCGTACTGTGCATGTGGTATATGTCATCCAAATGGATGAGAATGAACAGGAGAGGACTCCTAATGGCCAGAGATGGGCTGCTGTGGTGCAGGACACAAGTTTCAGGCAAAGGAAGTAAGAGATGACTAAGACAGACTTCCTTCTGCACCATGGTGCCGATCTGTGTGAAAGGTCAGCAATATATTCTCAGCAGTTCAAGGAGATAGCTAGGATGTTTGGCTATGGAATGGGGCGGTAAGCCCCTCTAACCCCCACCTATCTCATCTCGCCACAGCTCACATAGACTGAAAGCAATTAGAATACTTCAGGCTTGCAGCTTTGCCGTGTATCTTGCAAGATGCCACTGGCAGGTGTAGCACACTGTGGCGCTAGTTAAGTCACTTGTGTCTGCTTGGTTGTTTTGAAGGTAGGGAGTCAGAAAGATGGAGGAGCCAAGGGGCTAACCGTACCCTTATCTGTCTAGTTCTCTTGTGCTCTGGGTTGTACATGCCTGGTTAGATTTAGTCTTCACAGGCTTCACTGCCAGTCCAGTTTATAAATGATAAACCACAGAGTAAAGGAACAGTGAGCAGGCTCTGGCTAATCCTGAAACTGACTTTAAAATTGGCCCCTGACTGCCCAGCTGGACTGCTATGTAGGCTGGGAAGATGTTGATGAATTCTTAGGCATAGGACGGTGCAAAGGAGTCCGTGTTAATTGAGCCGTATCTTTACATTAAATGTGGAGGCAGGGCAGGAGAAGGGTGTGTGTGTGTGTGTGTGTGTGTGTTTGTGTTTGTGTGTATAGCAAGTCTGCCTTGTCAGTGACTTTAACTTGTACAGACTGTGTGTAATGGGCCTTGCCAGTAACAAACCAGGACATCTGAGCCGAGTGGTTTATAGTTTATAATTGGCTTCTTATTACTGTTGGCTGCCTTTCCTGCACATGGAGTATTACTCCAGGATTGGTATTTGATTTAAGAAATTTTCAAATTGATTTTATCTCAGTGCATTAATGCGTGGCCTCAATTCCTGCAGAGGCATCAGATAAAACCAGCCTGGGTATGTTTTAGGAATCATAACTGGATCTGAGCTGCCACTAGCCCAGCTTTCAGTCAGCATAGATAAATCCCTTTTTCGAAAAAAAAAAATTCTAAGTCCATTGACTTCTTAGGGCATCTCAAATTGAGACGCCCCCCCCACCCCCCATGCAACTGGAAAAATTTTCCCAAGTAATGCTAAAACACGTAAGTGGGAATTTGCTGACATGAATAGATCTAATCACTCCCTTCCTTCTGGAACCCAACGCATAAATATTCAAGGAATACCGTGGAAATCAGCCTGTCAAGGGTGCACAATTGTGATGCCTTTCAGAATCAGGAAATGTGAAATATGACCCTAGCAATAAAAATGCCATTAATGCAGTTGAGTGCGTGGAAAACTGGAGGATGTTCTTTCTGTAATTTCATGAGGATTAGCATAGGTAAATGTTTTTAGGGTTTTTTTTTTTTTTATCTCCAAAAGTGTAGAATAGATTGCAGCTGTGTGGAAATACCTATTAATCATCTTCTAATGCTTTTATGCAAATGCTTATATTTGACTTTAATTTAGAGTTGCTATTAACACCTGGAACTCTAGGATTGATAACAGGTAAAATTTTAATGAATGCATAAATTAAATATTTGAGTCATGTTTAGGTTAATTTATAGCCTCTTTGTTCCTCGCTCCACGTCCCCCTGATATCTAAAACTCATAGGATTAAGCAGGAAGAGAGAACTCTGGGCTTGTCATATCTTTTTGTTGTTGTTAAGATTTATTTATTTTTATGTGTGTGCTTGCTTTGCTGGGGTATGTCTGTGCACCGTGTGCGTTCCTACTGTCCAAGAAGCCAGAAGAGGGCATTGGGTCCACTAGAACAGGACTCACAGATGACTGTGAGCCACTGTGTGGGTGCTCTGCAAGAGCAAGTGATCTTGACCTCTAAGCAAAGCCTGTAGTCCTCCCAACCCAACTCCCAACCCTGTCAGAAGACAGGGATTTCACTATGTTGCCCTGGCTGGCCTAGAACTTAATTTGTAGATCAGGCTGGCCTTGAACCTACTATAGAGTTCCACCTGCCACTGTCTTTATTCTTTGCAAATAAATTGGCTATGCCAGGTACATGAATATCAAGAAGACTTTTTGGTTGTTTCATGTCCTATGAATATAGATTCTTTAGATTGTTTTTATATTACTTTACTTGTTTTATTGTATTATTAGTGTTAGGTAGGTTTTTCTTTCTCTTCTCCTCCTGCTCATCTTCTTTTTTGAGTCAGAGTCTTGGCTTTTCAAGTCAGGCTTCCCTCTAACTCACTATGTAGACCAGTCATGGCCACTAACCTGCCCTCTGTCCTTTAACCTTTAGTCTGTCCTCCTGCCTCTGCCTCCCAAGTGTCAAGCCAACTTCTGTGCTGGGAACTGAAGCCAGGTCCTCTGGAAGAGCAGCCAGTAATCTTCACAGCTGAGCCATCTCTCTAATCCATACCTGGCTTTTAAAATGTCCTTTAAATGTTTTCCTATAAAGCTTAAAAGGTAACGGTTGTTGTTTTGTTTTTCTTTTTCCTTTTTTTCTAGCAGTGTCTCAGAGGCCTGGAACTTACTCTCGAGCCTTCCCAGGCTGATCTTAAACACAGCAGTCCTCCTGCCTCACCTTCCCCGATGCTCAAACTGTGAGCCACTGAACTCAGCTCAAAGTATCTCACAATGAACCTTAAAATAGTGTATAGTAGAACTTTTGAATATTGGGTTAAGAACTCTGTCCTAGCTTGGTTGTGGTGCCTCAAGCTTAATTTAGTCCTAGCTCTTGGGAGGCAGAAGCAGATAGGTCTCTGAGTTCAAGGGCCAGCCTGGTCTACATAGCAAGTTCCAAACTGGCCAGGACTGCTTACTGATACTCCATCTCAAAAACAAGCAAGCAAACAACAACAAATACTGTCCTGCCACCCAGCGGCCTCCATACCATGGACTTCCCTTCACCCCTCATTTATAACTGTAATTATGGAATTATGTATCCTGTTTCTCACATAGTCACAGTAATGCATGTGATGTCATTCTAAGGTACTCATGTGCCCAGCACCATGCTGGAGTGTTACATCTAGTGTCTTCTCAGTAGGAGGGGGTCACTTCCATTTTACACATTCGGACATGGACATGAAAGCTTGGATTGAGGGTGTCTTGCCTGTCTAGAAGGCAGCAGAGCCATCATTGTCACCTGTCTAACTCACAAACACTGATCAGGTAGGGCATAGTGGCACAGGTCTGTAGTCTTGGCCCTCAGAAAGCTGAGGCAGGGGGGCTGGAGAGATGGCTCAGCAGTTAGGAGTACTTAAAGCTCTTCCAGAGGTCCTGAGTTCAATTCCCAGCAACCACATGGTGGCTCACAACCATCTGTAATGGGATCTTATGCACTCTTCTGGTGTGTGTCTGAAGACAGCTACAGTGTACTCCTATACACAGAAAGCTGAGGCAGGGGGATCATGTGTTCCAGACCAGCCTCCACTACATAGTGAAACAGTGTCTTAAACAAAAAGCCAGACAGAAACATTAGCCCTGCCACCGGGATGAAGCCACTTTCCTTGCATTTAATGAGTGGGGACTATGATAAATTGAAACCAGATTGTCCCTTGAACACCCATTTTTTTCTCTGTAACCTAAGAAATGGAGGCTCCTCATTCTCCCACGACCTGCACACTAAGGGCTGGTGGAAACAGAGGGGTCGGCACACCATGGCCATGTTCAGACTTTTCATCTTGAATAAAGCTGTTTTGAGCCAGTGTTTTTTAAGCTGTTATTCCACCCCACTGTCTGGCTTCTGCTTCCCTCCCCACCCTTCAGAGTCCCCTGGTCTTTAAATGCCCACCTGAAGCTGTTGTTTCATCCTGTGTATTGGGTGTCACTCTCAGCCACTCAGCATGGAAAGCCTTCCTCCATTCCGATGATGGGTCCCGTGGGTGGGAGACTGCTTTGCCTCTTAGAGAGTTAAGAGGCTTACCAGTGGCTAAACTGTTTCAATTTTCCTAAATATAAAGTTGGAATTACAGGATCTCTATTACAGGCAATCTCAAAGAATATTGAGTGGGTCAGAACACCGCAAACAGCGTGCTGCCCAGTGAGACTCAACATGCGGGCGGTGTCTGCTGCACTGATATTTCTGCATCATGTGTAAATGGTGGTGTATTGCTTTCTTAAGGCCACCACAGCGGAGTGCCACAGATGAGGTGGTATCAGAGGACAAACAGTTGTCTACACATGACACACGTATTCACACATGTACGCCCATGCGTTATACTCACATACTAACTTGGTATAAGTTTTACTGCTATCATGAGAACACTGTTTATAATCATAGAATATACAGTATTCCAAATAAGCACTTAGCTCTACCGAGTCCTTGTGTTCTAGCCAGTATGTGACTGTAACTGATAAAGCCAACACAAATGCTGATGGCTCTTTTCTCTTGAAGACTCAGAAGTAAAACTATATTAGACTGTCATTCATCAGGACTGGAGAGATGGCTGAAATGGTTAAAGCATTGGCTGCTCGCCGGGCGGTGGTTGCACACGCCTTTAATCCCAGCATTTGGGAGGCAAAGGCAGGTGGATTTCTGTGTTCGAGGCCAGCCTGGTCTACAGAGTGAGTTCCAGGACAGCCAGGGCTATACAGAGAAACCCTGTCTCAAAAAACCGAAAAAAAAAAAAAAAAGCATTGGCTGCTGTTGCAGAGGTCCTGAGTTCAAGTCCCAGCAGCCACATAGTGGCTCACAACGTCTATAATGGAATGTGAGGCCCTCTCTGTCATACAGGCATACGTGCAAATAGAGCACTCGTATACATAATTTTTTTTAAAAATCCTAAAGAATGTTCATCAGAGGTGTGTGAGGCCTCTGTGGGACTGGACAATAGTCTTTAAATAGTAGGCACTTCAAGTCTTGGTGCCTTTTTTTAATTTTGTGCCTTTTCCACATAATTATTGAAGACACGATGCATTTCTAAGTTTAACCTGCGCCCCTAATGTTTCTTTATGACTTTATTCAGTCTAGGTAATCAGTCTTGTTTGCAGCACTTGCCAGCTGGCACAGTGTGAGTATGCCACTATGTCACTGAAGGTTGGCTTGGAGAGTGAGCACGTTATTGCACTGTCTCCATTACACAAATGTCCACAGTAGAGTAAGTATAAGAACACAGCTGAGGGCAGCAGAGATGGCACAGTGAAGAAAGGAGCTTGCCGCCAAGCCCCGCTACCAGAGTTCCTGATTCTGCTCCCTGGGAACCATGTAGTCAAAGGAGAAAACTGAATCCCCAGGTCGTCCCCTGACTGTCATACATGTATCATTGTATGTATGCCACAGCACCCCCCAAATACATGAATAAATATTTAAAAATATAGAATGTAGAATAGCAAAATAATTAGTAACATGAATTCCAAGAACTTTCAAATCTGTTTGTTTTTACAATTTAGCTCTTTTAAAAGACAGGATCTTACTGTATAATTCTGGCTGTCCTGGAACTCCGAGATCTGCCTGCTTATGTCTCCTGAGTGCTGGAATTAAAGGTGTGCACCACCATACCTGATCATACAACTTAATTTTTAATATTGGCTGTATCTAACCAGCTTGAAATTTTTCTGAACTGGAATTTACAGTGTTGGGAGGCGGTTCCCTTGTACCCTGCATTTTGTCATCTCTGCAGCTATCTGGCCACAGCCCACCATTTTCCCCAGCTTTTGTCCCCTCAGCTGTCCCAACATGCTTACCCTTTGGCTAGTTTCCCTTTCACTCCTCAACCCACCATTTTGTATTTTCCATGATAGAATGTCCTCCACTTATCCCGAAATCCAGAGTTCCCCATGGCTCTTTTTAGAGGTCTGTTTTCCTCTTCCTAAGCACTCTGTCCCCGTGATTGCATCCCGAGCCCTGGAGCTAGGTATATTGATGGCTCCCAACCCTATAATTCTGACCCACACTCCTCTAATGTTCCAGACCCATCTCTTCTAGCAGTCTGTTCAGCAATTCACTGTCTCATCCATTTGAACAGCATCACAAGAATATATGCATGGCGTCTCTTCTCGCTGAGTCATCTGACCAGACACCTCCTCTCTGCTCCATTGCCTTCACTTCCTGCTCAGGTACCAAACCCAGATTGAAGACACAGCCATCCATATATAGACTGAACTTTTCAGAACATCCATTAGAACAGCCATACAATGTGCTGGGTAGGGGCATTAGAGCTTGAAGCCAAACCTGCACACACAATTCTTGTCTCTGTTATTTAACCAGCTTTTGTAAGCTTGGGGAACTTGCTCAACAACTGTTTTCCTAAATATAAAGTAGTTTTCCTAAATATAAAGTAGGAATTACAGAATCTCCATTACAGGCAATCTCAAGGAATATTGAGTGGGTCAAAACTCTGCAAACAGCCTGCGCCAAGTGAGACTCAAACATGCTGTTGGTGTTTGCTGTACCAATATTTTTGCATCATCTCTAAGCGGCAGTGTATTGCTTGCCTGAGGCTGCTACGACACAGTGTCACCGAAGAGGTGATATCAGAGGACAAATTTATCTCTTACAGTTCCGGAGGCTAGAAATCAAGCTGTCAGCAGGGCTATGCCCCCTCTAAAACCTCCAGTGAGTCTCTCCTGACCTCTCGCAAGCTTTAGGTTGTTTAGTGAAACTCTTGGCTACTTGAGCACAATTCCAGTCTCAGTCTTTGAGATAACAAGTATTCTCCCTGTGTACCTCAGGCTTCACATGCCTGTTGGAAAAGTACAATAGTGACATTGGCTTAGGTTCTGCCCTCCTGCAGGGCAACCTCTGGAATTACATCTGGAACAACTCTGTTTCTATGTAAGGTCATGTTTGAGGGCACTGAGGCTTGGGCCTTCAACACAGGAGTTCTGAGGGGTCATGCCTACTGTAGTTGAAATGTTTATGCCTTTCCAGTGTGCCTGTATTAAATCCCAGAGCCCCCGCTAGAACACTGGAATTAGTCTCCCTAATTGCATAATACAGGGATCATGTGTGATCATTGATTGACTTTATGCCAATGTTCTACTGTTGCAATGAATATCTTTACCTTTAAAGTTTTTCAAATTTAAGATTATTTAGTCACTCAACAACAAAAGATAATGCAATCTCAAAATGAACAAGATATTTGAATAGATTATTTATTTAGTGTATCACTGGCTGGGGCAGTGGTGGCGCACGCCTTTAGTCCCAGCACTTGGGAGGCAGAGGCAGGCAGATTTCTGAGTTCGAGGCCAGCCTGGTCTACAGAGTGAGTTCCAGGCCAGGGCTACACAGAGAAACCCTGTCTCAAAAAACCAAAAAAAAAAAAAAAAAAAAAGTGTATATCCCTGGCTGCCCTGAAATTCACTATGTAAACTAAGTTGATTTTTTTTTTTAAATTGTATATGAGTACACTGTCGTTGTCTTCAGACACACCAGAAGAGGGCATCGGATTTCATTACAGATGGTTGCGAGCCACCATGTGGTTGCTGGGTTGAACTCAGGACCTCTGAAAGAGCAAGCATCGAGTGCTCTTAACCACTGAGCCATCTCTCCAGTCCAATCAAAAATTAAAACCAATACAAAGGATGAACCAATAGATGCTAGGATACAAGTGAGGCTTGAAAATATTCTGAGTTAAGAGACGTCAGTCTCCGGCTGGAGAGATGGTTCAGCAGTTAAAAAGCACTGACTACCAGCTCTTTCAGAGGTCCTGAGTTCAATTCCCAACAACCACATGGTGGTGGCTCACAACCATCTGTAATGGGATCTGGTTCTCTCTTCTGGTATGCATGAAGACAGAACACTCTTATACATAAAATAAATAAACAATCTTTAAAAGAGGGTGGAGTGGGGGTGGCTGGAGAGATGGCTCAGTGGTCAAGAGCACTGGTTGCTCTTCCAGAGACAATGGATTCAATTTTCAGCACCCACATGGCAGCTCACAACTGTCTGTAACTCCAGTTCCAGGGATCTGACTCCCTCACACAGACATGCAGGCAAAAACCAATGCACATAACAATAAATTAATCTTTTTTTTTTTTTAAAGAGAAGCCAGTCTCAGGTTAGGTGTGATTTCATTTATATGAAATGTTCAGAAGAGAAATCAGAGATAGAACAGCTGTTTGCTATGGGTGGTGGTGGGGGTAGGATGGGTGGGGAGGGTAGCGGAGGGACTGTTTAGGGAATATAGGAGTTCCCTTTGGGCTGGTGAAATATTCTGGAAGTAGTTATGGTTATGCAACATGGTGGCTCTACTAAGCACTGTTGGATTTCACGCTTCAAATGGCTAAAATGGTGCTTTACCTTTTCTATTTTACCCCACATGAACGTATTTCCTCCAGAAATTGTTCCTGAGATGACGGCAGAGCATGCAGATATGCACTGGATGCTCTGCTGACTTGTGTTGAGAAAGGGTTGCTCTTCCCTTGTCTTCCCGCAGTATCCTCATTAGATTCCAGCACTGTGGCTAAAGACTGAATAAAGTAACCTCACCAGGTATCGCCTAGTTCTCCCGAGGGGAGTCTGGGCTTCCCAGCTGATATGAATGCAAAAAGCTCAGAGAGACCTGGAGAGCGTCTGACTACTGAATGGCACCCTCAGGGTTCACTGACACCTACCAACCATCGTGTATTCTGCTGGGAGGCTCACTGGTATGGTGGAACCTGGGAGTCTTCAGACAACATGGATGCTGCTGTGAGCTCTTGTGTTTGAGGTCCTGCCCTGCTGTTTGGGAGCCAGCTTGGGTGACCCTGGGGCAATGCTCAGTTTCTTTGCCTATGAAATGGGGACAGTGAATTGTCTACCCAGGCTTGTTTGGGGGTTAGATGAGTGGATATGTCATAAATTTAGGATTATAATCCTATAAATTTAAGAAAGAAAGAAAAAAAATTAGTAATAAAGTCTTTTTGTTGTTGTTGTGGGTTTTTTTTTTTTTTTTGTAGTTTTTTGAGACAGGGTTTCTCTGTGTAGACCAGGCTGGCCTAGAACTCAGAAATCCCCCTGCCTCTGCCTCCCAAGTTCTGGGCCTAAAGGCGTGCGCCACCACTGCCCAGCCAAGTCTTTTTTTTTTTTTTAACCATTTGTGTTCAGATGCACATGTACACTTGGAGGCCAGAGGTCAACCTTGGTTATTATTCCTAGGTTATGGTTTTCTTGTCTTTTTTTTCTTTCTTTCTTTTTGGAGACAGGGTCTTTCACTGGTCTGGAACTCACCAAAAAGCTAGCTTGGCTAGCCATCGAGCCCCTGGGATCCTCCTGTCTCTGCCTAGTGCTAGGATTACAGGCACATGCCACCATACCTGACTTTTAGGTGGGCACTGGATAGCAAGCACAGATCCTCTTGCTTATGTGGCAAGCACCTCAACCCACTGAGATTTCTCCCCAGCCCCTGTTGTTTTTTGAGACAGAATCTTGCTATGTAGTCCAGGCTGGCCTTGAGCTTGAGAGTGTGTGAAAGTGTTCGGGTGCCGGGTGGTGGTGGCACACGCCTTTAGGCCCAGCACTTGGGAGGCAGAGGCAGGCGGGTTTCTGAGTTCGAGGCCAGCCTGGTCTACAGAGCTAGTTCCAGGACAGCCAGGGCTACACAGGGAAACCCTGTCTCGAAAAACCAAAAAAAAAAATAAAATAAATAAAAAAAAAAAAAAAAAAAGGAAGGGTCCCCCACTAAGCTCAGCAGTAAAGCAAGTGCTCATAGCTGCTCTGTTATCTCTCCTACCATGAAGGCTTATATACACGGAAACATATATAGGGGCCCCCTTTTTCCCTGGCTTCTCCCCCCGCCCAAGCTCTGTATAATTTTTAAATTACTGATGTAGAGCCAGTAAGATGGCTTAGTCGGTAAAAGTTCTCACCATGCTAGCATGACAACCTGAATCTGATCCTTGGAACCGACAGGTCCACTGTGGCACATGTGCACCCATCCATACAGAGATCAAAAAAGGGAAAACTAGGGGGGAGATGGCTCAGTGATCAAGAGTATCGGCCACTACTCCAGAGGACCAGAGTTCAGTTCCCAACACTCTCATGGAGGCTCAAAATTATAATTGTGTTCCAGAGGATCCCACATCCTCTTCTGGCCTCCGTGGGCACTGTATGCATGTGCACAGACATACATGCAGGCAGAACATTCACATGGGGGTTGGAGAGATGGCTGAATGCCAATTAAGAGTACTTGTTCTGCAGATGCTGGCTGTGGAAGAGCTTGGGAACCGTGAGAAGGTGGGTCTGGCCCTGTGCCGGCATTTAGCCTTGGTCCAGCCTTAAGAGAGTGGCATGGGAACACAAGGATGCTCCCTGCAAGACAGGACTCTGGCTATGGAGCTCGGTGCTGCAGGTTCCAGGCAGCTAGCCGCAACCCCCTTCGGTTGTGGGAGGGCCACAGGAGGGCCAAGTGCACTGCAAGCGCTCCTTTCAGAAGAGGCCCTGGGTCTATTGCCTGTAACCTTGGTTTACCTTTCACAAGATTGTCTCCTCCCTCTATTAGACACTTTAAAGCTCTGCTCTTGTCCTGTAACTTGTTTCTGCTGTGTGTGGGGGTGGGTCTCCTTTTTTTTCAGTGTGTAGAAATGTACTTTCCTCTACATGTAGAATCCCTAAGTTCTGTTCCTGCCAAAAGCTAGAAAAGGCTAAATAGCAGTAAAAACAAAAACAATGTATCCAGAGGTCTGGATCCTTCTAATGCCCTAACCAGTGGGGACCAGAGAACCCTACACTAGCCAGTGTTCAGTAAAACAGGTCAGTTTGCACGTCCAGATCTCTATGAAGTCAAGTGTAAGTCTCTCTGTGTGTGAATGTGTACTGCCTCTTTGTTTTCTCCCTCTCCAACCCAGACCACTGACCCACCTGCCTACCGCATCTGCTTCCTTGGACTACCCTTCATCTCTTGTCCCATGTCCCCTTCCCGTCACCTCTGAGACATGTTTCTTAAGGTATACAGATGACTCTTGTCATAAGCATAGTGTCAAAAACAGATGGACATGCTCATGTGTTTTCCCAATGTTGGATTTTATTGAATGACAATGAATTTCACAAAGTATTAATCCCAGCACTCTTGAGAGGCAGAGGCAGGAGGATTTCTGAGTTCGAGGCCAGCCTGGTCTACAGAGTGAGTTCCAGGACAGCCAGGGCTACACAGAGAAACCCTGTCTCGAAAAACCAAAAAAAAAAAAAAAAAGAGTTTCACAAAGTACAGTGCTTTCATGAAAAAAAAAAAGTACTTGTTTTTCCAGAGGTCCCAGGTTCGACTCCCAGCACCAGCATGGTGGCTCACTGCCAGTTCTGGTGGATCTGATGCCCTCTTCTGACATCTTTAGGCACCAGGCTTATATGCATACATATAGGCAAACACTTAAACATACAATAACAATTTTAAAATCCATATACCTAAAATAAAAATAAAATATAAAAACATTTTTAATAAAGAAAATAAGCCCGGCAGTGGTGGCGCACGCCTTTAATCCCAGCAGTTGGGAGGCAGAGGCAGGCAGATTTCTGAGTTCGAGGCCAGCCTGGTCTACAGAGTGAGTTCCAGGACAGCCGGGACTACACAGAGAAACCCTGTCTTGAAAAACAAAAAACAAAAAACAAAAAACAAAAAACAAAAAACAAAAAAGAAAGAAACAAAAGTGAAGAAATGGGCTACCTGTATTAATAGTTACCCCCACCCCCAGATTATTCTATTTGGTGGACTGTGTCCACTTGTCTATTTATGCATACGTGTGTTGCTTCTAGGGTTATTAAAACAACTGATTCAAATCTCCATGCTCACATTTCTCCCCCCCCCCAACCCCCATCCCCGGACATTGTCTCTCTGTGTAGCCCTCACTGTCCTGGAACTGACCTTATAGACCAGGCTGGCTTTGAACTCAGAGATCTGCCTGCCCCTGCCTCCCAAAGTGCTGGGATTAAAGGCGTGTGCTGCCTCTGTCACCCAGGTATGCTCACATCTTTTGACAGACACACATTTCCCTTTCTCTTGGCTAGGACTGTGTGTTACTTTTAAAATAAATAATAGATATCTGTCATTTATCAAAACCAAGTCTCCAGCAGGACTGTTTCCTTTGACACCCCCAAGCTCCGGGTCCCTTCCGCAGACGGAGCCCCTTGTCTTCCTGAGCACATTGCCTTGGAGAAGCAGTGTTGACCTCTCACTTTCCAAAGTGGAAAATCATGGCATTTTTGCAAGTGTACTCCTGCTGCCTCTGGCCCTGCATGCTAATGTTGGAGGGCTTAAAATGCCTGTGTCTGGACCAGGCTAGGGGCTGACGTGTGGAAGGAAAGCTTCAGGTCAGTGGTTCTCAACCTGTGGGTCGCTCCCTCTTGGGGAATCACTTATCAGATATCTTGTGTATCAGATATTCACATCGCGATTCATAACAGTTTCAAAGTTAGTTATGAGTTAGCTACAAAAAAAAAAAAAAAAAACGTTATGGCTGGGGGGTCACAACGGCATAGGGAGCTGTATAAAAGAAGTCACAGCATTAGGAAGGTTGAGACTACTGTTGTAGATGAAGAAGGTGAGGAAGAGAAAGCTGTGGGGGACATTCTGTGAGGATGTGCTGAGACCTAAACCTGAACGGTCAGAGCAGCTCTGGGCAGCACAAGGCATGAGCAGCGGGTGGCTCAGAATTCAAAGGCTAGGGGTACAATACTGAGAGAGAAGAGTTCTTCTCTTAGTCATTTTCACAGTTACTGGATGTCCCCAGAGGTCACCGCAGCTCCTCTCACAAGGGTTTCTTGCATATTCTTTTAGAGATTTGTATATGTAAATACACGGGTGTATATCTGAGGTGGGCTTTCTGCTTTTCTTTCTCTCTTGCCTGTCTCACTATGTAGCCCTGGCTGGCCTGGAACTTATTCTATAGACCAGCCTGGCCTTGAACTCACAGCATGGTTTTTTTTTGTTTGTTTGTTTTTGTTTTGTTTTTTAACCAAAGTATTAGCAGACTAAACACATTGCTGAATACTTTAAAAAAAAAAAAAACTATATATCACTTGTTTATATTGTGTATGCTTGTGTGCGTGTGTGCATGCGTGTGCATGTGCTTGTGTGTGTGTGCATGCGTGTGCATGTGCGTGTGTGTGTGTGCATGCGTGTGCATGTGCTTGTGTGTGTGTGCATGCGTGTGCATGTGCGTGTGTGTGTGTGCATGCGTGTGCATGTGCTTGTGTGTGTGTGCATGCGTGTGCATGTGCTTGTGTGTGTGTGCATGCGTGTGCATGTGCGTGTTTGTGTGTGTGTGCATGCGTGTGCATGTGCGTGTTTGTGTGTGTGTGCATGCGTGTGCATGTGCTTGTGTGTGTGTGCATGCGTGTGCATGTGCTTGTGTGTGTGTGCATGCGTGTGCATGTGCTTGTGTGTGTGTGCATGCGTGTGCATGTGCTTGTGTGTGTGTGCATGCGTGTGCATGTGCTTGTGTGTGTGTGCATGCGTGTGCATGTGCTTGTGTGTGTGTGCATGCGTGTGCATGTGCTTGTGCGTGTGTGCATGCGTGTGCATGTGCTTGTGTGTGTGTGCATGCGTGTGCATGTGCTTGTGTGTGTGTGCATGCGTGTGCATGTGCGTGTTTGTGTGTGTGTGCATGTGTGCTTCTATGTGCATGTGGAGGTTAGCGGCGAACAACTTGAGGAACTTCTTCTCCTCCTACCTTGTGACTGTGGAGACTGAATTCTGATCCTGTGGCATGGTGGCCATCTCTCCAGCCTCTACTTCATATGTTTTTAGTTCAGTCCATAGTACTAGAAAGAGCCTTTCTATCTGTCTTCTGTATCCCCACGCTCTTCTGGTCCGATAACCCAGTAGAGGCGACATTTGAACCCTGGAGTTGGTAGGAGCAGGACTTCAAGGGGGTAAAGTTAGCTTACAGTAAGTAATGGCCAGGTGGTGAGAAGACACATGACAAGCTGAACAGTCATATAGTCTCAACAACAGCAGATGAGAGGACAGCTCGTATTTCTGGGGCCCAACGGACCTAGGGTTCCCTGGGTGTGGTTCTCGGACTCTGGGGAGTTAAAGTGTGGCCGGGTGGCTGGCCCTCACCTCCCTGCCCAGAAAGTCTTGCTCAC
Organism: Arvicanthis niloticus; assembly: GCF_011762505.2. NCBI lineage: Eukaryota > Metazoa > Chordata > Mammalia > Rodentia > Muridae > Arvicanthis > Arvicanthis niloticus. The sequence goes on along the minus strand of NC_047662.1, from coordinate 24,687,125 downwards.
TGGAGCCTGAGGTGGTCCGAGTTCATTCTTCACAGACACACGATCCTTTGATGGTTTTTAAAAGCTTATTTGCTGGAAAGCAACAAACCCCTCATCTTCTTAGGGAATAACCAAGTGGATCATTAATTCAGATGGGAAAGTGGTTTTATTCTTGTGTTTTTACATCTGGGAAGCTTTAACTTTTCAAGAGCAAGTGAGTTCCTGTTCCAAGCTGCTGGGAGGGGCCGGCAGCCCCACCCCACCCCCACCCCCACTAGCCAGGCCTTTTCTACCCCTTCTCTCTCTCTTTTTGAGTGTCCAGCCAATTGTCGCCTTTGAAGAAACCAAATCCTTTGTCCTTACTGTAGGGAGGGCCACTCTGATGGAGGAAGTGGACCTTGTCCCCTGTCAGAGGCAGTGTAGTAGGCTAGAGAGGATTCCTTGTTCCCTGGTATGATAAACCAGCCTGCTTCCATCTTGGGCTCGAAACCCATCCTATAGTAAAGACAAACTAGATTCATCCCCTTTATGATGGAATCTGTTTCCCAAGGATTGGGCTATGTCCCCACCTGCAACCTTAACAAGAAATGCTTCTGGACTGCCTGTTCCAGGAAATGGCAATCATGCCTTTGTTTCAAAAGTTACTATGGCCACCTACTAGTCTCACTACGTTGTTGTGGCCGCTTGTTGGTGTGGCTACCTTGTTACAACTTGTTAGAGTGCCTTGCAATCGGATCTTTGTTTTAAAGGAGATTTTTATGACCAACTTGTTAAGCTTATGGCCTGCTTCTGTAACTCCACGCATTTGTCTACCCAATCCCCAATTTGGAAGCCCCTCCTCCGGAACTATATAAACCCATATTTTACCCATGTCCAATGTTGATCTCTTGAACCCCACCTTTAGGGAGAGACAGCCCATATACACATTTTTTTTTTAAAAGGCTTCTTTAATTATTTACTTTAATTAATTTAGTCATGATCTGAGTCAGTAGTTTTTCTCCCTGTTTCTGTGGGATTAACAGTTAACTACTCCTGGCTGTCTGTGGCAGGCCCCAACCTCAGGATTTTTACATGCATTATCTCACTTAACTGACAAGGACCCATTTTACAGAGAGGAAAACTGGGGCTGACATGCTTGGTAGTTTGTCTGGGGCAGATGATAGATCACTGTGCTAGGAGATGGGACCATATCTTTGAATTCATGCTTAAAGACATTACTCTGTTGTTGCTGTTCTTTTGGGACAGGGTTTCTCTGTGCCTTGGCTGCCTTAGAACTTACTTTGTAGACCAGGCTGGCCTCAAGCTCACAGAGATCTGCCTTTCTCTGCCTCCTGAGTGCTGGGATCAAAGGCTTGCATCACTACTGCCTGGATCTAGCCACTATTCTTAGCATCTTATTTAAAGTGCAAAGCACTTTGCTACTGAAAATTTGGTGAGGGAGATCCCTCCACCACTCTCAGGGGCTTGGGCGTCCCTAACACTGTAGAACACACCCTGTGCCTTTCCTAGCCACCCTGTAAGTGCTGCAGGGACACATTTGGTGCCGGTTCTCTGTCATCCACACAGCACTTGTCATCTCTGCACACAGAAGAGCCTCTCTGGGACTGAAAGCCTGCAGTGGGTTTGGGGCAGAAGAACCGGAAAGGTTAATTCTTCTGAGTGTCATGACTCATCAGCCCACTGGTTTCTAGTAGGTTATTTTAGTTTTAATATATGTATTTAAAAAAAAAAAAAACTTTAGATTTCTTACATGCTCCACAACAATTAGAAAATCCTCTTTAAATTTAAAGTTTAATGTCTGTGTGTAAGTGTGTGAATGTCTGTGTGTGCCCATGTGTCTGGTGTAGGTGTAGTGTCCTTGTGAGTATGTCCATGTATGTGTGGTATGTGTGCTATGTGGAGTGTGCATGTGTGTCCATGTGTCTGGAGTACGTGGTATGTGCGTGTGTCCCTGTGTCTGGTGTAGATGATGTTTGTGTATTCATGTGTCTGATGTATGGGGTGTGTATATGTGCACATGTGTGTAGTATATGTGGTGTGTGTGGGTACACATATGTGTAGTGAATGTGGTGTGTGTGTGTGGTGTGGTACATAGTGTACGTGTATGTGTAGGTCAGAGGACAGCCTACAGGAGTCAGTTTTCTCTTCTCATCTTTTCGTGTTTTGGGCTTAGGTCATCAGATTTTTCCTGGCAAGCACCTCAAGCCTCCCCTAACTCTGTTAGAGCTGAGTATCTGGGACTGGGAGTGTTGTTCTGGGAGTAGAGTGTGTTTAGCATTCATGATCGGTACATCGCTGGTCCCCGTGTGAGGAGAATGAAGCCTGGCTTGCAGGGGGCCATCTCATTCTATTGCAAGCCCAGCCCTGTCTCAGAGAGGTTCTTCTACTAGGAGAGTGAGTGTGTGAGAATGTGTGTGAGGAGAATTCAGATTAGAGCCTGCTAGCCTGGGAAGACTGTGACAGGAGCATCGAGTGGGTCCCCAGGGCTTGCAGTGTCTTGCTTCCATATCTGTCTGTTGGTCTCCCCCATCTACTTGACACAGTGTCCTTGTACATGCAGCGTGACCCTTGGATCCCGAGAGCCTCCGCAGAGTGGGGATGGAAGTGCCTACTCCCTCCAAGGGCTGTTTCCAAACTTCTATAAAGCAATGGGTTCAAGGTCCTTGGCCTCGATCCCGGGGCTCAGCAGCTGCCTGTATTATTCACTTTTCTGCTTACTGTGAGCAAACGCTTGACAAAAGTGGCTTGAGGTAGGGAAGGTTTATCCTGCCTCTTGGTTTGACAGGATACAAGGGGTGTTTGTTTGTTCATTTGTTTGTTTGAGACAGGGTTTCTCTTTGTAGCCATGACTATCCTAGAACTCACTCTGTAGACCAGGCTGACCTTGACCTCAGCGACCCGCCTGCTGGGAGCAGAACAGTCAGAGCCGTGACAGTGACAGTGGAAACGGGAAGCTGCTTGCTCACAGATTAGCCCATTAGGAAGCGGAGAGCTTGGGCCCGAAGCAGTGCCAGGCTACAGCGCTGGAAGCTCTGTGACTCTATGTCCAGCTAGGTCCTTGTAGCTAAAAGATTTCACAACCTCCACAAACAGCGCCACCAACTGGAGACCAAGTGTTCAAACACATGAGCCTGTGGGGGATGCTTCACATTCAAACCATGAGCTTAGCGAATGTTAGTGGAACCTCAGTGCACGGCAGCTGGAGAGGCTGCTCATGGGCTTCTGTGATGTGCATGCTAGTTATAGTTACTGTTAGATCACTGTGACGGACTTAACAGAAGCCACGTAAGGGTGGCCGGGCTTACTTGGGTTCTCAGTTTCAGGGCTTTCTATCCATCAAGTGAGAGACAGAGCTGAGGAACTCAGTTTCCAGCACCCTCGTGGTGGCTCACGACTATCTGTCACCCGGGGTTCCATGAGATCCAACAGGCACACCTGGTGCACATACATGCATGCAGGCAAAACACTCATACATATAAAATAAAAATAAGTGTTTAAGCTTTTTGTTTTTTAAAGAAAAGGCAAATGTCACTTAAACAAAACACCTACAGCATCTGGTTCTCCCAAAACATAACAATGGTGTTTGCCAGGAGCTGAGGAGGAGGGGTGTGTGGGTGGGTGTGGGTGTGTGGGTGTGTGTGGGTGTGTGGGTGTGTGTGGGTGTGTGGGTGTGGGTGGGTGTGGCTACTTGCAGAGAGAGTTGCAGTTTGAGAAAAGGGAAAGGTTATAGAGATAGAGGGTGGCGATGGTCACATGACAACATGAACAGACTTAACGTCACTGGACTGCACACTCACAGGTCATTAAAGCAGCACATTTTATACCCTGTGTATCTCATCTCAATGACAAAAGCCAGCTAAAGCTTCACTGGCACTGAAAAAGGAATCACCTCACTTTTTGCCTGTGTGGCCAGCTGCGTCCGGAGCTCCTCCTTGCCCCAGACCATGGATTTTATGCTTTTTTTTTTTAATTACTCCTTTTTATTTAATGGTCATTATTTTTTTTAAAAAATTAAAATACAATTAAGCATACGGAAAAGCCTAGCCACGCACCCGGCCTGCAGCAGTAAGTCCTGGTAATGCTCCACCGTCTCATTCCAAACAGTTTCCCAAACGCTTTGCATGTAATTACACTCGTCTGCAGCCATTTATACCATCTTGCATTCAGGCGTAAAATCAGGTCGTAGTATAAAATAGTGATATGTAACCTACTTTCCCTACACAATAATAACTATGCTCCTGCGTCAGGCGCAAGCATGCATCATCATTTTTCACAGCTGCCCAACTTCCTGCTGAGCATGTGGGTGTAACATCCTTATTTAACCGAGTCTCCGTCCCTAGACTCCAAATAGTTCCAGGTTTTGTTGTTATAAACAAGCTATGGTTGACATAATAATAATGGCCCTGTTAATTTTTCGCTATGGACCAGATACTGTCTTGTCTCCCCACCCTCACCCTTTTTTTTTGGGGGGGGGTGAGACAGGGTTTCTCTGTATAGCCCTGGCTGTCTCACTCTGTAGACCAGGCTGGCCTTGAACTCAGAAATCAGCCTGCCTCTGCCTCCCAAGTGCTGAGATTAAAGGTGTACGCCAGGGGGCTGGAGAGATGGCTCAGTGGTTAAGAGCACTGACTGCTCTTCCAGAGGTCCTGAGTTCAATTCCCAGCAACCACATGGTGGCTCACAACCATCTGCAATTAGATCTGACACCCTCTTCTGGCTTGCCTGAAGACAACTACAGTGTACTCATATATGTAAAATAAATAAATAAAATCAAAAAAAAAAAAAAAAAAAAAAGAAATAAAGAAAAAAAAAAGGTGTACGCCACCACCACCAGCCCCCCCCCCCTTTTTTTTCCTTTGAAATAGAATCTTGCAGTGTAGCAGAGACTGGCCTCAAATTTAATAGGTAGTTCAGAGAGGCCTCAAACTCGTGACATTTCTCTTGCCTCAGCCCCCTGAGTACTGAGATTCAAGGCTTATATCCCCATGTCCAACCGTATCTAGTTCTTAGGAAACCAAAATGGTGTCAAAACCCCCAGGCCAGCAGCTCTCTAGTACCGTTCCTGGCTCTCTTCAGAGACGCCCCCACAGTGGATGGAGATTAATAGAGAGATCAACAACCTGCCAAGTACCTGTCGGGTACTTGTCTCTAAAACGCCCTCTGCATCGCGCTCTCTCCCTCTGAGGCTCAGAGAACATCGCTGAAGATGGGGCAGAACAAGCAAGCCAAAGGAGCAGGAAAAGTGCCTCAAGTTATTGTCCCATGGACGTGACAGGGATGCTGCACTCGTGGACCCCAGCAGCTGTGGTTGCCTGCACTTGACCAAACCAGTTAACACCAGTTAACATTCCAGCACAGATGGAGAATGGGTTCACAGGCCCCGCTTCCAGCTGGGGAGTTACACATCCTCCAAGGCTGCTAGAACAGGGAGAATCAGATTTCTTCAGGGCTGTGGCCCCTGGTGGGTGACCTGTACCTGACCTGTGGCTGATAGAGAGCCTTCCATATATGGACAGCACTTTCAAACTGAGTGAACTATGTACAAAAGAGGGTTGGGTGTTGTAATGCAGGCACACACTTGTAATCCCAGCACTTGGGAGGCAGAGGTGGAGAGGCAGAGGCGGAGAGGCAGGGGCAGAGGCAGTGAGATCTGAGAGTTCAAGGCCAGCTTGGGCTACAGAGTGAATTCCAGGATAGCCAGGGCTACACAGAGAAACCTGTCCAAGAAAAAAGAAAGATAAATAAAGGAAGGAAAAAAGGAAGGAAAGAAGGGAGGGAGGGAGGGAGGGAGGGAGGGAAGAAGGAGGGAAGAAAGGAAGAAAGGAAGGAAGGAAGGGGAAGAGGAGGAAGAGGAGGAAGAGGAGGAGGAGGAGGAGAAAGAGGAGGTTGAAGAGATGGCTAAGTAGTTTAAGAGCCCTGGCTGGCTGGGTTCCATTCTCAGCACCTACAGGGCAGGTCCCAACCATCTTGAAATTCCAGTTTCAGGAGATCTTGTTCCCTGTTCTGGTCTCCTCAGGCACTGGGAATGCAGGTGGTGTACATACATGCCTGCAAGCAACTCATTCATCCACATAAAAATAAATTGATTTTTAAAATAAAAAAAGAGAAGGAAGGCTTGAAGTTGTGAGGTGGGAAGGGGGAGGATGGGAGAAGCTAAAGAGGGTAGTGAATGGGGGAATATGGTCCCAATACATTGTATTTATGTATGATATTCACAATCAATCAATCAATCAGTCAATCAATAAAACAATAATGAAACAGAGTCTCCGCCCATTTTCCTTTAAGAACATTCATGGATTTGCTGGAGGTGTTCCTCCCTGATGGGGGCTTCCCTGGCATGAGTGAAGCCTGGGGCTTGTCCCCAGCACTGTATAAAACATGCCGATGCATGTCCACAATCCCAGCACTCGGGAGTTTAAAGGCCAGCCTACACTACATCAAACCTTGGGGATTGTGAAGAGGGCTTAGGAGTTATGAAGGCTGGCTGCTCAGGAAGAGACCTGGGCTTGGCTCCCAGCACACAGGGCTGCTCACAATTGTCTGTAACTTTAGTTCCAAAGGATATAACCACCTCTTCTGGCCTCCATAGGCACCAGAAATTCACACTAAGCACATGCATACACTCGGGCAAAACACACACCGAAAGTAAAAATAAACAAATCTAATTTTTTTTAAAAAAGCAAATTTTATGGATTTTTTTTTAAAAACAAAGATACAGTTCCTCCCCTGGCCACTGCAGCCTTTGATGTGTGTGGTCGCTGCCAGGCAGCAGGCTGGGTCTCCAGGGTCTTCAAGATGCTTAGTAGCAGGCTTGTCTCCCCACCTCTGAGTCCCAAGACAAGCACACCTCGTGCTCCAGCTTGCATCCCTAACAGAAGATTGATTGAACCAGGCTAGAGCCTGTGAGTGCATGCGCACTGGAGCAGGAGCGGCTAGCACAGGCCCTGGAATAGAGGAGCCACGCGTCAGCTCCTGGAGACACTGGTTGACCTTAACATTCGGGTCTTAGCGGAGAGCAGGAAATGCCAGCGAGTGGGGGGGATGGTACAGGGAAGGGTGTGCCCCAAGCAGAGATCCCTGGGGCACCTGGGAATCTGTCATAGCCTTTGTCCGAAGAAGCCAGATTCGGTCGCACTTCCTCAACAAGGAAATTAAAAAAGAGCCAGGTTAATAGTGTGAAGCGGATTATACAATATGCCCACCCCCGGAAGAGGGACAAAAAGATCCAGTGACTCCCTCCCCCAACTCCAAGTCTACGTTTAGGGTCCTGACCTGAGGATAGGGCTTAAACAGAAAGCAAATTGAGCATAATTGAGCAGTTCAGCAAATGTGGTCTCCTGATGGCCACTCTCTCAGTTCCAGTTCCCCAGAGCGTCACCCAGTTCCTCTTCCGGCAGGAAACTCTGAGAGAAACTCTAATTTCTTGGGATCCATTCTCTCAATAGTCTGATAGACAAAAAGGAGGAGGGGGGAAGAGGACACAAGTGTCTCCTTAGGATGTATCCACTCTTGCCAGGGAGGTGGTTATGAAACGGTCACAGGGTCGCCTGGCTGGTTCACCAGGGTGTGGAGGGAATACTGTATTCTCCCTTTGGCCCCTAACAGGGCAGAGAGACCTTCTGTCTTCTGATAAGGATCAGAGAGTAGAGACAGAGGTAATGAGGCCTGAGGGATGCAGGTGGGGTTGTGGACAATGCCCTCCTGTCCTCCGTACCACACAGGAACTAAATCTTCCCACGCCCAGCGGCAGATATGGCTGGAAGCCACGTTTTAAATATCCGCGTAGAAGTTTGCATATATTCAAACCTCTCCTAATTTACATTCTCTTGCCTGTTTCTTCTGAGATTTGGTTTTTCATCTTGTTCTTATTTCCTGATTTGAAAGCTGTCCTCTCTGGTTTTATTCTTCCTGTACCCTGGTAATTCAGCATGCTACCTGACTTATGAAATCTTAAAATTAATCAATGTCTCATTTTCGCCCCCAGAATGAAAAACTGCCTTAAACACTGTAGCTTCATTAGCCAGCCTGCAGCCATCCGCTGGCTTGCCTCTGATTTTTTTTTTTTTTAACTTTACTCATTTTTTTTTAACCCTCGGAAGACATTGTTATAATTTTCTCTGTAGTCAATGAATAACATGAATTATTTAGAAACATCTTCGTTTCCAAATAATGGGGATTTTTGCAGTTACAGTTTCTTTATTAATTTATAATATAAATGCACTGCAGTCTGAAAACATTCTGTGTAACTTTAATGCTTTGAAATTTGTTCAAACTGAAGGTCCCACGACACATTTGGTTTTTGGGTTTCTGTGAGTTCTGGAACGGAACATGGAGCCTGCAGGAATGCGCGTGCGCTGTAGGTGCCTTCTGGGGTCAGGCCTGAGAACCTGACCTCTTCTGTGACTGTGTTTCAGTGTTGGTCCCAGCAATTACTGGAGTGTTGGGTTGCAGCCTCCCGCCGTGATGGCGGTTTGTCTGCTACTCTTTGTCATTGTGCTTTCCTCTTTTGATTACATCTTCTGGAAAGCATGGTCTTAGCTAGACGCACATTTAAGATGGTTGTATCTTCCTGGAAAATCAAACTTTAAACATTATAAAGTGACCTTGCATTACTAAAAGTATATCCTTAAAAGCCTATTTTCAGTGGGCTTCTGCTTTTTTAGCGTTTGTTACGGTTTGAATAGTTCTCTCCACCAGAACCCATGTCAGGTGGTGAAAGCGGAACCAATTTTTAGAAGATGTTTTATATTTATTTGTTTATTTATGTATGGGCAGGAGGCTCCTGCCACGATGCACATGTAGAAGTCAGAGGATAATTTGAAGGAGTAGGAACTCTCCTTCCACCACGTGGGCCCAAGGGAGCGACTAAAATCATCACTTGTGGTAGTGCCCACCCTCACCAGCGGAGACATCTCGGCCCTTCCCCCACCTCCCCAGGAACTGAAGCCCGTCCTCCATTGGTGACAGGCAATTGCTCCGCCACTGAGCTGTCACAGCCTAGGAGGCGCTTGGCCTCATGAAGGCACAGCCTTCTTAAATAGGTAGAGGACAGGGGGAGTTTGTCTGTCTCTCTTACTCTCTTTGCCTTTCTACCTTCCTTCATGTTATGACAGGACAAAAGCCCTCTGATCTTGGACTGCCTGTTTTTTAGCACTGTTCTTTGCAGACTACCCAGTGCTAGACATTCTGTTATGGTAACAAACCAGACTGAGAGAGTATTTCTATAAAATGCTTTTTCTGCCTTTCCTCTTTCTCTCTTTTTCTCTTTCTTTCTTTCTTTTTTAAATTTTGTGATCTACCCATATTTCATGGGCTGGGTGGTGGTTCATGCCTTTAATCCCAGTACTTGGAGGCAGAGACAGGGGGATCTCTGTATTTCTGTGAGTTCCTGGCCATCCTGGTCTACACAGAGTTCCAGGATAGCCAGGGCCACAGGAGAAATCCTGTCTCAAAAAATCAATCAATCAAACAAACAAACAAACAAACAAAAAACCAAAGCAAGACACATATTTTTTGTAGGTCTAGTTGGAGTTTTATTATCCAGTCTGGTAATCTTTACCATTTGACTCAAATATTTATTTCTGAAACCTCATAGATGTTATTATTATTGTATTTGTGTACTGTGTATTGGAATTGTACACTATATGTATTGCTATTAGTGTTGTATTATTATTGTATTGTTGTATATCAAGTTTTTGGTCTGAAAGACACTTGGATCAAGTGGCTAACTGTGTTATCTATCAATATGCCTTTATCAGCCTACTATTTCAGCCACACGTATTCTCTCTCTCTCTCTCTCTTCTTTTTTCCTCTCTTGGTCCTCTCTCTCTTGCCCTTCTAGCTTGGTCTCCTTTGCCCACACTCCCTTTGCCTTTGTCTCTATCCCCGCCCTCCCATGGCCAGGTCCGGTCGGCTGTCCATATTCAGTTTATTACTTTCTCTGCTCTGGATTCTTGCAGATGCCTCTGGCTATGTGCTCCCTCACACCTACACTAAAAACCTTCCCTCCCCTAAGCCACACCTTGGAGCAGTCATGTGCCCTTCAATTCAGTTTATACACTCAGTGCTCACTTAGAACTGCTACTTGAGATCCTTTCCTAGCTGCCTGAAGTAAAACATTTTAGAATATCTGGAATATTTCAGTTTGCTGGTGGCCAACTGCTTCAGGCTCCTTCTCTCTCCTTCTTTTCTCTCTGCTAGATCCTTTCCTCTCCCCCCTTCCCTCTCCCCCTTCCCTCTCCCCCTTCTCCTTCCCTCTTCTGCCTTTTCCCTTCCTTCTTCCTCCTCCTCCTCTTTCTCCTTTTGAAGGGGGCGGGGTCTGAGGCCTGCAAGGGACGTTAGGCAAGTGTTCTGCCTCAGTCTCATGTTTCAATTTCATTTGTGTGAGCTCATCACCTGCTCGGCTACTTTTATCTCAGTTATTTAATATGCGCAGAGAAAGTGAAATGCCAGCCCAGAATTCTACACCAGCAAGCACATCCTCCAGGAATGAAGACTGAATGAAACGGAAGGGTGCGGGGCCATTCCACCGGCTCCCTCGACGCTCCCTCACTGCACACCTGTTCTCTAATAAGCCCAGAAATCCGGGCAGGCGAGGAGTGGACCTGCCCAATCTTTTTCTTTTCTCTTATTTTTTTGGGTTTATTCATTTATTTTTGAGATAAGGTCTCAGTCTGGCTTTGCTGGATCTTTCTATTAGACCAGGCTGGCCTCGAATTCACAGAGATCTGCCTGCCTGGGTTTAAAGGAAAATACCACCAAACCCAGCCCTCAGCCCAAGGCTCATCCCAATTCTTACTCCAATTCTGCCTTAGTTCAAACTATTGTTGTCCCAGCCAGTCCACAGCAGCAGCTCCTGACTGGTCTCTGTGCTTCCTTTTGTCTGTCTGTCTGTCTGTCTGTCTGTTTTCTGTGTGCATGTGTCTAAGTACCTTTACACAGATGTCACATGTAGAGGTCAGAAGAGAGCTGATGGGGATGGATCGTTCTCAGTCATGTCTGTCTTGGGGATTGAACTCAGGCAGCACTGTTACCTGCTGAGCCATCTCATCCACCCTGTTTCTTTCCTCACCACCCACATCCTATTTTTGGCACAGCATCCGGTTTGGAATGTAGGGGAGATATTATTTCTCTGCTCAACCCTCCAAAGCCTGCCCCACCACAGCAAATGCAAATTCAGGGCCCTGACTTAATTTAAACCTCCCTCTCCCTGTACACACACTCAGGTGACTCTCCAGCCACACCTGAACCCTGCTGACCTCACACAGGTCGGCCCAGGGCCTCCTCAGCCCCAGCCCCAACTCCAGCCAACTCCACTCTACTGCCTGGAATTGTCCTTACTGTCTCCCAGTATCTCTGCCAGCCTAGGGACTGGCTGCTTCCTCTTCATCCCCCTGGCTGTTCAAGTGTTCCTTCATCAGGAAGGGCTTCTTCCACCGTCTAAAACAGGAGCCCTCCCCTCCACACTTCCTAGTCCCTTCTCCACTTTAATTTTCTCTGTAGATTATGACTGTGTGACATTAATGTCTAGATACTAGACTGTAAGCTTCCGGAGGCCAAGAACCTTGTCTATTCACCTTGTTAATCCTGGGTGCCTAGAACGCTGCCTGGTGCTGAGGGGACTCTCAGCACGTGCCCTTGGAACAAACCGCAGTCCTTTGTGTCTGTTTTACACAGAGAAAAAAAGCAAGTGAAAAAATATTTTAATGTGAACATAGCTCAAGTCTCGACTCCATCAGCTTGTTGCTACTGAGTTGGGTTTAATTCCCTGCTTGTATTAGCGCTCCATTTGTGTGCTGACAACTCCTCAGTTCCCCTTAGAGGCTCCCCAGTTATCTTTGGGACTCCGAAGAGAAGGGCTCATAGGAGTGGCCCTGGGAGGATGAGCAAGAGAGAGCTACTTGCTAAATCTGCAGGAATTCTGTGAGCTGCTTGTTACACTGTGGCAGCGTGAAATTGGCCCCGGTGGGAATATTTACATCACGGAAGTGAGCAAATGCTGCAAAACAGAGTAGTTTAATTTTTTTTTTTTTTTAAAAGAAAGAACCAGTTTCCTAATTCAAGGATCCCCCAACTAGTTAGTAAAGGATGATTCCTAGGTGGTCTATGTGCTCTTCTGGCAGAGGCCCCGAGAAGGTTGCTGGAGCCCCACCCCCACTGTCATCCTGAGAAAGGCAAAGTCCCTGCCAAGGCTGCATGCCACATCCTGTCAGCCAGCCAAAGGTAAAGTTCAGGCCCACAGAAAGTCTTTCCCTACAGAAACCGAGCAAGTATCTAACGTTCCTCTCGCCCCCACCCTGCTCCCTCTCCTCTGGGACCATTTAGGGACTTAAAAATTGTGTACATGCCTTGGAGAGGTCGTGCAGATGTTAACGTGTGTGCTACACAAATGTGAGAACGGGAGTTTGGATGTCCAGGACCCATGAAAGGCCAGGTGGACGTGGTGGCCTGCTGGAGGGCAGAGAAAGGAATCTCCAGAGTGGCCTACCGCCACCAGCCATATCGGTGAGCTCTGGGTTTGACTGAAAGAGCCTGCCTTAATGAATGAGGAGGAAGAGCAGTGCGGGAGGAACTTTTCCTTTTCTGTTTGTTGCTGTTTTGTTTAGAAGTAGATTGGGAAGCCTGGGGTTGTAGTTCAGAAGTTGGCTGAGATCCCTGGATTCTATGCCCAGAGTTACAAGTTACAAGGAGAGAGGGAGGGAGAGAGAGAAGAGTACAGGGGATGGGAGGGGAGGGGAGAGGAGACACACACACACACACACAGAGAGAGAGAGAGAGAGAGAGAGAGAGAGAGAGAGAGAGAGAGAGACAGACAGACAGACAGACAGACAGACAGCAAGTGAGCTAGAGAGAAAGATAGAGACAGAGACAGAAATACAGACACACCGGCTGGAGACATGGCTCAGTGGTTAAGAGCACTGACTACTCTGCCAGAGGTCCTGAGTTCAATTCCCAACAACCACGTGGTGGCTCACAATCATCTGTAATGGAATCTGATGCCCTCTTCTGGAGTGTGTCTGAAGACAGCTGTAGTGTACCCATATAAATAAAAAATACAGAAATATTTAAAAAAAAAAAAAAAAAAAGCCGGGTGGTGGTGGCGCACGCCTTTAATCCCAGCACTTGGGAGGCAGAGGCAGGCAAATTTCTGCTTTTGAGGCCAGCCTGGCCTACAGAGTGAATTCCAGGACAGCCAAGGCTACACAGAGAAACCCTGTCTCGAAAAACAAACAAACAAACAACAACAACAAAAACAAACAAACAAACAAACAAAAAGACATACAGACACACACAGAGAGAGGCCAAAGACTATGCTGTTCAGGGTGGCCTCACATTCTGCCTCAGCCTCCTGAGCTGTAATTTATTTATTGCAAAACAAGTATAGAAGCCAAAATCTAGCAAACAGCCGGATTCGTAAGCTTAAATTTCCCAAACCAGTCAGAGGTGGTGCACACATTTAATCCTAGGACAAGAGAGGCAGAGGCAGGCGGATCTCTGAGTTTGAGGCCAGCCTGGTCTACAGAGTGAGAAACCTTGTCTTGAACAAACAAACAAACAACAACAAAGGCCTCCCAAGACAGATGGGAGCTGGAGACCTCATCTGTGGCTGAGCATTCGCAGGAAGACCCTGTAAGTTGTGTGTGTGTGGTGGGGGGTCCTGAGGAAAGGGAGATGTTACAGCTGGAGACTGGTGGGATGGTTAGTGTGAAGGAACTGGTGGGAAGCTTGAGTTGTGCACAGCTGCAGAAACCAAGGGACGGGCGCTCCGTGACTGAGGAGGTGACCAGCTTCAGTGTGGAGATTAGGCCAGAGCAGCTTGTGTTGAGGAAGAGGTGAGACACACTAGACCAAGGAGCTAACACAGGCAGGGAAGCACGCACTCAGAGTGGTTGCAGGCAGGCTGGGAGCCACGGAGGGGGCAAAGACTGATAGGCCTGGCTAGGCTGGCTCATCTCTCCACTCCTCAGTAGTCTAGGATTTAGCCAATTTTTAAATGCTTCACCACTCTCCATGGAAACCAGAGCCTTGAGCATGCTGGGTAAGCACTCTGCCACCAAACGACTACTAACCCTCTTCCCATATCTGACAAATTAAAGTGGCTGGATTTTTTTTTGAATTTGCATTTATTTGATTATCAGTGTAGATTAGCAGATTTTGTGTGTGGAGGGTTATTTGTTTCGGGTCTCATGTTTGCTAGACTGGCCTCCAACTCCTAGAGTAGCTGAGGAGAGCAGCCTCTACCTGCTGGGATGACAAGGGGCATATACAACCAAGCCCAGATTATACAGTGCTGGGGTGCTGGGCCTTGTGCATAGCAGGTGTGATGGTTTGAATATGCTTAGCTCAGGGAGTGGCACTATTAGGAGGTGTGGTCTTGTTGGAGTAGGTGTGTCACTGTGGACATGGGCTTTAAGACCCTCATCCTAACTTCCTGGAAGCCAGTCTTCCCCTAGAGGCCTTCAGATGAAGATGTAGAACTCCCAGCTCCTCCTGCACCATGCCTGCCTGGATGCTGCCATGCTCCCACCTTGATGATAATGGACTGAACCTCTGAACCTGTAAGCCAGCCCCAGTTAAATGTTGTCCTTATAAGAATTGCGTTGGTCATGGTGTCTGATCACAGCAGTAAAACCCTAAGACAGTAGGGAAGGACAGCTGAGCTGTGCCCTAACCTTTACTTTGGTGTTTGAAAGACATTTTTAATGACTTATTTATTCTTAGTATTTGTGCATTGATGTTTTGCCTGCATGTATGTCTGTGTGAGGAGGTTAGACCCCTTAGAATTGGAGTTACAGACATTTTTGAATTGCCATGTAGGTTCTGGGAATTGAACCTGGATCCTTTGGAAGAGCAGCCAGTGGTCTTAACCACCAAGCCATCTCTCCAGCCCCTTGGTTTTATTTATTTATTTTTTTAAATTTTTTTTTGACATCTTGGGGTTCTGCCAAGTCCAGGATAAGTTGCCCCTCCCAGAGATAGCTAATTCTTTGCTCCTGAGATTCTTGTGGTCCCATGCAAAGTAACCAGTTGGAAGCAGTAAGTAGTCTAACATCCCCAGAACCCCCAAATTCCCCTGGCCCAAATCACCATAGTGCCTGGGTTAGACAACTTTGGTAGCAATCCTGTAGCCCAACCATCTCTGAAGTATTTCAGACTATTCAGGCCTAACCTGCTACCTCTTTCCTGCCTTGCCCATCCTTTCCCATAAAAACCATAATACAGGCTGATGGGCATGCTCTCTCTCACCCCTGAGCAACCGGGATGACCCTGAGACTACCCCATGTGACTTGCAAGGTGTGATGAGATTTTTCTTCATCCCGCACCTGCGCATATCCACACTCTAGTCAAACACATCTTAGGTCTATTTAAAACTGTCTCTGCCAGTACTATGCTGTTTGAATTTCTAAACCTTTGTAATGCACATGGGAAAATCCTGCTCCCTCTGATGACATACTCTGCCGCAGATGCATGTATCCGTGTGTGCATGCATGCATGTGCGTGTGTATTTGTATGTGTGTGTGCCATGTGTGTGCAGGTGCCCACCGAGACCAAAAGAGGGTGGGGACCCTGGAGGTGGAGTTTCAGATGGTTGTGAGGAGCTCTTTATGGGTGCTGAGATTTGAACCCCGGGTTCTCCTGAGGAGCAACAAGAACTCTTAACTGCTGAGCCATCTCTCCAGTTTCCTTCCCTTTTATTTCTATAGCTTTATTGCTCAAATTCTTTTTAGAATCACTTTGCCAGGTTCTCTGATAAGGCCTTTGGGGATTCTGAATATGATTTTTATATTTGTTTGTAGGAGGTATATTATGATTCTGCTTTTTCTTTTTTTCCTAGACAAGGTCTTGCCTGGCTGGTTTGGAACTCACTTTGTGTACCAGGATATTCTTGGACTCACAGACAACCACCTGCTTCTGTCTTTTGACTGCTATTATTAAAAGTGTGCACACTATGCCAAAATTTTGTTTTGTTTTTAGACACGGAGTCTCATGTAGCCCAGACTGGCTTCAAACTCATTCCGTGACAAGGATTGACCTTGAATTTCTAATCCTATCTCTGCGTCTGAAGTGCTGAGATCCCAGGTCTGTGCCATGCCTGGCTTTTTGTGGTGTTGGGGTTGAAACCCAGGGCTTTGTGTCTCTCAAGCAAACACTCGACCAACTCAGTGCTTGATTGGGCTTATGCACCAAGTGTCTCGTGCAAGTCTTGATGTCCTTCCTCAGGGTTTTTCCCCGTAAATATTTTGCATATCCTAGTAAGTTTGTCTCTTTTTAAAAATATTTTTATGTGTTTATTTTTATAGGTATTGTGTATAGGCATTTGCCTACACGCATATCTGTGCATCACACGTATGCCTGAGGAGGCCAGAGCAGAGAGCGAGATCCCCTGGTGCCAGAGTTTCTGAAGTCGGGTGTTGCCATGTGGGTGCTGGGGGTCAAACCTGGGTCCCCTAGAAGAGCAACCAGTGTTTGTAACAGCTGAGGCATCTCACCATTTAGTTTATCTCTACTTCCTTTATGCTTTTAAGATACTGTGAATGGAATCATTCTGTGCCATATTTATTAAGAACCTTTTATTGTATAATTGGAATGCCTTTGATTTTTGTATATTTATTTTGTAATTGGCCAAGTTCCTGGACCCAGTTAATATATTTAATCAATTTCTGGGAGGGATTTCTAGATATTTAATCATGTGAACTTTAAATAATGATGACTTTGCCTCCCTCTTCTCATCTTTATGTCACTTTTCATGTATTTCTCTAATTAAACAACTAGAACTTTCGGAACAACGTTAATCAGGAGCTGTGGTGGGAGACGGCAGGGAGTCACGTGTTTGAGGTCAGTCTAGACTGTGAAATGAGATTCTGGTTTCTCAAGAAGCTACCGTGGGCATTCTTGACTGTTCTTTACCTGGAAGAACTATTTATACAATCTCATTGGGATGCAGATGCTTACAGCTGCCTTGGGACATCAGAAACCCTCAGTGGTGGTGCATGCCTGCGAGCCACACACCTGGGATGTGGGCTCAGAAAGCCCAAAGGTTGAATGTCATTCTCTACTCAGTGAGTTCTAGACCAGACTGAACTAGAGGCCCTGACTCAAAAAAGAAATAGGGTTAGTGATGGCAGGTGACATCTTGGTGAGACAGATGCCAGCTGTCAAGCCTGAAGACCTTAGTTTGGTCCCCACGATGTCCATATATGCATGTACACACACACTAAATACATACATACATACATACATACATACATACATACATACATGCAATAATCAAAACAAGTCTGGCAAGATGGTTCAGTGGGTAATATGCTTGATGCTAAGCCTGGTGACCTAAGTTTGATCCCTGGGACTCCCAAGGTGGAAGAGAAAACTGATTTCTGCAAGTCATGCTTTGATCCCTGCTTGCATGCTAGAGCAAGTGTGTACACACATCCAATAAATAAATGTCAAAACATTTGATCGTATAATGTGAAAGTATCATTTTTATTTTGGTAAGATGTTAGAAACTCAGGGATATTATATTTATCAAATATATTTTCCTTATCTTTATATAATGTTTTTCTTTTTCAAATTATAATTTAACTAAATTACATCAATAGATTTTCTAATATTGATCTATGTTTTTATTCTTGTAATGAGTGCCACTTGGCCTTGGTATATTTTCTCTTAAGCCATTAGTGTAGTCTACTTTCTAGAATAAATTATATTAATCAATTTATTGACATTGAACTATCCTATAAGCACCACCTCTTGATCCGAGATAGTTTTCATCTAATACACTGAGGCTTTCCTGGTAATATTTTGCAAAGGGTATGAATGTGTTCTTTTAAATCATTTGTACAAGAAACATCACATTCTGCTTTGGTTTTCTTAGGAGTTTTGAACCCATATAAGACAGGAAGTTTGATCTGTTTTTGTCTCCACCCTGCCCCCCACCTCTTCTTACTTTTCAAGTTTGAGGGACAGAGGCTTTCTAAACAGCACCAGGAAAGCTTTCTTTCTTTCTTTTTTTTCCCCTGTGTTCCAGTGTCGTTGTTCCTGATAACTGATTAAATGTCTAATACATAGGATGCATTATTCCCATCATCCATCTCCACATTAACAGTGATGAGAGACACACTTATCAGCATGGGGCTGGGAGGTGAGCTTTGTTATGGGGCGAGATAGGAGAGCAAGGCAGCTGGTGCTCGCCTTAGTCTGTCTCTGCTATTGGAACACTATGCCTGCCAGGTGTGGTGCTGCACCCCAGCAATCCCAGCATATGGGAGACTGAGGAAGGAGGGCCTGGAGTTCAAGGTCATCCTCAGCTGTACTTTGAGTTCAAGGTCAGTCTGGCCTCCATGAGATCCTGTTTCAAAACCCAAACCCAAGACTGGGTAACTTACTAGCAAAAGAAACATATCTTCTGGAGGTTGGAGACCGAGGCACCCAGCAGCCCTGGGTGTATAGGACAGCCTGCTCCATTGACGGTGCTTTTTCTAAACTGCATTCACACCGGGGAGGAGAAGGAGGAGCCTGAAGGGGCAGCTGGTTCATGAGACCCTGAACTATTCAAGAGTGCTGAGAGAGCACTCATGACTCAACTACCCTCAGCCTCACCTCTTTAAATCATTACCTTGGGGAGTCAGATCACACACATGAATTTTGAAGGGACTCTTTAGGCCATTAATAAGATTTATTTGGGGTTTTAAAAATGGAGTCAGTTTATTAAAATTACAAATTCAAAAACCTTGCTTCTTCCTCGGACCTTTGCATTCAGCGTACAAATCTTATCCTATTTATTTATTTATTTATTTAGGTATTTTGAGACAGGGTTTCACTGTGTAGCCCTGGCTGTCCTGGAACTCACTCTGTAGACCAGGCTGGCCTCGAACTCAGGCGTGCACCACCACTGCCTGGCATCGTATCCTATTTATAACTTTAACAAATGTTAACAATCATTTTTAAGGATACCCCAAATAATGCTTGGTCCAACTTACAAACTTAATGAATCTTCATCATTCTAAAATGGCAATGATAAATTTAAAAATACATGACTGTTAAAAAGTATTTAGCTGAGTCGCGCTGGCACATACTTTAATCCCAGCACTTGGGAGGCAAAGGCAGGCAGATCTCTATGAGTTCAAGGCCAGCCTGGTCTACAAGCCAGTGACAGAATAGCCAAGACTACACAGAGAAACATTTTCTCAAACCAAACCAACCAACCAACCAAACAAACAAACAAACCTAAAAAAAGGAGTTTTTAATCAGTCTAGAAAATTCAGCTACTACATATATTGAACCTAAACTTCATATGTTCCAATTCCCTGTTACTTTAGTAGGATTTCAACCTGAAATCATAATACTTAATCAATTGCTCCATCATAAACATAACTGGATTATGAGGCTGTCATTCCAATGGGCCAAATACTTTCAACCATAATAAATATATAAAATACCAAATACAAGATATCTTTAAGAAGTTTTTTCTTTTAGAAAGTTAGTTATAGTTTATCTCTTTACTCATTGTGCGTGTGCTCGAAAGCATTTATGGAGTCTAGAGCATAACTTATGGAAGTCAGGGCACTTCATCCCAAGTCCTTTTGTAATGAAACACAGAACCACTAGGTAGCTTTGGCCTTGAACTTAGAGATCTGCCTGCCTCTGCCTCTGCCTCTGCCTCTGGAGTGCTGCGAATAAAGGCATACGCCACCATGCTTGGCTAAGACTTATTATTATAAAATTATTAATACAATGGTTTGGATGGTCTCAGACCTTCCCATAACGATCGCATTCTCTGTGAACCAGATTGCAGCTAAGTACTTTTCAGTACTATATAGTGTGTTGTGTCATCTGCAGAATTCTGATTTTTTGAAATTATTATTTTTTATGTGTATGAGTGTTTTATCTCTATCTTCTGCAAAACTAGCAAGTGCTCCTAACCACTGAGCCACCCCCCTCCCAGCCCCAGCCAAAGGATTCTTGCTGACAAACTTCAGTGGCCCTGAAAGTTGTCAGGCATTTAAGCGGCTGTTTGACAGGTTCTTGACTATCTACTCCCTGCCACCAGTAACCAGCAAGCTCCTGGGAGGGACTCTTCCTAGGCTAGCAGCTAGTCCTCTTACAGTTGCCGTTTGTTGTTCCTATAGCCCACCAAAAAAACAAATTAGTGTTTTCAAAAATCTACCTTTGGAGGGGCTGGAGAGAAAGCTCAGCGGTTAAGAGCACTAACTGATCTTCCTGAGTTCAATTCCCAGCAAATACATGGTGGCTCACAACCATCTGTAACAGGATCTGATGCCCTCTTCTGTTGTGTCTGAAGACAGCTACACAAATAAATAAATCTTTAAAAAAAAAAAATCTACCTTTGGGGCAGGGCACAGTGATGGGCAGCAGATGGCAGGCAGACCTCTGTGAGTTTGAGGCCATCCTGTTGTACATAGTGAGATCTGGGCCACTCAGGACTATGTAGAGAGATCCTGTCTCAAAGGAAACGAAACAAAGCAAAACTACGTTGGCAGCAAAATTCAGATTGGCAATGCTGCTCCTTACACCTGCCATTTGGCCCCTGTTATCTCTCAAGCAGTCCATATATCCAGAAATAAGATCAAACTGGATTACAGCAGGATTTCTAGATAAAAGCCAGGGTTCCTCGGGAACTTGCAAAACAGGTTCTCATCCCCAACAGGGAGTCATTTCCCTTGCCTCTGGCAGAAGGGACATGAGTCTCTCCATTGATCTGTACCCGTGGTTGCCTATCAGAGCCCATGCTGGCCTCCAGCTCCCACAGTCCCTGCTAGCCTCTTGGCCCCGTTCACCTCCTCCCTGACCTAAAACTCCCACACCTGATCTCGATCACAAACCATGGCCTGGGTTGACATACTTCAGTTAACAAGAACAGTTAGCCAGAAGTGGGACTACAGAAGCCAAAAAGCAAGGTTAGTCCATTTGGAGACTTTCTCAGAACTATGGACTTTAATGGCTCAGGTCTTTATTTTTCGTCTTTGGCAAGTGGTTCTGTCTATGTGCAGAGTTTTATGGCCCACATGTCATTTCCATCATGGACTTAGTTGTACTAAGGTCTGGGGCCCTGTTGCAAAATTAAAGATTTATTTATTTTGGATGGAATGCTGGGTCCTCACATGGCAGAAGGACAGAGAGAAGAGGGTCCTAGAGGCTATCTCCTGTCCTTTTCACAAATACACTGATCCTACAGAGAATGACTGAACCATCTCCAAAACGCTTTGCTTCCTAATGCTGCCACTTGGGACTTTGGTTCCAATTATACTGAATTTAGGGGAACATATACATGCAAACCACAGCAGGAACTTTGTGTAAATTGAGAGAGTGGAGCCAACGTGTAAATAAAGACTGAGGGACAGAGAGAGGAAGGGTGGAGCTTGTAAGTGGGGAAGAGGAAAAGGGAGGTAAGGCATCCTTGCGTTGATGGTCTCCTACGCTCTCAAGCTTTCTCTCTGGCTGGCCTCTTTAGGGTCTCTGTTTCTTCTTGAGTCAGTTTTGATCACTTATGTTTTGGAGAATAGGCTTCCCATGGGCTTGCACATCACTGTCATATGGCTATCTCTTCATCCCTTCATCCTCTAGTGATTTCTGTAACACGGCTGTCCACTGGCTCGTTTTGTGTCCACTTGACACAAGCTAGAGTCATCAGAGGAAGGAATCTCCACTGAGAAATGCCTCCATGAGATTCACCTGTAAGGCATTTTCTCAATTAGTGATCAATGGGGGAGGGCCCAGCCCATTGTGGGTGGTGCCATCCCTGGGCTGATGATCCCAGGTTCTGTAAGAAAGCAGGTGAAGCAAGCCAGTTAGCAGCACTCCTCCATGGCCTCTGTATCAGCTCCTGCATCCAGGTACCTGCCCCCATGAGTTCCAGTCCTGACTTCCTAACATGATGAACAGCAGTGTGGACATGTAAGCTGAGTAAACCTTCCCCCCCTCCCCCCCCAAACTTTCTTTTAAGCATACTGTTTTGTTGCAGCTACAGAAACTCTGGCTAAGACAAGCTGTATCTCTGCCTGTGTTCATCCCCTCTGTGTCTCTCCCTCTCTTTTGCTTATTTAAGCTTGCTTGTAATTACATACATTAGAAAGTATGATTAAAAAAACCTGGAATTTAAATTTCCTCCTAAATGTTTTTCTTTCACACATTTTTTATTCATCCTGATTCATTGTCTTCTACTCTTTTTTTTTTTTTTTTTTTTTTTTGTTTTTTGAGACAGGGTTTCTCTGTGTAGTCCTGGCTGTCCTGGAACTCACTCTGTAGACCAGGCTGGCCTCGAACTCAGAAATCCACCTGTCTCTGCCTCCCAAGTGCTGGGACTAAAGGCGTGCGCCACCACGCCCGGCTTCTACTCTTTTTTTTTTGTATATCTTAGTCTTTTTTGAGTTTCTTTTCTTTTCTTTTCTTTTCTTTTTTTTTTTTTAGTATTATTATTAGTTTTTTGAGACAGGGTTTCTCTGTGTAGCCCTGGATGTCCTGGAACTCATTCTGTAGACCAGGCTGGTCCTGAACTCAGAGATCTGCCTGTCTCTGCCTCTCAAGTGCTAGGATTAAAGGCGTGCGCCACCACCATTTGGCTATTTTTGTTATTTTAATTTATGTGTACATGTGTGTTTCTCTGTGTGGATTTGTGTGGGTGCCAGTGGAGGCCTGAGGAGGGTGTCAGAACCCTAGGACCTAGAGTTACAGGAAGTTGTAAGCTGTCTGATGTGTGGGTGTTGGGAACCAACCTGTGTCCTGTGCAAGAGCAGCCAAGAGTTCTCAACCTCTGAGCTATCTTTCCAGACTTTTTTCTAGTTTGTTTTTGGTTGTTTTTTGGGAGGGGGAGGGGAGGGCAGGGTCTCACTATGTTGTTCTCACTGACCTGGAACTCTAGACCCGGCTGGCCTCAAATTCAGACAGACCTGACTGCCTCTATTGAAATTTAAGGCCTACCTGTGGTGGTTAGAATATAAATAGTCCCCATAGATTCATGTGCTTGAATCTTAGCCTATAGGGAGTGGCACTGTTAGGAGGTGTGGTCTTGTTGGAGGAAGTGCGTCAGTGTGGAGCAGGCTTTGAGGTCTCCTATGCTCAAGCTATGCCCAGTGTGGCACACAGTCTCCTCCTGGTTGCCTTCGGATCAAGATGTAGAACTCTCAACTCCTCTATTACCATGTCTGCCTGCAGGCTGCCATGCTTCCCACCATGATAACAATGGACTAAATCTCTGAACCTGTAAGCCAGACCCAGTTAAATCTTTTTCTCTATAAAAGTTGCCATGGTCATGGTGTCCCTTCACAGCAATGGAAATACTAACTAAGACACCACATTTTCCCCTAAGTTCTTAAGTTACAAATTTAGTTCATTTATCTTCAGGATTTTTTTTTTACAGTGAAATAATTTGAAGATGTAAATTAACTTCTGAATAGTGATTGCTGTATAGATTCTATAGGTTTTAGATTATAAAGCATTTCCATTTGAATTAATGTGATTATTTAAATTTCTGATTTTCTTTTTAAAAATTATGTTTCTTTTAAAAAAAAATTCTGGAGACAGTTCTCCATTACCACAAAGTATGCATTTAAATTTCCTACAGTTGAAGAAACTCAAGGGGTCAGCACATCTTGAGTGCAATAAGTCAGCCTCACCTTGGAAAACCACCTTTTTGATAGTGGTGTCTCCTTTGCTGCTGCAGTAGGCTGGGCCCTCCTACCTTAGCAAACAACAAAGACAGTCTCCCTCAGGTGTGCCTACTGGACAGTCTGGACTGGGTAACTCCTGGATTGGGACTCATTTCTCAGATGACTCTAGGCTGTGACAGGTTGACAGCTGAAACTAATCAGGACATGGAGCTTAACCTTGGACATCTGGTTTACCTGCCTCTACATCCCAAGTGCCGGGACAATGGGCAGGTAGCTCTGTGCCCAGCTCTTCGCTGTGAACTCTTGCAGAGTTGACACTTCTTCTTAATGAATATGTGACTGTTTGTGTGAGTGTCTATTCAGTCCAGTTTCCTCCTCACACTGTGAATTTTTGAATGACTGTCTTTCCTACTATTGTGCCTTCCGGAAATAAATGAGTGCCTGGTACTTGGTAGGTACATGGTGTGTGTTTATCAAATGAATGACTAAAAACAGTTGCTGGTGGAGATGTAAACTAGTGCAACTTATTTGGAGGAAAAGTTAAACTTTTCTACAGGAGAGAGACTGTGCTGTTTAGGCATTTAACCTCTGACCCCGTAACCCTACCTCCAGGTTCTCAACTGAAAGGTCATTGGGAAAACAAAACTAAAATGACTTCCACATGAGGTTGCTTGTTCTGTATTGTTGGAAACAGCAAAACACTGTAAACGATCTAAATGTCCATTGTTAGGAGATTACTGAATAAACAGATGTATATTCACACAACGGGATACATTGGTAAGGAACAGGCAAGGTGACCTGTAATGGCTGCCAGGGTGCATCTGTCCTAAAGTGGAAAGCACAAAGTACAGGGCTGAATGCATGGCACATAGCACACTGTCCTTATATAACAAAGGGGAAGGAGAATAGCAGTTTCTCATCTCTGTGACACCCGAGGCAAAGAGCTTAAGGGAAGGAGAGGGTTCCTTTGGCTCACAAATCAGAGATTTCAGTTCACTGTTGCTCGGTCCTGATGTTTAGAGCCTGTGATGAGGCAGAACATCACAGCAGAGGATGTATGTGGAGTCTACAGTTGCTTGCCTCATGGGAGCCTGCAAGCTCAGAGAAGGAAGGACCAAGGTTCCGGTATCTCCAATAACTGTCCCGCACACCTGGTACCATCAGCCAGGGACTAAGCCTTTGAGGAACATTTGAGATCCGGCCCATGGCAGAGGGGTTTATGTGCATACACAAATGGTTTATATTTGCAAGAAAAAGCACTGCCAGGATAAACGGCTGAGCAGAAAGCAATAAAAATGATTGCTTACGAGGGAAGGAGCAGGGCAGCCGGAGAGTGATGGAGATGGAGCTCTCTAGATACTTTTATGTGGTTTTGACTTTGGAATCATATAAATATTTAATAGATTCAAAATAACATTAAATCAAAAGGGAAGGAGGGGGAAAAGCGCTCTCTGTCATCTGAAGACACTCTGAAATGGCAGACCTTAAATGTACAGCAAGCGGGTGATGTAATCACTCCGCCAAAATAGCTAGTCCGAGCGGCTTTTACCTCAGAGCCCATGGACCATACGTCCTGAAAGAAATGTTTTCTGAAGAGAAACAGAGCTTCAAAGGAGTCTTAAAACTTCATTTGAAATTCTCACTGTTAGGGGAAAAAAAAAAAACCAATTTATTGTCAGTATTTTTGAAACTTTTATATAAAAAATACAGGGTAATATAAATAAGTAATTATGCAAATGCTGAAATCTAAGATCGTCAGTGTGAGAGAAAAGAGATCTGGGGAAAAGATCAAAGAGACTAAATAAAACCTAGAAATATGTTTGACTTGGAGAATCAGCAGGCAGGCACCCTTCTTTTGGCTTTTCTGTTCGAAGGTATGGATTTGCTGACTCCATCCACCAACAACCTTCAGAAGCAGTAAAGCTCCAGAGTCACCAAGCACAGCCGGGTCAGTGTGTTCTCTGAACACCAGGAGCCAGGGCTCCTCGGAGGAATGGCTGAGTCCAGGGTTGGGCCAGGAAATCCGTTATAAAAGCATGAGATATCTCATTGGGCCAGAAAGTGAGGACCCTGGCCAAGGCTGACAGAAGGCCTAAGGGAAGGGATGCCCAATGGGGAGGGAGAGAGGGCCTGAGGGAAGGGGTGCCCAATGGCAAAAGATAAGTGACTGAGTTCATTGAACTACATAGAACATATAAATACCTGTCTGTTCATGTGTGTGCTAGTTCCTTCTGAGTTGTGTGACAAAATACCTGTCAGAAACAATTTATAAAAAGAAGGATTTATTTTGGCTCATTGTGTTAGAAGGTTGCAGTCCATCATGAAGGCAAAGGCATGGAAGAATGGCTGAGCCACGGTGGCAGGAAGCTTGTGATCACATCCCTGTTCACAGTGTTGCTGACCAGGGAGCATTATCACCACCACCACTACCACCATCATCACCATCATGTGTGTGATGTGTCTTCGGGTATGTGTGTGAAGGTCAGAGGACAATTCTGTGGGCTCAGTTCTCCTCTTGCACCTTCACTTGGTGTGTAGGTTAGCTTGGTAAACTTCACACAGAGCATATGAAAGGAGGGGACCTCAACTGAGGAGTTGTCTCCATCACATGGGCCTGTAGACAAGTCTGACATTTTCTTAACTAATGATTGATGTGAAGGGGTCCTGCCCACTGTGGGCGGAGCCACACCCAGGTAGGTGGTCTTGGGTTGTATAAGACTGCCAACTGAGCAAGCCATGTCACCAATACTCCTGTATGGATCTTGCCCTGACTTCTTTCAGTGATCAACTGTGATTGGGACATGAGTCAAACAAACCATTTCTTCCCCAAGGTGCTTTTGATCATGGTGTGTATCACAGCAACAGAGAGCGAACTAGGTCGGGGAGTGGTGGTTACTTCAGTCTGAGCAGTCAGATGGATCTCTGAGTTCGAGACCAGCTTGGTCTTCAGAATGAGTTCCAGGACAGCCACGGCTACACAAAGAGACCCTGTCTTGAATGAATGAATGAATGAATGAATGAATAGCAAACTTGGGTCCTAGAGATTAAACTCAGGTTGTCAGATTTGCCTGGCAAGTGCTCTATAATGTATTGCTGGTTCCTTCTCCTTCTCTCTCTCTTTCTTCTTCTCCTCTTGTGAGTTCATACATAAGAAGGTCCCTGGGGTGGACTCCACATGAAGTGTGTGCACTTGAAGCCACGTCCAGCTTGTTTTTTCATTTGTTTGTTTGTTTCCTGAGGCAGGGTTTCTCTGTGTAGCCCTGACTGTCCTGGAACTGTCTCTCTGTAGCCCAGACTGGCTTCAAACTCACAGAGATCCACCTGCTTCTGCCTCCTGAGGGATGGGGTTAAAAGCATGTACCTCCACACCCGGACAGCATGGTCTTTGAGACAAGTTCTTTCATTGACCTGGACCCTGAAGGTTATTCTAGGCTGTCTGGACAGCAGAGTCTACCTACCTCTGCCTCCCCAGCTGGGATTACAAGTGTGCACCACAGTCCCAGACTTCTGTCCATGGGTTCTGGGGACTGGACTTGGGTCCTTGTGCCTCTAAAACAAGCACTTTATAGACTGAACCAGCTTCTTAGGCCTCTAGAGAACCAGTTCTATCAGCTTGGCCTGATCTTCTAAAGACTCCACTGCTTCTCAAAGTTGAGCCACCAGCCAGGAGACAAGCACTCAGAGCCACAAACCCATCAATGTCATTAAATACCATTGGAAGTATCTAGGGCACAATTCCTCATCCTGAGAAAGAACCAGCAATGAGGAAGGAAAGAATCATGCCCTTAGCCTGGCCTCTACCACTTCATCTCAACCTGAAAGTCCTGCCTTATGAGCAAAGTATATATATATATCTCCATATCCCAGCTAAGGATTGATAAGATTTGGAAACCACTTTCTTTTTATATCCCTTAATAAAATAATTGATTCAGGCAATAATCACTGATGGATGGAACAATTAATCACAGGAGGTTGATAACAAATGTTCTAATGGGAAGCAGGTCATTAACTCTGATGGCACTGACACTTGAGAACTTTGTGTGTCCCCTGAGATGCTGGGACACACAAAGCTCAACTGGTGAAGTGCTTCCCATACAAGAGACCCTAGAGAAAGAATTTGGGTCCAAGTAGTTTACCGGAGAGATGATTGGAGGGATAAAGGAGAAGGGTGGTGATACTGGGGAGGAAGAAAGCTAACAATAGAAGGAAGGATCAGGGCTGCAGAGATGGCTATACAAGCGTGAAGATCTGGGTTCGAATCTCAGGCACCCATGTACAGTCTGGTGGAATGGGATGTGCCTGTGATCACACCACAGGGGAGGTGAAGCCTGGGGGACCCCAGGACCTCACTGGCAGTCAGCCTAGCTATATGGGTGAGCTCTAGGGTATGGTGAGACACTCTGTCTTAGAGAAAGAAGGTGGAGAGCAAATGAGGAAGACATCCGAGATTGATCCTTGGTTCTACACACACTCACATGTCCACACACACACACACACACACACACACACACACACACGACATGCATGCACACACACATGGATACACGGTTGCACACATACAAAAGGTTAAAAATGGACTGTTGAGTGAGTTATACTTGACCAATGGAAGCTCAAGAATGTTCCAGAAACCTCCCCTAAGAGAAAAAAGAAGGCTGGGGATTCAGCCTCTGGCTCCCACTGTGTTCTTATCTAAGTGTCTTCCAGGGATGTGGTAATTCTCAGGACCACAGAATTCCCTTAATGGCTGGTTCAGAACAGACTGGTAGAGTATACTAATGACCTCCAGGACTGGCCAGGGACATGTGGCCGGGCATGGCCAGCACTGCTATGGAACCTCGCCAGAGGACCGAACCTCAGGCTGACCTCCAATTACTGGAAATACAGGGCAGGAAGGAGGAAATGAAGGGCACGGTGAAGAATCCAGTAGATGCGTTCTGACGGGGAACATCCTGCAGGACACAGGATCCTCCAGCATGGTGATCTCTGAGCTGGTTCCCACTGTGAGCCACTAGACTTGATCCCAGTGGGACTTCTCTGAGGAGTGTAAGGGAAAGCCCTCATGAGGTCAGGAAGCTGAGGCATCCTGGAGAATGGCGGGGCGTCTCAAAGTGGGTCTCAGACAAGCAATGGTTTTCTTAGCATCTACAGTGTCTTGACGGGATGCTTACGGGAACTTGAAACTCAATGATTGCTGCCAGGCACATTACCTGCCCCACCCCCCACCCCCCACGCCTGGACACCCTAGGCAGATGTCTCTGGTCCTCACTAAGCAGGGACAGTTCTTTAGGATTAGGCTTCTGGGCTGTGGCGAGTGTGTGTGTGCAGGTGTGTGCTGAGAGCTCTGTGGTGCCCTGCTTTGCTCTCAGGACAACCCAGGACTTCTTGGGCCCAATGCACTTCCTTCTCACAGACTTAAGCTCTCTGAATAGCCAGGCTTGCCCTGGTCATCTGAGCAAATGTCCACGTTTGTTCAAGGTCATCTGAGCAGCCATCCATGGTCCCTGAGCACCCTGGCTCTGAAGCACTGGGTTGAGGCTGAGGATGGCTTGTTACTCCATTGCCTGCCTCAGGACCCAAGGTCTGTGAATTTGGTGCAAGTGTCAAGTGGCTGATATGGTCTCATGGTACTGGGCCTCTCCACAGTCCAGGCAGGGTCCAGTGTTTGCCCTGGCTCTGTCATGTGTCAGGACCTCCCATCCCTTCTGTCTCAGGCTCCTCTGGCTCATGGTCCCTCATCTCTGCCAGTGTCCTCCCCCTTTGCCCCCTCCTTCCCATCTTTATACTGTTTTGTTTATCCTTGGGGGCATTTCTGCCTGTCTTAGCTTCTGGCTTCTTTTTTTCTAACTCTCAGTTGCTCAGTGTTTCCCGGTCCCCCCCATCCCCCCACCACCGTGCCATTCAATCTGTGACCCAGTCACAGCAACAAAGCAAAGCAGCCCCGCAAAGCAGGGTAGGCAGGCAGAGCCACCACTGGCCACCTTCTCAGCCATCAGCTGGACTTGTTGGTAGATGTGGGATCTTCCAGGTTAAAGGCAGACATATTTACAGTGTATTTACAGTCAACAGAACTGCCTAACCATCCTTTATAAAGGCCTCACCAATGAACCCTCTAAAGTTTTATTTTTTTAAGTTTGTATCCACTCTTTGTTAATTTTACGTTACTTACCCCAAACCCACTCAACCCCTCATCTCTTTGTGTCTGCCCTCCACCCTTGCTACACCTCCCCCCAAATAAACTTAAAAAACAAACAAACAGAACAAAAAACATCTTCTAGTGGGAGCTGCAGTGTGTCCCACAGCACAGCCTTCTGCCCACACCTTTTTACTTACAGATATTCACCTGCAATGAGTCATCGGTCTGGTTCGAGGCCTCTGCTGTCTGCTGCACCATCAGTACTGGGTCCTCAACTGAACTCCTCTCGGATATCCTGTTGTTGCCCTGTGCCATGGGGATTCTGTATGAGCTCTAACAGTTCATAGATAAATTTGAAATGGTCCAACTCAAAGCCCTGGATCTGGGCCTGGGTGTCAGCCGAGGTCAGCCCACCAGCTCTCCTGCACCCACACCACAGGGCTGAGCTCTCCAGCCTTGGCTAGCTCACCCAATGCCACAGACAGCAAGGGGCAGAGCCAGCTCTCCTGCTCTCATCTCCTTGGGCTGGTTCATCCCCCCACCCCCACACACACACATACACACACGCCACCAGAGCCAGTTCTAGTGTGTTACCCAGGCGAGATGCAGGGCCTGCTCTCTCTGAAGTACTGCAGCTGTTGAGGGGTGGGGCCTGTTCTCCTGCTCTGCCGACCTCTGTCAAGCTCTCTGGCCTAGGCAGGCTTCATGGGATGAGGGGTAAGGGCATCTCTCCTGTGGCCACCCTACCTCTTGGCAGACCAGGGGTGTGCCCCCCCCCCAATACCCTCGAGCCCCTCACTTGTCTCTCCTCACCTCTCTCCACGGCCAGCTCTATTGTGCTACCCAGGGAAGGTGCAGGGCCCACTCTCTTGATTGCCGCAGTGAGGGACAGGACCAACTCTGCACAACCCTTGGCCATTAATAACACGGTCCCAGGTAGCAGCCCAGAGTCTGGATATCTGCATCGGACTTTGGTTGTAATATGAACCACGAACATTGACACAAACCCTTCTGCTGCAAGACCCTGGACCCAGACATGGCCCTCAGCGGGAGCACAGGCAGGGACCTCACCATGGCCTCGGGGATCAGGGCAGGCTGCTCACATCTGCTCACATCAGCAGCTCCTCTCTGCCCTCCCTCCACACATACTTGCACATCTCAGTGTCTCCTGTGGTGGGCTGGGTCTGCAGACTTGATCTGCTGAGCTGTATCTTTAGGCCCTATTGTGGGGTTTTGAGGCAGGGCCTCCAGATGTAGCCTCCGGACAGCCTCAAACTTGCAATCCTGCTTTAGCCCCTCAAGTGCTAGGATTCCTGGTGTGACTATCTAGAATGTTCCTTTAATATCAAGTTTCCCTTTTGTATCTTTTGTTCATTTTTCTATTGGGTTGAGAATCTTTTCATTGATTAGGTGGGGCCTTTTCTGAATTGTAGAGCTATTTAGCCAGGGTAGATTTTTTTAATTTATTTTTTATTATTTTTATTTTAGTTTATTTTTTACCACGATCTACCCTCTTCTACCCAGGGACAGGTTGCAGGGAGATACTCAACTTCCATACTATGGCTTCTCCTGTGGACCTCAACAATCCTGCTCTCTGGTAAGTGGGGAGAGTATTCATAGGCCGATGGGACTCCTCAGAAAAGCCCGAGCCGTGGGGGGATGGGGGATCTCTCCGGCTGAGCATCCCAGGACCCGTCTATGGAGGTCCTCAGCAGAGAGCAAAGAGCTGCGTGGTTACTGTTGTCCTCCTGCCAAGGTGACCTGTTGCAGAGCTTGAGAAGCTTCAGAAAGGATGGCCGGACATGGGAGTTGGGTGGCCTGGATCCTAGAAGTTCCAGATGCTTGTGGCCAAGGGAAGGGGGAGGTTAGTGACCTATAAGCACTGACAGCCCCACTTTGAAGTCCAGCAATGACTATTCCTTCCTCCCACATCCTGTGACCTCTGCCAAGGTCACGGCTCACTCCCACTTGCCTGCCCAGTGCCCAGTGCACTTCCCCAGGGGCACACAGCCCGGGTCTTCTCAAGTCTTGTTCGATATCTAGTTAAGGCGTGCATTTATCTCCAGCTTTCCCTGGGACCTTCCCTTTTGATTTTCAAGAACATTTTCTTCCCTCTGCCAGAGCAGTCCTTCCGAATCAAAGGCTCAGCTCTTCTAAAGCGTGATTTCTGATGTGGGCTTCAGTGGACTGACTGCGAAGTTCCTGAGACAATGAGAGGGAACGCTGGCTGTCTCTCTCTCTTTATCTTCTTGCTGTGAAGCGCTAATTCTCCTTGAGGTAAAGTGGAGCCTCTGATTGACGCGGGGACACGGGAAAATGAAAGCCAAATTATTATTATTTCAAGTTATGTTCTTGTGGCGTTCCCGGATGTCTGTGGTGCGCTTGTGTTTCTTGTGTGTTTGTCGTCTTTTAACTTTAGTCACAGAGTCTTCTGTCACTTGCAAGTTAACCGTTTTTAGTCAAATCTAGATGTTTTTCTTCTTTTTCTTTTAGTGCTGTTCTGGGGTTCGCTTTTTACGTTTAGTTCTTAAAATCAAAGAGACTTTGTATGAGTGTTGAGTGCGTCTGAGGTGGAGTTCAAATTTTGTACTTTTCTAATTGTATTTATTAAATAATATCTTCATCCAGGGGTCAGAGTCCTTCCCTTCCAGTACATAGACGAATAGATGGAATTCATCTTGTTTTATAAGATATTTTTGGCTTGATCAGTCCCTCATTTTCCTCTGTGTGTGTGTGTGTGTGTGTGTGTGTGTGTGAGAGAGAGAGAGAGAGAGAGAGTGTATTTGGAGGCCAGAGGTCAAATGTCCTCTATAATCCTGTCTTATATTTTTAATTTCCTGGACACATTCTCTCATTGAGTCTAAAGTTCACTATTTTTTTTTTTTTTTTTTTTTTTAAATTTCCAGCAAGGCTAGCTAGCCACTCCCAGCTATCCTCCTGTCTCTGACACTCACAGCCACTGGGGCTATAGGCCCATGTGACCAACCCCACTTCTTTGTATATCTGCTTGAGATTCAGACTCTCATCTTTGTGCTTGTGCAGTGAGCAGTCTCACCCATCTCTCCATCTCTGACTTTTCTCATTTACACAAGGGGAAAATGTTTTTTGAGACACGGTCTTTCTAAATAACCTTGGGTGACTAGGAATTCACTATGTAGACCAGGATGATCCGGGACGCACAGGGATCCCCCTGCCTCTGCCTCCTGAGGGTTTCACTCAGTTTTTTTCCTTTGCTGGTCCTGGTGGCATATGCCTGCAATCCTAGCCCTCTGGAGGCTGGAGTAGGAGATTGCTGAAGACTTTGTTTGAGTCAGGATTCTATACTGAGGGCTACATAGTGAGCCTGAGGCCAGTCTGGGCTACGTAGCAAACCCTATCTCAAAACACAAAAATAGGGCTGGGGATATACTCAGTGGGTAAAAGCACTTGTGGGAGAGCCTGGGTCCATATCCTCAGAGCCCACATGATCTAGTTATTTTCTGTTGCTGTGGTAAACACTGGCCAGAAGCAACTTTGGAGGAAAGGGTTTATTTATCTCATGTGTCTTAATCACAGTCCATCACGGAGGGAAGCTAAGGCAGGAACTCAAAGTAGGAACCTGGGGACAGGAACTGATGCAGAGACTATGGAGGACTGTTGCTTACTGGCTGGCTCCCAGTATTTGCCAGAACTCAGGTCCATCTGCCTGGGAGTGATGTTGCACACAGCGGGCTGGTCCCTCCCACACCAATCAGCATCAAGAAAATGCCCCACAGACACACCTACAGACAAGCTGGTGGAATCCTTCAATTTCAGTTTCCTCTTCCCAGGTGATCCTAGTTTGTGTGAAGTTGACAAAATTATGCTACAACAAGATGAGGATGGGAGGAGATCCTTGGAAGCTCAAGGGCAGATAACCGGTGAACTGGTGTGCACAGCCCCTTAGCAACAACAGGCAAACAAGGTAGGTCATCCCCCAACCACCTCGCGTATGCACTCACACACAAGAGTGCATGCAAACCTATGTGCACATGCATCAGACATGCAAAAATAAAGCTTTTTTTTTTTCTTCTTTTCTTGCAGGAGGAGTGTGGAATGGTAGTCAGTGCTTAAGAAACAAAGTTTCCGTTTGGTTCTAGAGATGATGGTGCTGATGGCTGTAAGGCGTCTTGAATGTGCTGAATGCCACCAAATTGCACAATGGAAACAGTTAAGATGGTGAATGTTGTGTGCATTTTCGTATAGCAGGATACTGTATTTTTTCCAGTATGTTTTATTCTTGTGCAATCAGCTTTGTATTTTTTTCCCCTTCCAGATTAACTTGAGAATCAGCTTGTCACATTCTATTAAAAAGTCCCTTTGATATTTTTACTGCAGTTACATCAAGTTTATGGATTGCCTTGGGGAGAAGTGACATTTTCATGGCCCCGAACCTTCCCCCAGGTGGAGAACTCCTCATTGACTAGGACCTCTCTTTATTCCTTTCAGTAAAGTTGTATAATCCTGTTTCTATCAGCAAGTTCTTGGCTATGTGACAGTTTTAGTTGCTGCTGTGAATGGAATCTTGGGTACAGCACAGGAGCTCTTGCTCGGGTGACTCCAGCCCAGCCCTGCAGGGACCTAGGACAGGAAGCACACACTTTGGGATCCATTTCACTGAGGCCCCTGTGAAGGCAGCATGTGGGTCTGCCCAAGGTTTCATAGCAAAAGGGAGAGGAGGGCTGAGCTCAGCTAAAAGGAGTTGGCAAGGTCAAGAGGAGGGACTTTCTGGAATGATCTTCTAGATCAGAGGAACCTGAATTTGTCACCAAAGGGGTCAGAAGAGGATGGGCTGAGGCTGAGATGGAAGCCATTGCTTGCATAGCATGTGGCTCAAGCTGCAGATCCTGTCACATGCTTATTTTCTTAGTGTCTCAGAAACCTACTGTCCTCACCAGTAAATAAGGGTGACTTCTAAGGGTAGGCTTCACTGGCTCTGCATGTGGCAGGGACTGGATTGAGTTCATTTTTTGGCAGGGCTCCTGCTGGCCCCCAGGGGACACAGATGGCTTTGGGTCCACAGCTTGGCAAATGGCAGGGCTGGGGCTGTGCCATTTACTCTTGGGCCAGGTTCCTACCCCGTGCACAGTGTGCACTCCATGTTAAGCACAGGGTGGCGTGTGGGCAGTGTGCAGGAAAGATGTGGGACTTTGAGAGATGAACAAAGTGTTTCCCCCACTGAAGGGTACTAGCTTGTGCCTCAAAGGAAATCCTTTGGTAGAACACCATGCAGTCCTCTGAGTGTCTTGTTTCATTTTTCTTTCTTTCTTTCTTTCTTTCTTTCTTTCTTTCTTTCTTTCTTTTTTCCTTTCTTTCTTTCTCTCTTTTTTCTCCCTTCCTTCCTTCCTTCCTTCCTTCCTTCCTTCCTTCCTTCCTTCCTTCCTTCCTTCCTCCCTTTCTTATTACAAAGGGTCTTCTGTAGCCCAGGCTGGTCTCTAACTCACCACATAGCCAAGGCTGGCCTTGAGCTTCTGAGCTTAGCAGTTTATGCGGTGCTGGGGATGGCACTCAAGACATCATGCATGCCAGGTAAGCAGTCTACAGAATGAGCTACATCTCCAACTCTGTTTCATGTATTTCTGCAGAGGTCTGGTAGGATGGGTAACTCCCACATGCATTAGACATGGAAGCATCTACGGTGAATAACCCTAGGCGAGGTGGGTCTTCAGCTTGGTAACAAAGCCTTGGACAGTCTGGGAAGACAGTCAAAAGAGCACTAGGGAAAGGAAACTGTTGAGAAGGACAAAGGCCGGGTGTGGCGGTGCACACCTTTATCCCAGCACTGGAGGGGCAGAGGCAAGCCATCTCTCTGATTTAGAGGCTAGCCTGGTCTACACAGTGAGTTCCAGGACAGCCAGGATTATTTAAAGAGACAAAATAAATTAATAAATAAAAAATAAATGAGAATTTGAAAGAAAATCACAGCTGGAGGATAAGGAGGTACCACACTGAGAACTGCTGAGAACATTCTGGGCTAGGGGGACAAACTTGAAAAAGACCCAGGCTGGATGGAGACTCCGGTACCTTTGAAGATCTGAGCATTAGCCAGAATGGCTGTCCCTTCATAGAACTGCCACCAAGTGGGTGTCCCTTGGGGCTTCTGCAATAGTGAGTCTGAAGGAACTGATGCATGCCCACTATTTCTGCTTCCCCCTCCCAGTGCCTGTCACCTCTCCAAAGATGGCTGACAGGGTCATCCCACAAGTCAGGTAACAATGGCTCTGTGTTGCCCTTGTTGACCCTGTCAACAAGCTGCATGACTTCAGAAGAACAAAGCCTGAGGTTAACCTCTGGCCTCCATGTGCATAAGCGCGCACACACACACACACACACACACACACACACACACACACACACGCGTGCGCGCGCACTACAGCTAAATATTAAAAAAGAACAGCTGTCCCCACGCTACTGCCCACCCGCAGGCCACATGGCACCAGAGCTCCCAAATCTCACCATCCAACTCGTGAGGTTCCCTCTGGTGGGTCACTACCATGCCAGCCCCGTGCTTCGAAACTCCCACGGCCTTTGTGGTGCACATCAGGCAAACCCATTCTTTGCTGCTGTACCTTTTTCTTTTGAACTCAGATGAGTTGAGTCGCAGCGGGAAGAAAAACACTACACAAACTTAGTTCACAAACAATGATTACTAATCTCTGGGTGCAACAGCTAGAATCCTAATCTTATATCTATATTAAACCTAAGTCCTCTGGTGGTGAATCCTGGCAGATTCGCCATAAACCGGGAGATACTAGCAGCTACATTTTGTCCTATCAGAAAAGAACCCTCTCTTCCCTCCTGCTTCCTCTCTTTACCAGGTCCAACCCGGAAGTCCCGCCTACTCCCTCATTAGGGGATTGGTTCACAAGAAGTCACCTGAGTACATGACTCATTCCAGGGGGGGGGGGGGCAAGGCATTTTATATACATTAAAAAAGCATCCATCGGGCACCTCCTTCCCTCCATTTGTAAGATGGCCTCCTGGCTGCCCATCTTTTTTCTCTCTGTCACCAGCCAGCTCACCATGCCACAGGGAAGCTGTACCCTCAACTTCGTAGCATTTAGAAAAGAACTCTTCTACAACCATGGACCTGGGGCCCAGCACTTACTCACACCGTCAAGCACCAGAGATCCAGGGAAGGACCTTAGACTAAAACTTCAAGTCACCGTCAAGAAGAAACTGGGCTCTTTCATCAAAGCCTTGACATGCTGTCGTTCAACCTCCAGACTTCCCACAAACCTCAGACTTTTTTCCTTTACTTTTTTTTATACTCAACAGTTTGGCTGAAAATTAAGTTCTTGAGTTTCTCTCTCTTTCTCTCCCTCTCCCTCTCTTTCTTCCTCCTCCTCCTCCTTCCTCTTTCTCTCTCTCTCTCTCTCTCACACACACACACACACACACAGCTTTGTAGTTGTTGCTCTATGTTTTTTTTTTTTTTTCCAACTTGGTGCTACTTGTTCCGTTCTGTTTAGGCACCCAAAGGATTATTTATTACCTTTACAACCTAATAATTTTTTAACAACCAATTTTTCTGGGTTTCATTAACTTTTCAATACACCTCCCTTTTTTTCTAGAACATTTCTTTATGTCTACAAATATTGTATGTTATCTTAGTTGATTGCTTCAAAGACTTCTTATGCATATATAATTCATGTTAGCTCTTTGTCTCTCTAATGAAGTACCCAAGGCAGGCTACTTTATAGAGCAAAGAGGTTTATTGATTTCATAGTTCTGAACTGTATGACACAAACTCTGGTGAGGGTCCTCCTGGGATATCTCATGAGGAGATCTGTGTTTCTGTGTCCTGTTGCCCCTCCTTTTGTGAAGCCACTTGGATCCAGTCAAGTGAATTTCACCCAAATGACATAATCTAATTGATTTGCATAGGCCAAACTTCATAGTCAGCCTGAGTTCCATCCTCTCAATATCATTCATCTGTCATATTGTGGCTGAAACTCCTGTGTGAGCTCATGGTCCCTGATTATCGTTACCTTTGTGTTGCTGTAACCAAATACCCAAATCTGGGTACTTTATAAAGAAAAGAAGTTGTTTTCCGGCTCATCTTCTAAAGAACCAAGAGCAGTGCACTGGTCTGCTGGCTCTGGTGACAGCTTCATGGCAGATGACATCTCAGTTGCCGAGTGGCCATCTACAGCTCAGCACCTGTGCAGTTTGGGTCCTGGAACCTTGACTAGAGTCATCGAAGGAATGAAAAAAGTACAGACACACAAACAGAAAAGGTCAGATGGGGTTCTGCTGCTACACTAGCATCCCCAATCCTCAGTAGTCTCTGTGGCTGAGCAGTCTGGGGCGGTGAACATTGGTGAGGAGGAAGCTGTGATTACTAGTGAAGTGATCTATATGGGTTCAGGACCCCCAAGACCAAGCTCTCAGCACAAAGGAGATTTATTTGTTGCAGAGAAACAGAGGGCAGGGAATAAGAGACAAAGACAGGAGATAGAGGATGAGGGAGAAGGGGAAGGGAACAAGGGAGAGAGGGCAGGGATAGTTGTTCCTGAGGGGTAGGGACAAAGGCTGCCTCTGGATAGAGAGAAGACAGACAGCTGTGGCCCATAGGCAAGTGACAGGTTATAAAGGGGAAAGGAGCCAGGTGGTGGTGGCTGCGCACGCCTTTAATCCCAGCACTTGGGAGGCAGAGGCAGGCGGCTTTCTGAGTTTGAGGCCAGCCTGGTCTACAGAGTGAGCTCCAGGACAGCCAGGGCCACACAGAGAAACTCTGTCTCGAACCCCCCCCCCCCAAAAAAAAAATAAAATAAAAAATAAAATAAAATAAAGGGGAAAGGAGAAAGCCCAAGTTAGAATGAGTTGGTTTGTTTTGATTGGGCATGTTAATTAGGTTTGTTTTGATTGGGCATGTTAATTAGGTTTGTTTTGATTGGGCATGTTAATTAGGTTTGTTTTGATTGGGCATGTTAATTAGGGCAGTCAAAGGGGGCTTCTGATTGCTGACCATCAATACTTTGATAGCTGGACCTTGGTATTCAGCCTTGGGAGGAGGAAGTGGCTAAATCAGGGAACAGAACTTGGTGGCTTTAGCAATGTATTCTAATGGTTCTTAGCAAGGCAGAGGGAACTGGGGAGAAGGGCAAGGTCTCCCAGAGCCATGTTTGCCATGCCGAGCTGGCGAGAGTCCCTACAGCTAGTCTATGCACACACTGGTCCTCGTTTATAAACACTTACAGTCCTGAGGAAAGCTTTGCCATCCTCCTGAATCTAATTGCCATCCACTAAGCCCCGCCTCTTAGAAGTGCCAGCACCCAACAGTGTTACCCTGGGGGCTAGCTTCCAGCAGCTGTGTCACACACTCAAAGCTCCCCCAAACACAACAGTCATTTTTTTCTCTAATCAATTAATTTAAAACAGTTCACTTTCTCCTTCTCCTGGGGGCTGGGATTGAACTCACAGCCTCACCCCTATTCTGCAAGCCCTCTGCCTTTGCTCTGTACTCCCAGCCCATCCCTGCCCCCCCTCACTACCCCCCCAACTTTCCTGTTTTCCCCCTTTCCTTTGCGCATGCATTTTGGTGGAGTGTTATTTTGTGCTACGTCACACAAACTGACTTCTATTCTGCCATCTTCCTTCTGCCTTTTCCTGAGTCCCGAGCCCCTCTGTTGTCTCGTTATTGTCTTTGGAGCTCTCCTATCAAGCACTTTAGCTAGGCATTTGGTTTGTTTCTGCTCCGGTGTCTGTGTTTATTTGACTGGTTGGTTTCTCTTTTCATCTCCTTGCTTGTCCTTGCCTTCCTTGGCTCTCCTATCTGTGTTCAGATCTGGAGGAGGTTCACTCTCGATTGCTAATATTTGATTGATGGGAAGACAAGCATTGGCAAGAGGTCAAGGTGGGGAGGAGCCAGGGCTGTTTCGGGATAGCAGAATTTTCCTTTTCTGTATGAGTTCTTTGAGCCTTTGTTTCCCCACAGGTAAAGACTGTTCCCAATTGAGAGCCCTCCCTCTCCCCACGCCTCGGCTCCCTGGGTGGGATTTTAATTTTTCTATTTTTTTTTTAAGATTAAACAAATTTAAACTGTGTGTATGCATGTGTGTGCATGTGTATCTGGGTGTGGGTTTGGTACTAGAGTGGAGAGCCCATGAAGGCCAGAAGAGGGTATTGGATCCTCTGGAATTACAGAGTTGCATGGCACTGTGGTCTGGAAACCAAACTTGTTCCTCTGTAAGATCAGCATGTGCTCTTAACTCTTGAGCCATCTCTCTCTCTTCAGCTCATGTTTCTTTAAACAGATGTGGATTGTGTGTATGCATACATGTGTATGTGCACTTGTGTATGCATGTGTGTGCACACACATGTTTGCATGTGAGTATGGAGGTGTCTTCCCCAGGAATATTCTCTCTCTCTCTCTCTCTCTCTCTCTCTCTCTCTCTCTCTCTCTTTCTCTCTCTTCCTTCCTTTCCACTCCCCTTCCTTCCTTCCTTTTTTCTTTCCTTCCTTCCTTTCTTCCTTCCCTTATTGGTCTGGAGCTCGCCAATGGGGCTAGACTGACTGACCAGTGAGCCTCGAGGATTCTCCTACCCCCACCTCTCAACTGCTGCCATGTACAGGTGAGTGCACCATGCCTCATTTGTAAGGCAAGCACTTTATGTATAGGGCTGTCCTCCCATGCCCTCACACACACACACAGGATGCCGGTGGAGGTCGAAAGACAATTTTGTGGAGTCAGTTTTCTCTGTCCACCTTTGCATGGATTCCGGGAATCAGTATGAGGTTGTTGGCCTTGCCGAGTGCCTTTACCCGCCGAACCATCTTACTGACCCTGTTTTGCTTTCTGACACAGCGGTTTTGGTTTGTTTTTTAAACTCTGTCACCCAGGCTGATCTGGAATTCCCTCTGTAGCTCAGGTTGGCCTTGATCTCACAACCTCAGACTTCTACGTGCTTGGATTACAGGGGTGTGTTACTGTACCCAGATTGTGAATGGTTTCTAATTCAGCTCTAGTTCCTGTTTGATGGAAACCAATCAGGTTCTGGAAAGCCACCACTGCTCAGTGTCCAGGTCCCCTCCCATCCTGCCCTGAAAGGGGAATTCCCTGCCTCCCCAGCCCACCCCCTAGTTTCTTCAGCGGCTTCCCATTGTCTTCCTTGGGCTACATAACTGCACTCTGTTGGCCTAGCTGGCTTCATCTCCTATGGGCTGTGCTCTGTCTACATTGGCTGACATCCTTTCCTTCCGGCCTGCCTCAGCTTCACCCCAGTGCTCTGCCCCTCCTGGTCTGGCTGTTTGTATTCAGCCTCCAGTCCCTCAGCTGAGAAGGTCAGTCCCCCAGGAGACCAGACTCCCAACAAGACTTAGCCAGGACTACACAGAGTTAGGACAAACAGGGCTCTGAGCCCAACCAGAGGGTGACTGGCCTCTTCACTGTGGTGTTCATAGTGAAAGGTCACTATCCAGTGGTAGCCTTGGGATTCCCACAGCGGGATCCAGGCAGCTCCTGGCACAGAAGGAGAGAATGCCTGAGTAGGTGGAGAGGAAGTGCTTCCTGTCTCCCGCAGGCTTTAGTCTGTCTCTGTCTCTGTCTCTGTCTCTGTCTCTGTCTCTCTCTCTCTCTTTCTTTTTTAGGAATAGAATCTTATAATGTAGCCCAGGCTGGCCTTGAACTCGTCTTTCTACCTCAGGCTCCCTGTTTCCTGGGAGGGTGTACACCAATGAGGGCTGCCTCACACACAGTATGTAGTTCTGGCCTGACTGTGGGGGCGGACAATGGCGGGCCGCGGCTGTAACCTGTGGAGATCGCTGAGGGAACAGGGCCAAACTGCAGGCAAGAGACAGCTTTAGTTTTCCTTTGAATTGTGTTTTCATTGGGCAAACGACATCCAGGCGGCAAAAGGCTATGCTCAAGAAGCAGGAAAAGCCACTGGGCCCATCTATCTTCTATGTGTGATCTGTCGGGAAGAGCACTGGACCTGGGGTCCAGCAGCAACACTGTTATCAGTCTGTGGTTCCCGCCAGGCCACCTCCGGCAGGTTTTACTGCCCATTCCTGTGCCTCGCTGTCTCCCTTGCCTGGCTCACAAGTGCATGCATGAAGGCAGCTGGGGAATAAACTGAGACAGTGTGCATTTGCAAGCCCTTGGCGGAGAGTCCAGCATAGGGTGGGTACTCCGTGCAATTTCTTCCTTTCTTTGTTTCTTTCTTTCTTCTTCTTTTTTTTAACCAAAGCAACTGCTTTCATTTTTTTCTCCTATTTTCTGCCAAGCTCTCATCAAGTCCAGATGAATGTTTTTCACACTGTGGCCATGCTTTCAACTTAACTTTGCAGTTATCCTTGCCGTCACCAAGGCCATGGCTTTGACGTTTTCATAGTTGTTTTGTGGCGGAACGGAACGCCTTGCCACTGGATTGATTCAGCCTTATTTACCCAGCCATCCTTCTGCTCTTGGACTCTTTGTGCTGTTATAAAACATTCTGGGCTGAATTCTGCACTCTGAGTTAGCAATCCTTTCATTTGTATCTAGTTTGTATCTCTTCTGTTGAAGCCAGACTATTCTTCCGTTCTTAGTCAGTGTTTCTGTCTCCTTTCTGGAATTGTCTGTTCATGGCCTTGGGGTGAATATCACTTAGCAACTCAGATTTTTTTAGTGATGTTTAGAATCTATGAAATGCAAATGCTCAGGTGGAATTTTTTTATTTTTTTATTTTGAGATCTGGCTTCTCTGTGTAGTCCCGGCTGTCTTGGAATTCACTCTTTAGTCCAGGCTGGCCTAGAATTTAGAGATCCACCTGCCTGTCTCCTGAGCACTGGAATTAAAGACCTGGGCCATGCCACACCTGGCAGTTTGAGTTATTTTTATGTTACATAAATGTTAAAAGTTTTGTCTTATCATCTTTGCATTTGTAATTTTCTCTGATTCTCCCTCCCTCACCTTTCAACCCCCACTCCTTCACTCACTTTGTAGACCAGGCTAGCCCCACAGAGATCCAACTACCTGTCTCCTGAGTGCCCAGTTGATGGGAGCACACCACAACACGCAGGTGCTAAGGACTGACCCCAGGGCTTTGTGCTGGAAACATGCACACCCTACCAACTGAGCTACATCCCCAGACCTAGTTTCTAGTTTCTTTTATTGAATTTATTTAACAGACATGATGCAGACTTCTGATCTGTGTACCAGGTGCATGAAGAGGCATGGGGTAGCAGACGGGGCAGGCTCTGGTTTGCAGAATGGGGACACAGCCATGGAAACCATCGCAGTGCGGCCTGATAATTAGATACAGAACAGCAGCAGCAGGGGTTGTGGGACTCTGCCAGCCTTGTCCTAAGAACTTCCATGTGCTAGCTCCCTCAAACCTCACAAAAGTCCAGAGGCTTGATAGTTATTTTTATTTTTATTTACCCCATTCTGAAGATGCAGAGGATGGTTACACGGTTTCCTCAGGCTCCGAAAGCAAGTCACAGTCAAGCCAATAGCATTTGAGATCAAATAAGGGGACTTCAGAGCTTGCTTTCTTCACCAGCTCACCAGTGATGAATAGCCAGTGAGGTGGTTGCAGCCACAGTGTCAATGGAGTTCCCTCGGGGACGCCTCCAGGGAGCAGAGAGTCAAAACTGAGCACTGAAAAACAGAAGACAACTTCACAAGCAGGTGAGGGACCAGAGAGGAGTGATGTGACACAGAGCAGAGCTGGCATTCCAAGGGGTGAAGAGCCTTCCCTTGGGACATGGAGTGGCCCAAGGCCTAAGACTCTGGTGGGTTCTAACTTGCCCACCTTTCAATAACCTGATTATTCACCACAGGTTCCATGTGAGACTAGGAACATGGAGGCAAGGAACGCCACTCAAGGTCCTGTCTGCATGGAGTTTAAAGTCCTGGAAGAGGCAAGAAGGAAGCTGGTCGGAGAATATTTGCCATTCATCAGTGCTCAAAAGACTTTAAGATTCCTTCCTGAGCCCGGAGAGATGG
The DNA here is from genome assembly GCF_011762505.2 of Arvicanthis niloticus. Classification (NCBI taxonomy): domain Eukaryota; kingdom Metazoa; phylum Chordata; class Mammalia; order Rodentia; family Muridae; genus Arvicanthis; species Arvicanthis niloticus. Next base: position 24,643,438 of record NC_047662.1, on the reverse strand, counting down.
CTCAAGCAGTTACGAGCACAGGATACTCTTCCAGAAGACCTGAGTTTGATTCCCAGCACCCACATGGCAGCTCACTACAGTCTGTAACTGTACTCCTAGTCAGACCAGCAGGCACTGTGTGTGCACAAGGAGCAAGGGCATATGGGAAGGCAGAACACTCATTACATGTGAAATAAAAAAAATTAATATTGTTTAATAAGATTTTCTCCTGCATTTTGGATCATTCCCAGGAACTTGAATTGCTCCTTGTCAAAGCTCAAGGCAGTTTCCTTTGCAGCTGCAGCCCCCCTTGTAGCTGCAGCCCCTTGCAGCTGCAGCCCCCTTGCAGCTGCAGGCCCCCCTTGCAGCTGCAGGCCCCCTTGCAGCTGCAGCCCCTTGCAGCTGCAGCCCCCCCCCCTTGCAGCTGCACTCAGGCATGTGATCTAGACTCCTCCAGTAGTTGTTTTGCCTATGATGACATACTGGCATCTCTGTTCTAGAACCAGCAGTGGCTCTCCAATGGGTCCCTGCAGTGTGTGACTTGGAGAGACCCTCTCCAAAGCTGCATCTACAGCCTGTTACTGTAACATTCCCAATACATTCTGCTTAAACCAGCTGCTTTCAAACAGGTGTGTACTAACAAGTGTGTGAAGAGAGAAAGCATCTAAATAGATACTCAGAGGAACTCAGGGGTTGAGTCAGTCTCTCAGGAGTTGCTCCCAAAGTTGATCATTGGATCTCCCTTCTTTGATGCTCAGATGGGCAGAACCAGTCTTTTCTCTCCCCTAGGTGAGCCACTCAGGCTGCCACTGGCTGGGAAGAGCCTCTGTTCGTGGTGCCCAGGCACAAGACTCTGTATCTTTTGCAGGGACTGTCATTCAGTGTGTGTTGTCACGTGATCCTATATCCAGGTCAAGGGTCATGAAGGAGGGGCTAGGGTTTGAAGCCTCATGGACCTGTCCCAGGAAAAAAAAGGACAAGTAGGGTCAATTCAAGGCTGTGACCCTGGGCTGGAGCTGTCAGCTCTAAACATGTCTCGTAACAGGCTGGCTCAGTGTCCCTGGGAGCCAGACTTGTACCCTTGAAATCACTGTGCTGATTGGCTGTGGAGAGATAACAGGGGCCCTCTCCCACCATTCTGGATCTGCTTTAATGAAATCATATCCTGGGGGATAAAATAACTAGAAGGAAGTTAGGGAATCATATAAACAGGTTTATCCACAGGCCCACAGCCTGTTAGCAGCCCGAGAAGCAAAGCTTTTTTTTTTTTTTTTTTTTTTTTTTTTTTTTTTTTTTTTTTCTGTTGGATATATTTCTCTGCATTTCCCAAGGCTGGTGGATCAATAGCTACAAACAGCCAAAATAAATTTCTGTCTCTGCTCCTGTGCCCTCAGATGGAGGGGCAGACTGCTAGAAAACTCACATCAGGAGTTACAGCTATTTATGGGTGGGCACAGCGAGTCCTTGAAGTGCTTTGCATGTCAGGGCTCCAGTGCCCGGTTCAAAGACAGAGACTGAGCATAGGAGAAGAGGTGTCTGCACCTGCCCTGCCTCTATGCGTGTCAGTCATTCTGAACACTGTCGACGTCTGCAGCTGGAAGCTATACCCATTCTCTGGGAAGGGAAGGCTTCTGTTCAAGGTCACACATGGCAGAGCTGGGCAGAAGCCAGCATTTGGGTTACAGCATCCTTACCCCAAAAGTTTGTCCTCTTAGGCCATCTGGCCTCTACGCAGGCTGGGGGAGAGGCTAGAGTCGTCCTACAAACTCTCTACAGGAAGAAGAGTCTCCTCCTGGTTGTAGCACCAAGGGTGTGGAGCGCGATACCAGGCTTCAGAAGGACCTGCTCCCCCGGGCTGCAGCTCTATTTTTAGCCTCAAATCCATCAATAAATGGAGCCTGGTGGAGCCAGAGACTCCTGGCTGCCTGATACTAAGAGCAAGAGGATCATTTATTAAGCACTTCCCGTGCAGGGCATCACGTGGTATCTCACTGGACTGTCAGCTTCAGTCTGCACACCTTTGCCGTAGTCACCAGGATAATCCCTATCACTGCATAACCAGAGGGAAAGTGAAGCTCAAAGGGTTGTGGAGGCCTGGTAGCTTATACACTGAGCCGTGATCCAAATGCAAATCTTCCTCCTCAGGCCTGTGGCTTCCGTGTCCATGTCCTGTAGTCCTCATAGCTACGCTGATGAAATAGGCCCTGGCTAGTGGCAGTCTGGTCAGTGAATAGTCAGGGTTCTTAGAAGATGTTGTCACACAGGAGGAGACACTGGCTAGCTGGGAAGGGTTTCCAACTGGTCTGTTTGAACCTTGGGAGTTCCCAGATGGAGGAAGCCTGGTGGTGTGAGGCAGGAGAGTGCAGCAAAGGTAAAGGTCAATGTGCCAGCATATATCGGGGTCAGGAAACAGCCCGCTGAGATTGGGGAACTAAGGACGCAGGCAGGACAAGATGGAAAAAGACCTTGATGACAAGTCCTGGGGCACAGCTGCTGGTAAAGCACCCACTGTGCAAGCCTGCCCAAGTTCAGATCCTCAGCACCCATGGAAAAGCCAAGAAATACAGCATATACCTACAATTCCAGGTCTGGAAGGCAGAGATGGGAAGATACCTGAAGCTCACTGGTCAGTGAGTCTAGCTGAATCAGGGAGCTCCAGAGTCAGTGAGAGGAAGACACTGGACTCCTCTCCAGGAATGGGCACACATGATCACACAAATACTCAGACACAAGAGTATGCACAGAAGATCTTGAACATAGGAAACTGTCATGTCTGCACGTTATGTGGATTGTGGGTGGAGCTGGGGTTTGAGGGCAAGACTCCAGAGAAGTTGAGACTTCGGGGAATGACAACAGCAGCAGTTTATTAACTACCTGCTGTGTGAGCTGTGTGTGAGCTGTGTGTCCTGTTAGGAGCTTTCCAGAGACATCATGTGATTTCCAGATCAGGTGCTCAGCCAGTATCAGCCATTTTAACCTTGTTGTCTCTCTTTGACAGATGAGGAAACTGAGGCCATGAGAGATTAGTGATGTTCTGATCACCCCCGGGGGACTCTAGTCAGATGATCTGAGAATGCTGCCCTGTCAACTGAGAGAGCATGTGACTGATGTTCTCAAGGGAGAGGGCGATTACCTGACATCCAGGAATGGGGACACAGCAGGCTCCAGAGGTGACAGAGAGCACTCTACCAAGTAAGCCACACCCCCAGCTCTCCTATAGTCCTTTAAATAAGTTTGTTCATACCCTCAGATGGTGGCAGCTAGGTTCCCTGGGCTGAGATGGAGGAAAGATGCTATTTCTGTAGGGGTGAGGCAGAGGGGAAGGGCAGAGTCTTAAGTTTCCACTATAGGGGTTTAGCCAGGGGTCAGGAATCAGACCTCCTAGCAAGCCTGCAATTGAGTAGAGAGGAATCAGTCTTTTTCTTAACTGCATTCAACATGAGGGTGACATCAACAGTCACCCTCACAATCATACACACACACACACACACACACACACACACACACACAGAGTGCTATGTACAAATGTCAAAGATGCCCAAACACGATTTTTGCTCTGCTTTTTAAAATTTATTATTCGTGTGTTTTATGTACATGATCGATCTGGCTTCGTGCATATCAGAAGAGGGCATCAGATCCCATTACAGAGGGTTGTGAGCCACCATGTGTTTGCTGGGAATTGAACTCGGGACCTTTGGAAGAGAAGCCACTGCTCTTAACAGTTTAGCTATATCTTCGGCCCCATTTGTATTGTCTTTGAAACAGAATTCATATAACCCAAGCCGGCCTCAAACTTACTATGTGACTGAAGGTGACCTTGAATGGCTAAGCCTCCCGCCTCCCTGAGCACTGGCTTTGCAAGTGTGGATCACCATCACCAATTTCCCTCGTGCTAGAAAGCAAACTCAAACCATCATGCATACTAGGCAAATACTGTGTCAACTGAGCTATCCCTCCAGTCCCCAAACTGGATTACTTCCAACACAAAATAAAGTACTATTGAATTTACGATCCATAGATAAAACATCACCAAGCCCACCCCTGAATGATGTAATCAAGGAATTGGGGCAGAACTTGCCTGTGACATTCCAAATGACTGATGAAGTTTCCGAACCTGTGAGGAGGTGGGACACAGATCCCCCATGTGGAAGATTGTGCTTGCACAATGACCTCACCTCCCCATGATAGTTCACAGTGGGGAGGAGGAGGGGGATGGGGAAGAACCTGTTTAGTGGAGAAAGCTGACCAGGTGATCTAGGTCAGTATCAACAGTGATGTCCTGTGTTCACTGGCAGCCTTGGTCAGGGTGCCAGCAGCACCTAGCCATCTTGGAAAAGGGCCACCTACACACATGCAGCCACCACCAGCAGGCACATTCTCTGTTAGCTGTGGCTGTCAGTGTCCCTGCAGAATGAGGGTCCCAAGCCCCTGATTGTGTCATCAGCTGCTGTGAACCCAGAGGCACAGAGAGTTCAGTCCCTTCAGTACTGTCCAGGACTCAGGTGCAGCCATGGGTGTGACGTCTTCAATGGGCGAGGATAGTGCTATCTGGTGGTTTGTAGTTATGGGATTGGCACCTTCCAGTGACAGTAGGTGTGACTCTGAGTGCACATCTGTGTCTACAAGAGTCCCCAAGCGGCCAGAAGAACAATGCCACTTGTTAACCTCGGAAGTTCCTGGGTGGAGTTGTGTCTGAGCCCCAGGACACAGAGCCTCTGGTTGGGGCTGGGCTTCCAGGGTCTGTTTCTTGGTTTTCTAGTCCATGAGCTTGGCCACTATGAACACATCCATCAGCAGGTATCTGGGAGCATGCCTGTCCCACCCTCACCCCTGCTTGCTTCCTGTGATGGTCAGATTAACCATGATACCCAGAGGCTCATAGACGCATGTGTGGCCTTGTTGGAGGAAGTATGGCACTTGGCTTTGAGGTTTCAGAAGCTCACACCCAAGCCCTGGCCCTGGATCTGGCCCAGACCCAGGCAGGCTCAATCCCCCCCTTCCCCTCTCTCTTTCTGTGTATCATGATGTAGCTCTCAGCTCCAGTGCCGCCATGCTCTCTGCCACGATGATGATAATAAGCCTTTGAAACCATGAGCAAGCCCTCAGTCGAGCTGCCTTGGTCATGACATCGTCGTCTCTTCACACCAATAGAACCTTTTTTTTTTTTTTTTTTTTTTGAGACAAGGTTTCTCTGTCCTAGAACTCATTGTGTAGACCAGGCTGGCCTCAAACTCTCAGAGATCCACTTGCCTCTGCCTCCTGAAGGCTGGTGTCAAAGGTGTGGGCCACCACTGCTGAGCAGAAATAAAGTAAATCTTAACCAAAGCAAAAGAAAAGAAAAAAGAAATTTAATCCCAGAATGGAGGAAGCAGAGCTAGGTGGGTCTTTGTGAGTTCAAGAACAACCTGGTCTACATGGTGAGTTTAGTATAATCAGGACTACATAGAGACACTCTTTTCTCAATAGATAGATAGATAGATAGATAGATAGATAGATAGATAGATAGATTTATTTCACATTATATATATTAATTGTGGAACAAGGAAAATACAGAAAGCAAAGACAGAATGTTAGGAGGAGCCGGTAGCAGGAGCCTTCCGTCCAGGCCCTGCATTTTTTTCCTGTTTGACGTCATAGAATGCCACTTTGAAACAGCCTTTGAAAATACTACCTCTGTCCATCTTAAGACTCTTAAAATAGCAACTTGGCTGTGGCCAAGTCTGGAAAACACTACCCGTGGTGAAGGTTAATGCCACTGGTAGCTGTCACCTGCCCTAGTAGGACGTGACAGAAGACACTTCCCCTCAGTGACACTCTGAAAAAACGCCTGGATGCAGGAGGAAGCCATTAGAGAGACCTCAGCTGGTAAACACTGTACAGGAGTGTGGGTACCCCTCAGAAACTGCCACGGTCATGAGAAACACCCAAGGACTGACTAGGACACTTTAGAACAGGAGATAACAGAGCCAAGGGCACTCTGGTGTCCAAGCTGGAGCCTGAGACCCGAAGGTCATGGGGGATTCAGAGCTTAGCAGACAACCCTCACTGTGGCCGGCAGCTGAGCTGTAAAGAATGTTCCTTGATAACACACAGTGTAAAATAAGCAGGCGAGCAGGCAAGGCGTGCATGGGGCTTCTAGAAATATATACATTTGCACCTTTTTTTTTCCAAGCTGGAAATTACACTGAAATAAATAAGCTTTTAGGACAAACATTATCCTTAGGTTCCATACTTTTTTAAAAAAAGTATTTTTTGAATGCTTCTAAAAGAAATGGTTTTGAAATATCTAAAGCAGGAATTTAGACACATAAATCTACAATAGTAATGTAAAATTTAAAGATACCCCATTGCCGGGCAGTGGTGGTGCACGCCTTTAATCCCAGCACTTGGGAGGCAGAAGCAGGTGGATTTTCTGAGTTCGAAGCCAGCCTGGTCTACAGAGTGAGTTCCAGGACAGCCAGGGCTACACAGAGAAACCCTGTCTCGAAAAAACAAAAACAAAAAACAAACAAACAAAACAAAACAAAACAAAACAAAAAAGATACCCCATTGACATGGGGTATTTTTAACCCATGACAATATTTAAAAACACTGAGGACTGGAGATGTGGCTCAGTGGGCAGAGAGCTTGCCCAGCGTGCCTGAAACCCTAGCTCCATCCCTAGCACTGCATAAACCACAGTGCGGTGATTCATGCCTGTGATCCCAGCACCCTGGAAATTAGAAGATTAAGGTTACCATTGGCTACTTTCTAATTTCTAGGCCAGCCTGAGATTTATGAGGCCCTGTCTCAAAAAAAAACAAAACAAAACAAAACAAGCTAAAATCCATGACAGAGAAAGAAATTGATATATCAAATAGATGAAAGATATTTTCAAATATTGCTTCTATTCTCACATTTCAGTATGCCTTCATGCTTTCTTCAGAAGAGGGGAGGTGGAGGTGGCTTCCCAGAATCCTTTGCAACTGGTATTTTATTTGTTCATATCGATTTAATTTGGGACAGGGTCTTATATATCCAGGCTGGCCTCTTAACTCCAAGGCAGAGGACAATCCTGGTTAGCCTTCACATTTTTCTTTTCTCTTTCTTTCTTTCTTTCTTTCTTTCTTTCTTTCTTTCTTTCTTTCTTTCTTTCTTCCTCCCTCTTCCTCCTCCTCCTCTTTCTCCTTTTCCTCTTCTTCCTCTTCCTCCTCTTCCTCCTCTTCCTCCTCTTCCTCCTCTTCCTCCTCCTCCTCCTCCTTCTCCTCTTCCTCCTTCTCCTCTTCTTTCTCCTCCTCCTCTTTTTCTTCAACCAAGTAGCTTTGGCTGTCTTGGAACCTATTATATAGCCAGGTTGACTTAGAACTCACAGAGATCCACCTGACTCTGCCTCCTGAGTGCTGGGATTAAAGGTGTGGGCCACTATGCCCAATAAATGCAATTTTAAAAAATTAAAAAATATACAAAAACTAAAAACTTATTGGGGGGAAAATAGTAAATAAAGTCATTGCATGTGGGATCAATAACTATTTAACTAATCATAAATTATAATATATAATCAACAACTAATTATACTATTAATAATAAATATAAATAATTATTACTAATAAATTAAAGAATCATTTGGTTTTTAAAATTTAAGAATCAAGGGCTATGGGCATGGAAGTGTTATCCAGTTATGAAATCAGGCAAACTAAATCGACCACAAAGAAAAACCCCAAAGTTTCCCAGAGCAGAGAGTTGAGAAATGAGAGGAACTTTAAACTTTTCTGTTTCTAGACGTTCTATTGGACTAGAAGGCACACATGTGTTTAGATATATTGTATTCCAGACAATACTAAAAATATCTAATTAGGAAAAATAATCAGATTTGAGTTTAACAATCCCCATGGGTTTCAGACACCTCCTCCACTCTGTTTACGTTCTCAGGCAGCTTTCAGCATCCAGGGGGCCTGGGACTGCTTTGCCCACGCACCCCCTCACCACGCCCCGTCTCGTGGAGACAAATAATTGGCACTTCCTCCCAGAAGCCCTCGGCAGGGAGCGAGCGCCTCCTGCTGGACAAGAACGCCAGCACCCCTGGGGAGTCGTTGCTGCGCATCACCAGGCCCCGCCTCCCACCCCCATACGGGTCCGGGATCAAGGACCAGCTCCCCCGCATCACGTGCTCCTTCCCTCACCCTCTATCCCCCAAGAGTAGAAGGAGGAGTTGTAGCATCTCAGGAGTAAGCGATTGGAGTTTTAGGCTTGAGATCCTAGGGCGTTCAGGGACTGGCTTGATTCAGGGTGTGGTCTATAGGAGTGGGGTATTGGGCTGAGGTTTTCTGCTCCGTGTGGCGTAGAGCTGGGCTTTGCATTTCTAAGAAAATCTCCTCTTTTCTGCTCTCTCTGTGCTCTTGGGCAGTCTCTGAATCAGCTAGGATGAAGCGAGATACCTCATTTCACAGTGTCACGGATAAGTAGTGACTTTTACCCTATTCCATTTAACTAGAAAGCTCTGGGAAAGGTCAGAGGCACTGGTGCTATCTGGATAGCTTCCCTTCTGCGGTGGGCGGAGGGGGGGCGGGGCCCGCAAGGGGAGCACTTCTAGGAGGTGAGGTTGCCAGCTAGGGAGGACTGGAGGCCTGTTCAGTCAGGCTTTCCTTGAGACCACCCTCTTTTCCTCTTTTCCTCTTTTCCTTTTGACCAGCTTTTGGCCAGGGCTGGTGGACATAAGGACCTTTTCTAGGTTCCAGGACTCTCTGTGACTTCTTGGCTACCAGAAGCTCCAGAAGTCTTTGTGATAGATACATCACTGGACTTCCCAAATACAGCCCTGGTCTGTACAGAGGGGCCAGCGGGGATGGAAGGGGCCAGCAGCCCTAGTCTTAGACAAGCCACCACTGCCGAAGGAATAGTTTCCCCAAAGGGTGATGGAAGCCTCACCAAAGAGGGGCTCAGTGAGAAGGGCCTGCCCCCCTCTCCAGTCCTGACCCCTCGGAGGAGCCGAAGGAAATGCAGGAAGTGTGGCATCTGTCCCCAGGAGGAGGAAGAGGAGTCAGGCTTTCCCCTGAGGCTTGGTCAGACACCTGATGGGGACTGCAAGCAAACACAGGACCCTCTGGAGAGTGCTTCTCCAGAGGCCTTGGCAGGTCCCCAAAGGCTTCTTCATTCTAAGGACCTTGAGCCTGGAGAGCCAGGCAGCAGTTGGGTGCAATACGCTCCAGAAACTGAGGTTGAAAACATGTTCTTTTCTAAGGATGTGGTTCCACCAGACAGCCTCGATCACCTTTTTGAATTCCCAGGGCTCTTTGGAGGTGACCCCCTTAGTCTGGTCACCCAGGATCCTCCCCAGAGCCCAGCACTGTACCCAGAGTTGCTGACTGGGAATTCTACAGAGCAGCAGGAAGTGCAGCCCGCATTTGTGGTTGGCAGCCTTGGCACTCCACCTGAAATGGAGGGGCCGGACGACAAGGCCCAGCCAGGGTCCAGGATGGAGCTGGGGCAAGAACTTACTGCTCCAGCTGACTCCTGTGCCAGCTCCCCAGAACCTTTGGGCGGGCTCGATGGTGATGCACCCCTGGAGCAGAGAAGACCTACACAGGTGAAGGAGCAGCCTTGGCCAAGTCTAGACGACTCTAGCCAGAATCACCCAGAGGAACCCAGTAAAAATGATTACCCCAGACTGGTAAGTTGAAGCCGAGTTTAGGATAGAATGGGTCCCACGTCTCTCCTCTAGGTCATGGAACTTAACAGAGGTAACCATCAGTGTCTCTTAGTAAGCATCTTCTCTTGTACTTGTTCTGCTTGGAACTGAACCCAAGGCCTCATGCTCACTAAGCAGACACTGAGTAAACTATAGTCCCCAAAGCCCTTTTATTTTGATATAGGGGGTCTCACTAAGTTGCCTAGGCTGGTTTTGAACTCGCAGTAGCCTACAGTAGCTTTGACCTTTGGATTCTAATGCTTCAGGTTCTTAGTCTCTGGGACTACAGACGTGTGCTTACTAAGCCCAGCTTCCCAGATTCTGTAAATTGAAATTCTGGAGTCAGAAAAGGAAAAATAAACTACATTACTGAGTTTCTGTGAAGGCCCATCAACTGTTAGAGGCAGCAAGTCCTGGGTTCAAATCTTGCTACAGCGTACTTCCTAGAGGAATCGCCTCCCACTATTCTCTACTAACTTTTCTCTTAATTAGATATTAATAATATATACAATAAGCTGGGCGAGGCTGTGAATGCCTTTGATTCCAGCAGTCTGAGGTAGAGGCAGGCCAAAGGTATATCTGTGGAATTTGAGATCAGTCTGGACTACAGAGTGAGTTCCAGGCCAGCCAGGACTTCCTAGTGAGATCCTGTCTGAAAAAAAAAGGACACACACATCCTTCTTTAATGGGATAATGAGACAGGACATGAAATAATGTGTCCAGCATAAGAAGGGAAGGAAATCACTCCATTTCTCGTATGTTTGTTTTTTTCATAGTAATAGTCCTGCAAGACAGGAATTAGCCCACTTTACCAGATAGGGAAACTGAGGCTCATCTCCAGGTTCACACGGGGATAGAGTCAGGGCTTAGCCATGTTCTCTCTAGTCACTGTTTCTCCTTGCATTCATTGTAGTTTAATTATGATACTAATTTTGTTAATAATCATATCTAATGTCTACAAGCAGGGTTGGAAGATGATATTATTTCCCACATACTCAATTGTTTTTATATTTATTGAACATGTATTATGTGATAGGTGCTTTTGATATAGTTATCTGAAGCATAAAAAAGGAAATGACAGCCAGGTCCCAAACCCAGGTAGTTTGTCTTGTGTACTTGTGCGTTTGATGTCACCGGCTAGCTTGTTCAATATGCTGGGTGCTGAGTGTGTTATCTGAGATCTTTGTAACAATCTCTGAGGTAGACACTGATGGTATACCCATTGCACTGATTTGGTCACAGAGGCTCTAAGAGGTAAAATGACCAGTCAGGGTCAAAGAGCTCATTAGTAACATTGAGACAAGAGACAATTAGTTGCCTGTGCATTTATCCTTATTTGTGGGATAATTCCATCCCAACTGTATGGTATTATTCTTTTTTTTTTTTTTGGTTTTTCGAGATAGGGTTTCTCTGTGTAGCCCTGGCTGTCCTGGAACTCACTCTGTAGACCAGGCTGGCCTCGAACTCAGAAATCCGCCTGCCTCTGCCTCCCAAGTGCTGGGATTAAAGGCGTGCGCCACCACCGCCCGGCGTATGGTATTATTCTTGCAAGCATCTATATTTGGCTTTTGTCGAGATGGTGAGTCAAGGTCTTAGGTAGCCCAGATAGTCTCAAACTTCCTATGTAGCCAAGTCTGGCCTGAATTCCTGACCCTCTAACCTTCATCTTTGGATGGTGGGATTGCAGGAATGTGTCACTACACCTGGCTCAAAACCATTGCTCTGCTTGGTTGTTGTTTAGACTTGTTCTGTTATTTACTTTGCATATGTGTTTGTGTGTAGGAGTGTGTGTTTGTGAGTGCAGTAGTCAGAGTAAGCCAGAAGAGGGCATTGAATTCTGAAGCTGGAATCACAGGTGGTTGTGAACTTTGAAGTGGGTGCTGGGAACCGAACTTTGGTTCTCTGGAAGAGTAAAAAGCATGCTTAATCTCTGAGCCATCTCTCCAGGCCCCCAACTAGTCATCTTTAATTTCAAAATAATTTTAATTTGTCTTAGAAACTAAAGAGGAGCCAGGGGTGGTTGTGCCTGCCTTTAATCCCAGCACTATGGAGGCAGAGGCAGGCAGATCTCTGGTGAGTTTGAGGCCAGCCTGGTCTACAGAATGAGTTCCAGGACAGTCAGGGCTACACAGAGAAACCCTGTCTCAATAAAGAAACAAACAAACAAACAAACAAAAAACCAACAGCAAAAAACAAAACAACAACCACAACAAAAACGAAGATAAGAAGGAGATGCAATCTTCACGCTGCAGCAGCATCCAGGGCAATCTCTGTCTGTGTTCAGAACAGGTTTTTCAGGAATCTTTTTCCTACACCTGTCTTGTCTTACCCAAAACTGACATCATTGTATCATATTTTATTTTTCCTTTTGATATTTAAAATATTTCCCAGTTAGCTCCATTGGCAGGATACACCATGCACAGGGCTCTAGGCTCGCCACTGGGAGCACTGCATACGTGGGATGCAGTGGGGTACATCTCTGATTCCAGTGCTCAGGAGGTAGAAGGAAGAAGATCAGGAGTTTAAAGTCACCCTTGGCTACAGGGCGAGTTGGAAGCCAGTCTGGGAAATGAGAGAAAGCTTGTCTCAACTAAAGAGAAACAAAACAGAACAAAACAAAACAAAAACAGAAAAAGGCATAAAGCTTTTTGCAACCTACTACTTTTTTTCCTTTGAATATTTTTTTAAAAAGATTTATTTATTTACTTTATGTATATGCGTACATGTTGCTCTCTTAGACACGCCGGAAGAGGAAGAGGGCATTGGATCCTATTACAGATGGTGAGCCACCATGTGGTTGCTGGGAATTGAACTCAGAACCTCTGGGAAAACAGTCAGTGCTCTTAACCACTGAGCCATCTCTCCAGTCCACAACCTACTTTTAATAGGGGTTTAACCTCTCCTCTAGCCCACTACCCAGCAGAGGTAGTGGAAAAGAAAAGTTATTAGGCTCTGGGGGAAGTGGACCTGTTCAGCAATAGATGGAGGTGAGCTCCATCTTGGGCAGCAGTTCAGTCCTGTAGCAAACAGCAAATACCATTCAGCAGCTGCAGACCAGTCTTCTCGGCAGGCTGACACCAGGCATGAACCAGCAGCTGTCGTTCAATTCTGAAGGAACCGTTAAGGATAGGCTCGCCAATCGGCCTGAGGTGAGGCTGTTGAAGCAGCAAACGGTTGCATGAACCTCAGGAGCAGTTCTTTTGTGAGCTTCTCTCGATGGCCGCATAGCAAGGCAGAGCCAACCAAACCAATGCTCAGTGCTTGTCCCCCACTATCTGTGGAGTCATACTTACACTCCTTCATCAAGTGTCTGCTTCAGGAAAACAGTCGTTCACCTGTCTGCTTTAGCAAGACATCCTTTCATCTGTGTGCCCAGCAAAACATCATTTGACGTAACTAACTTTCCAAAGAAACTAGAAGTTTCTACTTCAGAACCCAGAGCTGGAGAAATGGCTCAGCAGGTGAGAGAGGTCCTGCAAAAGCATGAGTCCTGAGTAAGAAGCTGAGCATGGGGGCTGGAGAGATGGCTCAGCAGTTAAGAGCACTGAGGTCCTGAGTTCAATTCCCAGCAACCACATGGTGGCTCACAACCATCTGTAATGGGATCTGATGCCCTCTTCTGGTGTGTCTGAAGACAAGTACAGTGTGTTCATATAAATGAAAATAAATCTTTAGAAGAAGAAGAAGGAGGAAGAGGAGGAGGAGGAGGAAGAAGAGGAAAAGGAAGAGGAGAAGGAGGAGGAGGAAGAAGAAGAGGAGAAGGAGAAGGAGAGGAGAAGGAGGAAGAGGAGGAGGAAGAGAATGAGGAGGAGAGGAAGAGGAGAAGGAGGAGGAGAGGAGGAGAAGGAGGAGAGGAGGAGGAGAAGGAGGAGGAGGAAGAGGAGAGGAGGAGGAAGAGGAGAGGAGGAGGAAGAGGAGGAGGAGGAAGCAGCAGCAGCAGCATTAGCGGCAGCAGCTGAGCATGGACCAGTATGCATGTATCTCCCAACCGCTGTGGGGGATGGAGACAGGAGGCTCACTGGGGCTTGCTTGGAGCAGCCTGTCAACCTACCTCCAAGTTCAGTGAGATACGTTGTCTCAGAAAATAAGGTGGAGGTGTTAGAGGGAGACATTTTGCTCCTTCCTCTGGCCTTTGCAGCTGCATGGAGATGCTCACCCCTGCACAAGTGCGCACCCCCCACACACACACACCACACAAAAAAAAATCATAATTTTTTAGTAAAGCAAGAAGCTTCTTTGAATGCCTTTGAGACTACTGTTCGTTGGGAAGTAACAACTGTTTGAGGCCTGTGGCCTTCAGGCTCCCTTCATGAGTGTCTGTATAAATGTGAGTGTCTCTGCTCCTGGCCTTCATGTGTGTGAATAGGCTGTCAGACTGCACGGCGTGGTGCCGGGCTGCTCTGCCTCTCAGGCTCTGTACCATTTGAAGGTCTTTCCAGGTTGGTGCACATGGCTCTGCAGAAGTTGTGACTCTCCTGACACTGCGTCAGAGCTGCGTCTAGCTGTATCTGTCACAGCCGTGGGCATGTTGATGAGAGGATGAGCAGGGGCTTCCTTTCCTCATTTTTTAGCCACTGGAGGATTCTGAGAGCTGTCACTCAGCCTCGCTTTGCCTGATGACCCAAGCAAGTGCCTTCACCTTCCGGGATGTCACGCGGGTGTTAATAATGCTTACCTCGTGGGGTGGTGGTGAGGAGTCACAGTGCTGACACATTTGCCATTTAACTCAATGCTTGTGACAAGAACTACGCAGTTTTGTTGTGCAGGCTGGGGAGAGGTTTCTGGTACATCTAGCTTCTCCCCACTTCAGACAACTTACTTGGATTGAACGCTAGGGTTGGGGTTCCTAGGGTCACAACGTTTTCGGGGGGTGGGAGGCTTGTTGGAGTGCTGTGTCATAACCAGGTTTCCTGCCTGGCTTGGCTGGATGCAGCCCACGACTGCATGTCGCTCTGAGCATCGTTCTGGATACTGCAGCTCAGCCTACCATCCCACAGCTGCCCAAACAACCCGTTTCCATGGAAACCGGTGCCAGCTGCAGGAAAAGAATTGGGGCTGGGTTGTGACAGGGACGGGCAGTGGGTGGTTGAGGACAAGCTGAGTGGGGTGTAGGCAAGCATGGGCACAGAACCTGGCTAGTCATCTGCCAGAGCCCTTGGGGGACCCCACAACTTTTTGCTGGAGAGCCAGACTGAAGAGTTCAAGGTCAGGCTCTAGGTACACAGAGACTTCAGGCAGAGCTTTTCCTCTCTGAGTCGTAATTGCCTCCTCTGAAATAGAGAGCATCCACTCAGCCCGAGGACCACCCAGCTCTAACAGGAGAGCTTAGCCATGTTGTATTCTGCCTTAAAACTGGGAGTCTTGGAGGGGGAAGGGTGAAGATGCCATCCTTCCTTCCATCTTGAGTTCTGCAGTATCCAGAGAGGTCAGGAGCTGCTCTGGGGATGGAGTGGAAGGAGGGATGGGGAGAGTGGCTCTGCCAGTTTGCCTTCTTCCCTGGGGATGCCTTCATAGCTCCTCTAGCCTGACCCAGACACCCAGGCACAAGGTGCAGCCTACAGCTGCCAAGTGTCAGGAGGCAGGGAGGGAGGAGAGAATGTTCCCAGTGGGTGACCTAAGAATAGCATTTTGTCTGGGAGTGTAGCTCAGGGGTAGAGTACTTGACTAGCATGCACAAGGCCCTGGGTTCAATTCCCTGTGCTGAAAAGAACCAAACAACCGATTTCTTTCTCCTCTCCTCAATTCAGCTGCGTGTGTGTGTGTGTGTGTGTGTGTGTGTGTGTGTGTGTGTCCTGTATTCTAGGCTGGCCGACCTCACTGTGGAGCTAAGGATGACTAAGGATGACTATGCACTTCTGAACCTCCTGTTCCAACTTCCCATGTGCCAAGCTTGCTGACTTGTGCTACCAAGTCTGTCCCATGAGGTGCTGGTGACTGAGCCCAAGGCTTCACAGAAGGAAGGCAAACACTCCATTGGTGAAGCCACACCTCCGTCCATAGCTTTTTTCTTTCTTTCTTTCTTTCTTTCTTTCTTTCTTTCTTTCTTTCTTTTTTTTTTTTTTTTTTTTTTTGACTAGAGAATTTATTTGCTCCAGCAGGAATTTCACACACATCATCTCATTTAATCCCCATAAGAGCATGAAAGTCAACGTTAATATCTCTGTCCAGCCGATATAAGAAAATTGGCTTTCAGAAGTCATTGACTCAGTCAGTTTCACTCGGCTGGGGGGGTTGGGGTGGGGGGAGCTGTGCAAGTCCAGAGGCTGCCAAAGGCCTGGGTAAGAGGGTCAGATGTCTATGGGACTTTGTTGTAATTTGTGGGATGGTTGGAGCAGAGCAGGGGCCGGGGAGGGTTCCTACCTGGATCTCCCAGTCTGGAAGGGGCACAAACAGGGTAATCAGAAAACTGAAGTTCAGAAGACCGTGGATGCCCAGACGGTGGAGTAGGGCAGAGAGCCTGGTTGTCTGAGCTGGGTGGATCTGGACAAGAGAAACAGATGCTCAGCAAACAGAGGAGGAATATGCCGGGAATGGGGGAGGCTGGGGAGGCTGGGCGTGTTACAGGGTTAGAGTGGGATCAGGGAAGATCAACAGAGACAGCATTGGTTGGAGGAAGTGTGGAGGTGTGTGTCAGGAGGGAGACCTGAGGCAGGCACCCATGAGCATTGGTAGAGAGAGCTTGACATGAGGGAGATCTTCTGAGGCAGGAGCCAGCAATGTCTGAGGTGGTGATGCTCACTCTTGATGCCATGGTCCTCAAATCAACACTCTGAGGAGGGTGCCCTTGCAGGAACCTGGATAGAGTTTGGTCAGGGGACACAGTCTTTGTCCCTGGATGTGTTCTCCGTGCAGCTCCTTACAGAAAGTAATTTCTGATTCCTGGGATGAAGTCTCTGTTCTCCCACCCCACTTTAACCACCAAGTGTCACCTTCCTTTCAAGATGGCAGCAATTCCTTGATAGTTTGACAATTAAATACTTATTCAATCCAGATGATGGTGATGTGTGCCTTTAATCCCAGCACTCAGGAGGCAGAGGCAAGCGAATCTCTTTGAAGAGTGTGTGTGTGTGTGTGTGTGTGTGTGTGTGTGTGTAACTTTTTTTTTTTTTTTTTTTTGAGACAGGGTCTCCCTGTATAGACCAGGCTGGCCTCAAACTCATTCTCCACTTGCCTCTGCCTCCCGAGTGCTGGGATAAAGGTATGTGCCTCCATGCCCAACTCTTGATTTATTTTTATAGCTTGCCTTTTAATGTTGGATCCAAATGAAGTCTGCCCATTTTAAGTGGTTGACAAGTCTTTCATGTTTCTCTTAAACCACAGGCTCCCCGTATCTCTTGTGGAGTTTTGTTTCTTTTCCCAGAAGCTGAAGAAAAGAAGTTGTTTATTCTATAATTTATTGCATTCCTGGTCCATAGTTAAACATAGTCCTTCTGTGTGGTGTTTGTTTCCTTTTTGAGACAGGGTTCCTCTGTATACCCCTGGCTGTCCTACAACTTGCTCCTTAGACCAGGATGGCCTCGAACTCAGGCTGCCTCTGCCTCCTGAGTGCTGAGATTAAAGGCCCATACCACCACCACCCAGTCCCCAGTCCTGTGTGTGTTTTTCTACAGTTGTGAAAATCCTGGGGAAGAACCACCCCACGGAGGATTTATTCTGGCAAGTGCTTTCAGAGGTTCGAGTCCATCACCACAGGGAGGACAGGGTGGGGTGGCGTCAGTGACCAAGAAGCTGAGTGGTCTCCCTTGCTACAGACCTTACTCATTTGGTACGTCAAGGCTCCCAGCCAGTGGCATGGTTCTGCTCACATTTAGAGCAGTTCTTCCTGTAACTTGGGAGACCTCAGCATGGGCCTCCAAGAACTGCTCAGAATACACTCCCAGTGTTCCTCAGTACAGTTGGGCTGCAGGTGGGCTAACTCCCTCTCTTTCTGTTCCCTGTAGAACCTCCAAGATGGTGTCTGGGTCAGAGGTTCTGGGACTCATGTCACTTCCGAGGGGATGGGGTGGTCTTCCCATCCAACCACTCATACTACTTGATATTTTCTGTGCCTTTCTAATGTGGTAACTTTAAAAACCGCAGTGTCTGTCTGTTGCTGGCATATTAAAAAAAAAAAAAAAGATTGATTTTTGCTTATTGATTTGTATGTAGGAATCTTGCTGAACTCTTACTAATTCGTATAATTTATCTGGTAGGCAGTTGCTGAGTTCTATAGACACAGTTCCATGTGGACAAATGGCAGTTGTGTTATTTCCTTACAGTCCTTTGTAACACACACACACACACACACAGACAGACACACATACACATACACAGACACACCACACCACACACACACACACACACACACACACACACACACACACACACACACACAGTCCTTACCTGCTACATTAATATAACCCTGGTTAAAGTTGGTTGTGGGAAGCTCTGACTTGCAAGTGTTAACTGACATTGTTGAGGGTTTCACGTCCCGGTGTGTTTTCCGATTGATGTTCTTTAGCATGCTGGGGAAGCATTCTTCTGTCCCCAGATTGCTAAGTATTCTGAACGCACAGTGCATTTGGGGAGATAATCATATGATTTTCACCCCCTAATTTATTAATGTAGTAGAGTTAATGAGTTTTTAAATATTAAGCCAATCTCGCCTTGGTGAAACAAACCCGACTTGATAATGTCCTGGTGGGTTGTTTTTTTTTTTTTTTCTGTGTATTCTTCCTGTTTGCTAAGTTCTTATTAATAATGTGCTCGTAATTTTTTTTTTTTTTTTTTTTTTTTTTTTGCATTTCGGTTGATGAGTTAACTGTCCCGAAATGACTGATCTGTGGGTTGTACTGTCTTCTGGAGTAATTTCTATGAGGTCGGAATTATTTGATTTTTGAACATTGCGGGAATAGAGTATTGGTTTAAGGGAAAAAACCCACACCCCTTGGAATGATATTTCTTCAGGAGAGGTAGCTGTTTCCTCCCTGTGGATTGGGTGTATCTTATGGTTGTAGGTGTGTTATAAGTCAGCTAGCTGGCTGTTCTTTCCTTCTACACAGATAGAAATGGTGGGCCAAGTGCTGGTCCACACTGAAGGAGTCAGTAGGCAGGCGGGAGCCACCTTTTGTCTTGGGTTCTCCTGCAGGCCTCAGGTATTGAAACCCTTTGTCCTTAAGGTGATAATTTGTGGATGGGCCTAAAAACCTGGGATTCCTCAGCCCTTGCTTGCAAATGGCTTTGCAACTTCCAGACAAGCCTAGTTGCAGGCTATAACCCTGGCTGCTGTCAAAGGCTAAGTTCACTGGGATTCTGGTGGTAGCATCGGATAGAGGTTGTGCCTTCAGGGCCTAGGCAGGGAGCTGGTACAGCCTGTAGTTTGTTTTAAAGATTTATTCATTTTCATTTCTTAAGTGCATGGTGTTTTGCTTGCATATGTATCTGTGCACCATGGCCATGCATGGTGTCCACAGAGTCTGGAAGAGACCATCAGATTCCCCGGAACTGAAGTTGCAGGTTGTGAGCCTCTGTGTGGTCCTCTGGAAGAGCATTCAGTGCTTGCTTGCTTGCTTTCTTTCTTTCTTTCTTTCTTTCTTTCTTTCTTTCTTTCTTTCTTTCTTTCTTTCTTTTAGGTTTATTTATTTATTTTATGTAATGAGTACACCACTGCTCTCTTCAGACACACCAGAAGAGGGTATTAGATCCCTCTTCTGCCCATTACAGATGGTTGTGAGCCACCACGTGGTTGCTGGGAATTGAACTCAGGACCTCTGGAAGAGCAGTTGGTGCTGTTAACCACTGAGCCATCTCTCCAGCCCTCAGTGCTCTTTTCTGCTGAGCTTTCTGCAGACCATCCTGCGGTTTGTTTTTTTTTTTTTTTTTTTTAAAGACACTTATAGGGTATTCTGGTCCTGATGTAAGGCTGCTTGTTTGACTGGTTTTTTTTTGCTCAAGGCAGCGAGCCAGAGTCCCAGTAGTTGTTAACTAGAGAGTCAGCTTGTCACAGGTATCTTGTCAACTAGACAATGAACTTCTGAATTTGTGTACTGTTGTTACAGTACGGACTTTTAGGCTATGGGGCCAGTGAGGAGGCTTTGTAAGTCAAGGTGCCTGCTACCAAACCTGAGGGACCTGAATTTGATTTCTGACATCCAAATGGCAGAAGGCAAGAGCACACACAGGTCCACCACATCCACAGCTTGCCCTCCTCACTAAATAAACAGATGTAATAAAATTAAAACAACCCCCTTTAGCATATCACTAACACCAACAGTGACTTGGACAGATTTATTTGTTTGTTTTTCGAGGCAGGGTTTCTCTGTGTAGCCCTGGTTGACCTGGAACTCACTCTGTAGACCAGGCTGGTTTCGAACTCACAAGATCCATCTGCCTCTGCCTGAGTGCTGGGATCAAAGGTGTGTACCACCATGCCTGGCTGACTTGGACAGATTTTAATAACTCCTTACCAGTGCTTTGCCCTGTGCTTCAGGAAGCGGGGAGCCCACTTCTCATATCCATCTCAGTTTATTGCGTTGTTTTTTTTTTGTTTTTTGTTTTTTGTTTTTTGTTTTTTGTTTGTTTGTTTGTTTTTTGTTTTTCGAGACAGGGTTTCTCTGTGTAGTCCTGGCTGTCCTGGAACTCACTTTGTAGACCAGGCTGGCCTCGAACTCAGAAATCTGCCTGCCTCTGCCTCCCAAGTGCTGGGATTAAAGGCGTGTGCCACCACCGCCCAGCAGTTTATAGTGTTTTGAGCCAGTTTTTTGTTTTGTTTTGTTTTTGTTTGGTTTTGGTTTTTTTGAGACAGGGTTTCTCTGTGTTGCCCTGGCTGTCCTGGAACTCACTCTGTAGATCAGGCTGGCCTCGAACTCAAAAATCCACCTGCCTCTGCCTCCCAAGTGCCACCACTGCCCATCTTGAGCCAGTTTTGTTGAGTTGTATTTTTCTAGATATGTTTCCATGTTATCTGCATTTAGAGATTCATTGACTCATTGTCGTGAACATTTCACAATGGCTTCTTGACACTGACAAACCTCCTCCAACAAGACCATGCCTTCTAATCCTTCCAAACATGTCAAACATATGACCCTTGGGTGTGGGGGGTTTCTCATATTAAGAGTAGTTGCTGCTTTTGCAGAGGCTCCAAGTTCAGTTCTCAACACCCACATGAGGGAGGGTTCACAGCTACCTCTTAACTCTAGTTCCAGGGATCCTGCACCCTCTCTGCCCACCTTAAACACCAGGTACACACATTTCCCTTACCAGCCGGCAAACACTCATGAAGTAAAGACTACTAACCTTTTGAAATTTGCTGACCTTTGGTTTATGGCTCAGGTTGTGCGGTATATTCATGTATGTTACATGTATACTTGAAAAGAATGTGTGTTTGGAGGTTGTTGGGGCAGTGTTATCTATCTATGTAGGGTAAAGGGGCTGGTTATTTGTTTTGCCAAATCTCCCCCCCCCCCCCCCGCTGATTGTCTTGTCAGCTTGACTCAGAGACACGGGCCTGTTGTGATAGTGAATTTGTCTTTTTCTTGTAGCTCTGTCAACTTTTGCTTCCTAGCTTTTGAGATTGTGTTATTGGATGCTTCTAAGTTCCGAGCTGTAGCTCTGTGGTAGACCCGAGTCTCGCTGAGTTGTGAGGTCTTTAGGATGATGTTTTTTCTGGCTCTGAAGCCTCTTATTCTTCGCTCCAGTCCTGCATTGCTCTTGGCACACAACCAGTCTCATGTCACCCCACTTTTGTTGTCTCTTCATCTCATTATATCTTAGAAATAGCTTTTATTTGTTCATAACAGGATTTTCTTTTTTTCTGCCCCCTGCAACGCCTTGAAGTGGAGCAAATAAACATTTTTTTCCCCCTAATCAGTGAATAACTAAAAACCAGATCATTTGTGTAATTGTCTGGAATACTAATTCATTTATATATTAGTTCTTTTTATTTGAGACATGACTTTGGTATATAGCCCAAGCAGGCCTCTAACTCATGATCCTCCTGCCTCAGCTTCTGAGACTGCATGCAGAACCGAGTGCATTATTGTAACTGCTGGTTTATCTGCATCTGTTCTATCTTGCTGTGTCTTGCTTGGACCCGTTCGCTGGCTCTCCTGGGAGTTTTAACACGAATAATTCACTTACCCAAGGACATGTCTTCCCCTGAATGGAACAAGGGTCTTGGGATGTTTTAATTCCTAGCACGCTCCTTCCCAATTTGTGTACCATTGTTATCCAGTAAATTGGTCCTTTCTTATGTTTCTAATCCCCCAAATTACACACTGTCGTAATTCTAGACAATATTTAGTTTTAACAGGGTAGTTTTCTTTTTCCTGGCTCAAAGTTTCTCATCACAACTCATCTTTCCTGTGTGGGATAATTTGTTTTTCCTTCCAACTCAGGTTCATCCTTTAGCATTTTTATATATATATATATTTTTTTTTGGTCTTTTTGGTTCATTTTGCCTTAAGTACATTTTGTTTACTGAGTAACATGCAGTTATCAAGAAAGGTAACTTCTGTTTTTCTCTGCCGTGTCTTTTTTCATTGCATTCTCAAAAAAGATTTTGCCCTGATCTACAGTGGCTGGGTATGATTGCTTTATCTGAGCACCTTGAAAATAATATCCCACTGTCTTCTGCTTTTCCTTATAGACACCGGGGAGCCAGCTGTTTGTCTAAGTGCCTGTCCCCTTCACAGGCACGGTGTCATTTAGTGAATGCTGTGTCATGATGGCTGATGGTAGCACCTTCTAGAATCAGGCTGGCTGGGATTAAATGTCAGCTCTTTGGTTTGTGAACTAATTAGCCAATCTCCACGCCTTAGTCTCCTGTTGTGTAAGATGTGTTAAAGACAAGATTGGTTGCCCACCTGGGCATGGTGGAGGGCATTCAGAGAACAGTAGCAGACCATTTTAATGTTCTTGCAGGCCATTATTTTTTCTCTTTGATTTTTAAAATTATATTTTTATTTTTTAAAGATATATTTGTCTATATGTGCACCTGAATGCATCCCATGCGTGCAGGTGTCTGTAGAGCTGAGAAAGGGTGTCAGATCCCCTGGAATCTCAGTTACAGGTGGTTTGGTGAGTTGCTTAATATAGGTACTGGGAACTGAACCCCAGTCCTCAGCAAGAGCACCAATACTTCTAACCCCTGAGCCATCTCACCGGACTCTCCTCCTCTTTAAATTATGAGTCTGTGTGTGTGCACGTGAGTGTGTGTGTATGTGTATACATGGATATGTGTGTGAGTATGTGTGTGTATGTATGTGGGTATGAGTGTGTGTATATGTGTGTGAGTGTGTGTGTGTTTGTGAATATTTATGTATATATGTGTGTAAGTATGTGTGTATGTTTATGTGTGTGTTTGTGTATGTTTATGTGTGTGTGTGTGTGCATACAGTGCACCCATGCGTGTGCATTTAGAGGTCAGAAGAGGACACCCGCTCTGCCTGGAGCTGGAGTTAGCGACAGTCATTGTGAATCATTACACGTGGGTGCTGGGACCAGAACTCAGGGCCTCTGAAAGGGCAGCTGAGCCACCTCTCCAGCCCTTTCTTAATGTTTTTGTGTGTGTGTGTGTGTGTTTTCTTCTTCCTGAGGATTGATGTCTGTAGGTGTGAGGTTCCTTTAATTTCCCCGGCTGGACTCCACAGAACTTTTTAAAACTGTGAATTGCCCTCCTTTATCAGTCGGGGAGAAATCCTTCGCGGTGTGCCTTCAAGAGCAGCTTCTACCGAGCTCTCCTCTCTCTCCTAATTAGTTAGATTAATTAGTCTTGCTCACTCCCATCATTTGCATCTTCTTGACTTTGCTCCACAGTCTCTGTGCTTCGACTATTCTGGATAATTTCTTGAGATCCATCTCCCAGCTCATTAATTGGCTTCAGCTGTGTCTAATATGCTATTAAACTTATACACCGAGGTTTTATTTTATTTTATTTTAATTATGTTTTTATTTCCAGAAGTTGTGTTTGGTTCCCAAATGAATATGATTGTTTTTGTGTTTTCCTTTCTACCCCTGTCTCCCTTTAACTATATCATATGTTCATCCTGTTCTGCGTTGTCTTGTACATCGAAAGACTGGGCCTTGTGTGACTGATAGAAGGACCCTGAATCCAGAGCTGGCCTACTGCGAAGGACAGGCTGGTCTTAATACCTCTCCCACTTCCCTGTCCTGCGTCCTGTTTTCCTTCTTTCTCCCTTGTCACTTTTTTTTTGAAAGGATGATTCATCTCATGGATTGAAAAAGAAACCAAATGCATCGTCTCTCTCCCAGCACCCAGGGCCTTCCCCTCCGGCAGCCAGGACTATTAGGATCTGTAGAGACTTCCAGATATATTTTATGTGTAGCCAAGCAAATACACATTTAAAAATTTATTCTCCCTGTAACACAAACGGTAGCATGCTACATATATTGTTCTGCACTCGCTTTTTAATAAAAAATATGTTTCTGGTTATGAAAGAAATACGTGCTCATTTTGAATAACATCAATTCCCAAGTGTACACATGTAGAAAATGAAAGTCTCCCCGGAATTCATTCCCTAGAGATAACATCTATTTTGCATCTATAAATATATATTTACATAAATGGGCTTATGCAACAGACAATGTTTTCTAACCTATTTTCCCCCTTTCCTCCCAATAACACATCACGACATCATTCCATGAATCTTTCCATAGCTCCACGTAGGGCTGGGGCTGTGGAATCAGGGAGAATTAAGTTCCAACATTAACTGCACAGCTCAGTAGCTTAGGACTCGTTACAGCCGACTGCAGCCTCAGGTTCCTCATCTGTGAAGTGTCGACTTCCTCGTGGTCTGGGATGGCAGTGAGGTCATGCAGACTGTGTGCCCACCCTCCAGGTCCCAGGAAAAGGTCATCTTTTAATGACTCCCTCCCCCGATTACTGCTTACCTAGAATTTATAGTCTGGATGTGTTAGAATGCATTAACAATGCCCTGTTAGTAGATGCTGGTGTCTATTTCCAAATGTTAGCCCTGTAAGCACACTGTTCCTGTGAGTTCTCTGGGCAGGGCTGGGTTACTGGGTCCTCTGGATTCTAATCTCTGGACCCTCTATTTTTTCTCCAAGGAGGAGGTTCGAGTGTCCTGCGGGGTGAAGCGTGTGTACTACGTAGGTGCTTCTTCTTCATTGTCATCCTTCACCTTGCTTTGCTCTGGGCTGTGGGTGGGCCAGTCCCCCCTCAGCAAAGTCTCTCTGAGCCCTCTCTCCTGCCCTCTCCCCTTACCTTAGACTTCCCGTTTCTCTCAGACCTTGCAGCCCACCCCCCACCCCCCAACTCACTTCCAACGTAATTCCTGTGATTTGCTACATATTTAAAAAGAATTAGAATGCACCTTTGAAAAAGAGAGAAGAGTCTAAAGGAAGCAAGGAGAGGAAGGAATTGAAAATCTTATATGACAACCCTTCACCCTCTATCTACCAATCGTGAAACGTCACAGCTTCCGGGCTCCAGAGGAACAGAGGTTCCAGGCAGTAGCGGTGAAAGGGAACACCGTGTTAGCAGCCCTCAAACTACTTGTCATCTTTAAATAGCCATAAAGAACTTTCTCTCAGGGACAATACCTGGGTGATAGGAGCTTTAGCTTCACAGAGAGTCCCCGGAAGAGAGATGTTTGAGCAGGAGGGGGTGGAGTGAGGACAGACAGGTGTTCTTCCTGATGACAGTGCAGGGTCCTTGTGTAGAGCCTTTTGATAGCAAACGGGGCTGGAAGTTAGAGGGCCAGCACAAAGACAGGTGGCTTCATTCCTGGGACAGACACTGGCCAGGCAGCAGACACTTAGTGAGTCCTACTCTGTGCCAGGCCTTTGTGGATACTAGGGGGTATAGTCCCGGCCCTGTGTTTATTAAGGCCACTGACTGGTGGGAGTCAGAGACAGTAAACAACTGAAGCCAAGGCAGGAAGGATTTCGGACAGAGCCTTGACCTGCCCTCTCCTAGCAGGTCTGCTCTGGGCCAGGAATCAAGTTTCTGGGAGCCGTCAGCAGGAGGCATCCAGGACAAATTGAACCTCTGGACGAGTTGGAGGCCAACTCAGCCAGGAAGAAGAGAAGGCCCATGACTGCTCACCCTGCCCCTTGTCAGGTACAAAGCTGGCTTCCTTGCCTAGGGGCTAGTGATTAACCGTGCCTCCATGGGTACCTTCTGTCTGATGTCACTGAGGCCCAGGATGGGATGACTTGGCCAGGGTCACGAAGAGGTAGGTTCTCCCCATTTGGATGCTGGCCTGGGTTCTGTGGATGCTCTTTCTACTAGGTTCCGGAGCTTAGGGAAGTAGGGGAGTGGTCTCCTCCATTATGTATAGAAAGGCTCTATCTACGGTGACCCCAGCTGACCCTGCCACATCAGGGTTTCCAACCATCCACTGGAATGGGACCATAGGGTGCCCTTACATGCTTCCTTTGCTCCAAAGCTCCTTAGGGGTCTCTCCATAGGGGCTGAGTGGCCATAGATGGAGTGCCCCACCCCCATGCACACACAAGGCAGCTTTGGCTGGAGTGGGCTTCCCTACCAAGCTCATCTCTCTCTGCAGACTGACCCTTCAGAAACGGAGAATGTGGAGCCTCTTCAGCAGAGGGCAGAGGACCCAGGTGATGAGCCACAGAGCAGGGGGAGGAGTCTCACCCTGCCCCTCACTTCTGGGATCTTCTTCTTTACTCTATCAGCCCAAAGTTCTTCTCCAAAGGAACGAGGGTCCTAGGGCCATGAAGGGGGATCCCCCGCCCCCACCAATTTGCCTCTCCTCATGTTCCTTGGTGTCCCCTGGGATTGCATGATACATTCTCTCTACCCTAGGTGAACAGGAGATTGTGCCTCTGGATGTTGGAGTGCGATCCACCGTGGTCCGTGCAATGCAGGAGGTACTATGGACTCGGTAAGGCTTTGCGTCCTACCTCCTGGCTGTGTAGCTGAGAGAGAGAGAGAGAGAAAGAGAGAGAGAGAGAGAGAGAGAGAGAGAGAGAGAGAGAGAGAGAGAGAGAATATGACTGAGAATGTGTGTGTCTAAACCTATTTGATATTGGGGTGGTTACTGACACCCACAGCCAGTGGTGAGCTAAAATGTGAACCTGGGTGTCTGTAATACATGGCTTCAGTTACAGCGAGAGTCTAGGCTGGCAGGGTCTCAGAGATCTGAGGGTTCTCACTAAAAGATGGTGAGACCAAGCTCAGAGAAGGCAGAGTCAGCAGTAGATCAGGCTCATGTCTGCCTTTCCCTTGGTTGATCTTTTACTGTACCCACCTCAGCTTGTCTGGTTGATTCCTTAACCCCCAACCCCAGGCTTGATCCTCTCCACACAGAGCCAGCTGTCTGATTTTGACACTTGCTTTGCCACAGGTCCATTGGGTAACCTTAGGGTGAGTCCTGAACTCTGAGCTCTCCCTAGGTAAATGGAAGATATACCTTATCTTCCTTCCAAAGCAGGGGTGGGAGGCAACAGGTCTGTGGGGGGAACACCCATAAAAGAAAGGAGATGGCCCAGCCCCTGTCTTCCGCCCCTGCATCTCCTTCTCAGACAAAGTGAATGGAGAGCTTTTCTGCTCAGGGCTTGCTTATCCCCACAGTGCCCAGGAGCTTCCCAACCTGGCGTTGAGGGAGGAAGAGGTAGAGGGTATTGCAGAGGGCATTGAGGAGGCCCTCTTCCACCTGACCCAAGACACCAATCTCCGCTACAAGAACAAGTACCGCAGCCTGCTCTTCAACCTGCGAGATCCCCGAAATGTTGTGAGCTGGGGGTGTGGGGAGGAAGAGGAGGTTCAGCCCACCCAGCCCTCCCCTGGGGACACCATGAGCAGACAGAAGGTTGGAGTGGGCATTCTCAGGGTCGAATGGTGCATTCTCTTCCCCCACAGGACCTGTTTCTCAAAGTGGCTCACTGTGATGTCACCCCTAAGGACCTGGTGCAGATGAGTTCAATCCAGCTGGCCCCCAAGGAGCTATCCCGCTGGCGGGACCAGGAAGAGAGAAGGGTGAGAACTTTGTAGACAAATCACAGGAAGGGGAAGGGCAGGGGAAGATGGAACGGAGGAAGAAGGACAGAAGGACAATCAGGACTGCAAAGGAGCTGGAAAACAGAACTCAAGCTAGGGAGTCTTTCAGGACAAAGGTAGGAAGAGAGCCCACTCGTGTTTCTCTGTGGAGCTGGGCTGTGTGGGGGTAGGAGGCCTTCTGTGAGGAAGTCCCCAGTGCTCTTCCCTCCATCCCAACCTCAGGTTTGGAAAAGGGGCCCCACAACTCCACCCTCCTCAGTCAGGTCCTCCTGTGCCCTGCCTGTGGGCCTGTGCATGGAACTCCTGAGAGTAGGGAAGGCATAGCATTGAGCTGGCTGTTGGGAACGCTGGCCCAGTGCTTGGTGGCCAGAGGCAGTGAGTGGTCTAGTGCTGAGGCGCTGAGGTGTAGAAGGTGCTAAGGTGCTGTTCTGGGAGAGCTAATAACCCAAGTCCAGCCAGTGTATGCATCCATTCAGCTAAGTTTCTGTCCAGGCACTGCAGGTGTCATAAGATGGGAACAGCTGTGTAGTTTAGGGGTCACTGAAGCCTCTGTGCAACAGCCATTAAGAATTCCAGGGTGGGGGTGAGGTGGTGGAGAGATGGCTCAGTGGTTAAGAGCATTGGTTGGTCAGGCAGTGGTGGCACATGCCTTTAATCCCAGCATTTGGGAGGCAGAGGCAGGCGTATTTCTGAGTTCGAGGCCAGCCTGGTCTACAGAGTGAGTTCCAGGACAGCCAGAGCTACACAGAGAAACCCTGTCTTGAAAAACCAAAAAAAAAAAAAAAAAAAAAAGCATTGGCTGCTCTTCCAGAGGTCCTGAGTTCAATTCCCAGCAACCCCATGGTGGTTCACACCATCTGTAATGGAGTCTGATGCCTTCTTCTGGCACATAGGAGTATATGCAGACAGAGCACTCATATATAATATAAATAAATCTTAAAAAAAAAATAATTCCAGGGTGTCCCCTCAACATATGTAGCAGATGTGCAGCTTGGTCTTCATGTGGGTCCCCCCAACAACTGGAGCAGGGGCTGTCTGTGGATCCTGTTCCCCTAGCTGGCTACCTTGTCTGGCTTCAGTGGGAGAGGATAAAGTTAGCCCTGCAGGGACTTGATGTGTCAGGGTTGGATGATACTGGGGTGGCGGGGAGGGGGGCTCACCCTCTCAGAAGAGATGAGAAGGGGAGGATGGAGGTAGGGACTGTGTGAGGGGCCACTTGAAGAAAGGGGGGCAGTGATCAGGATGTAAAGTGAATGAATGAATGAATGAATGAACAAACAAATGGGAAAACAAGGAATTTCAGAGTGGGAGTTGGGACGGAAGCTCATCAGGCAGAGAGCTCGCCACACCAGCGTGAGTCTGAGCTCCCAAATTGATGTAAAAAGTCAGCGTGGTGGCATGGGTTTGCCATCCCAGTGTTGGCTGGGGAGGTGGAGACAGGCAAGCCTAGCCCAATGAAAGCCCTTGCCTCAGAAAGTAAGGTAGTGACTCCTGGCCATCAAAGATCGATCTCTGGCTCCCACATGCATCTGTACACACAAGTACATGCATCTAGCCATCCATTAATGTGCATACCCACATGTGTGCGTGTGCACACAGCCTGACCAAGTGTGAGCCTTTCTGAGTACAGAGCCCAGTGTGTCATCATCATGGAGTCCATCTGCCTGGGTCTGGGGGGGTGCAGGACCACTGTCTGCCTGCACCATCAGCAAAGTAAGAGTGCTGGCTGCTCTTCCAAAGGACCCAGGTTCAAGTGCCAACTCACACGGTGGCTCACAGCTGTCGCTAATTCCAGTTCCAAGAGATATGGCACCCTCATACAGACATACATGGAGGCAGAATACCCATCTAAATAAAACTTTAAAAAAAAAAAAAGAATTTGCTTTAAAAAACAAAACAGAAAAGAAACAGAGAGACAGGCTTCCAAGTCAGGCGACTTTGCTTGACAAGGAGAATGACAGCTAGCTAGCCACTCCTGTGGACCTCGAGCTAGGCTGAACCCTCCTCATGTGCTGCTTAATACGTAGCTCTTGGTCCCCAGAGAATAGATAAACTGAGGTTTAGGGCAACTGAGTGGTGGCCCAAAGTCATCTAATCCTTAAATATTTATTAATGGCCCATCTGGGACTCAGCTTGCACACGTGTTCCAACACCACAGCCTCCCTGGGGACGGGTGGGTGGGGCAGCCAG
The DNA here is from genome assembly GCF_011762505.2 of Arvicanthis niloticus. Lineage (NCBI taxonomy): Eukaryota > Metazoa > Chordata > Mammalia > Rodentia > Muridae > Arvicanthis > Arvicanthis niloticus. The sequence continues at coordinate 24,613,619 of NC_047662.1, read as the reverse complement.
AAGCAGAGTTGACTTGGGTGAAGGCCAAGTGCAGTGACATTTCTTGGAGGAGGCAGGACTTCAGTGGAACCTGGAAGGGTAAGTGAAGGGGGCTGGTTTCCTAAGTGAACAGAGAGAGGCTCAAAAATGAGGGGAGCCCCCTAGGGAGGGAAGGGCTCAGTGGTCAGAGGCCCCTGGCTGAGTTTGACTTGGCTGCTGCAGGGCCTGGATATCATTGAGCAACAACAGAAGGAACTGTACAGACTTCCCACCTCCAAACTGACTCACAAGGGCGAGGTGGAGATCTCTCGGGACTCGGACCAGATGCTGACCTTGGAAGACCTGATGGTAAGGGGGACCTGAGTTAGACACAGGTGCTCCTCACCCTGCCAACTATGGGGTCCCAAGCAAGGCCCTGAGCAAGGCCATTGCCTACTCTATGAGACTCGTGTTCAAGGCATTAGGTCTGGCACTGGTCTCCCTTCTTTTACCCAGACTCCAGAACACTTACACCAGTGGCACTAAAGGCTTGTCATTGCAGTCACCCCAGGCCCAGCCACTCTGGCTTCAGGCAAAAGGTTTTTCTAGATGTGAGAGACAGAGACCTGTTTTATCAGAGGGTTTATTTCCTTGCAGTTGCCACAGGCAGGAAACCACCCACCGTCTTGGGCAGTAAAGCCGGAGGCCCTCCTGACCTTGCATTGGAGGAGGCCCAGGATTTAGGTCTCTAACTGATGGGACAGCTGTATCCCCTGATGGAGCACCACCTTCTAGTGGAGCGCCTCCATCTTGCCCAGAGCCTGCTTAGTACGGTGGCTCATCTGTCCCAACTTAGTTAACCAGCACCTCAGTGTCCTGTGGTCAGCAGGACCTTCCCCTTGTCCCCACATCCATCACTCTCAGGAGGCCACTCTGGCTTGGTTGGTGTCTCTGTGGGTCAGCTGTCACCTGGTTCTGATTAGGAGATGGGTGGAGGGCTGCCAAGTCTCTTAGCTCGTGTTCATTCGCTCAGTACAGATTTTTTGAGCCTTTCCTGGGTACCAGGCCCTGGGGGAAATGACAAGGGTTTGACAAGATAATACTTGGGGGTTTGCCACCTCCCAACCCAAGGATTCAAGCCAAGAAGAATCACTGTCTGTGTGGAGAGGAGCCCTCAGGGGGTGCAGCTGCTCCCCAGTCCAAGCCAGGCACATTCCTTCAAGAGGCTGAATGTCAGCATTGGAGAGGTGTCAGGAGAAAGGAAGAGAGGAGATGGCAGAGGAGAAGGGGAAGGTGACAGAGAAGAGCAGTCTTCGCTCTTACTGAGTACCTGTCTCGTGGCCCGTTCACAAACAGCACCTCATTTGAACATGGCGATACTGATACAGTTCATGCTACGGCTAGGATCCAAACCATTGTTGCAGCTCAGCGGAGCGGCTGGAGTGGAGCGGGGACGTGCTCCTGGCAGTTTTGAGATCTTTTCAAACCTTTCAGATGAAAAAGGGGTTTCTGTTGTGAGAGTGAAGGTGGTTAGAATATTTAATCTCCTGGGATCTGTCCTCTGCTTCTGACTTGACCCAAGGAAAAGATGCAAAAGTTAGAAAAACACTTTGTGCACAAAGATGCCTTCGGGGCTTCTTGCTGGTGACAACTGGAGGTGCCCTGAATGTCTAGCAACAGTCTACTGTTGTCTAGTAACTGCCACACAGTCGGCCCACGGGGGTCTAGAGAAAGGGGCAAATGTGTCTACTGCAGTGAATGGGGTACAAAATGAGGATGCAAAGAGCATTTGACCCCAGCTATTATAGGATGCGCCTCAGACCCTCTGCATAGAAAACTATGAAAGAATACCCAGTGTACCAACAGTTGTCTGAACAAATGGTGGGTTTTTTTCTTTTTAAATTGACAATAATTTATTTCCCAAATTTCTTTACAAATGTTTAGTTCTTTTGGAATATAAAAACATATTTAGACAAATAAGCCATGTTCTTGAGGCCTTCTACGTATAGAGGGCCCCTGACTTTCCTGGCCACCTTGCCTTCTATCTCCTTCCCAGGAACCCATGGTACCCAGAGAGTACAGCCTACAGGCCCTGACAACCCCCCTGGAGGACACCACCGATTGGCACCAGCACCACCTCTGTGACTCTAACTGCCAAGTCTGCATGGGTAGGGAGGAAGGCAGGAAGGCTGACGGCTGTAACCAGACAGAGCGACAAGTGGGCATCAGCCAAGACATGGGTGGGTAGCCCAGTGGGAGCACCTGTGCCACAGGTCACCTTGGAATGAAGCTGCTCAAGGCTTGGCTCAAGTCAGGCTGTGGGCTGGCTTCTCCCTTCGAGTACACATTTCAGTTCTTGCCTCTGCTCTTTGCAGATCCGAAATCCTCGACTAAACTGCCAGCCTTCTCCGGGGCCATCATGAACATGGAGGAAAGTGCCATCCAGAGAGCCCCAGGTCCAGCTCCTGTGTCCTCTTCAGAGATGCTCAAAGTTGGGGAGACAGTTGCCAAGGAACCACAGGACAGGTAATGAACTGGTAGCCAATAGGTGAGCATCCTAGCAGCCTGGGTGGGAGAGGCCACTAGCTGGAGTCCACAGGAACTTGTTTCCATTGTCTGTGAGCCTCTGCCTTTCTATCTGAAATGGAACTCACCCAATGAAAGGGTGAGCCCAATGAATGTCTCTGTTTGGTTCTGCCCTGTTCCTTCTAGGCTCCAGATGCCTGCTGAGTCCAAAAATGCCCTGCCCAGCCCTCCACCCTGGGAGGGCTCACTGGACATGTTCTCCATTAAGCACTTCCGGGCCAAGGCACAGCTGATCAAGGGACACAGCTGTCAGCTTGTCCAGGTACCTAACACCCTCCTCAGCCCAGTTGGCTGTGCTCAGCACGTGCAGATGAGATACCCTAGCCTGATTCTGACACACACTCAGGCTAATAACTCTACCCCAAGATATAAGGAAAGAGCGTCTCAGGGGGAGCATCCTGGGGCCCCCCAGTTCACAGGAAGGTTTTAGGAGTGACTGTTGAGTAACTGTTAGTGAGCTAAGGAGTAAGTGAGGACCCATGGGACTTTGTCCAGGACAGGCCGTAGGCCTCCAGGGGGTAGTTAGAGTTCTCTGGGGAGTCTTTGAGGGTTCAGATACACTGCCAGTCCTTCTCCTTCTCTGACTTTGGCCTGAGGTAATGGGAAATGAATCTGCCTAAGAGGGTGGGAAACTGGATATTGACCAACCACCTGCCCCCAGGCTCTGCCAGAGGTCATTCGCTCAGCAGGCCGCCTCCCTCCAAACCACGTCTGGGATCATCTAGATAGTATGGGCCCATCCAGGGCAAAGGTAAGCTGCCTGCTCTTGGGGCACCTTCTCCTCTGCCCCCGCGCCCCTCCCCCTCAGCTCCTTCCCTCCCATCTTGCTCACCAGTGACCCTGGGCAAGACGTCCCCTTCCCTGCTTCTTCCTAAATGGCAGTTCTTTTTTTTTTTTTTTTTAAGATTTATTTATTTATTTATTTATTTATTTATTTATTTATTTGAGTACACTATAGCTATCTTCAGGCACATCAGAAGAGGGTATCAGATCCCACTACAGATGGTTGTGAGCCACCATGTGGTTGCTGGGAATTGAACTCAGGACCTCTGGAAGAGCAGCTACTGCTCTTAACCACTGAGCCATCTCTCCAGCCCTAGATGGCAGTTCTTAACCTGTGGATCACCACGGCTTTTCGGGTTGAATGACTCTTTCACAGGGTCACACACATGAGCTATCCTGCAGAAATATCAGATATTTACACTATGATTCATAACAGCAGCAAAATTAAAGTTATCAAGTAGCAACGGAAATAATGTTTTGGTTGGGGTCACCAGCTCTCATAGGTCTGCTGGTCTGAGTGTGCCCGCAGGCCCAGAGGATGACCTGCTCCTTTGTCACTTCCTCTGTGTCCTCCAGGACATCTGTGTGATCAGACTGTGTCCCCACGGGTCTCGGGACATCCAGAACTACCGTCTGCTTTACTCCTACCTCAACAGCAAGCAGTGCCACTGCCTGGCGACCGTGCAGCTTGTGAAAATGGTCCTGCTGCCCCTCCCTGCCTTTGAGCCTCTGCCAGCCAGGCTGCGCCCTCTGGGGGGCCCAGGTGAGGACCAGTTACATGCCCAAATAGAACTACAAAGCAGCCACGTTTGATCCAAGGAAGTGTAGCAGGGCCGAGAAAGATTCAGATAACTTGCAGCAAAAGTCGTAGCAGCCAAGAGAAATAGACGTGTGTCTGCCCCTGGACCAGATAGGCCTGGCCTCAGGGCAGGGATCTGCCTGGGCATGGCCCCAGGAAATTACCTGTGGAAAAGGACTTTAGGGACTCATAAGCAGCATGTGCCAGCCTTCTCTGAAGCAAAAAGCCTTAAGACCTTGCTGGGATGCAGTTCCCAATACAGGACGCAGGTTGGCATGTTCTCCATTGGGCGGATCTGGACAAAAGCCCAGCTTGTGTTGGGACATAGCTATCAGCTTGTTCGGGCACACCTTTGTTCACAAGGTCTCTCTCAATGATACATTCATCTCTCATTCATTCGTTCGTTCATTCATTCATTCACTCATTGATTCTACAATAAGCCATTGCCTCAATTTGTGGTAAGCTCAAAGACAGATGATACACCAACTCCAGAGATGATGTTGACTGTCTTCTTTAAGTCTTGAGGTCAAACCAGCCATGGCCTTGCCTCTGCCAAATGACCATTGATCACCTAGACAGAGCACTCTGAGATAGGCTCACTTGCCTGCTTGCTTTCTTCCACCTCAGTGTCAGGAAGTTCTCATGACCAAACCTCCAGATCACTGCAGCTTTTGCCTGTGTGTGTGTGTGTGTGTGTGTGTGTATGTGTGTGTGTGTGGTCTACGTTGACTTCCTCCAGGTCTTGGGACCCTCTTCCTCCTCTTTTCAGGTCTTGAAACAACTCACTCGAGCCTGTTACTAGCTGTGCTGTTTCCTAAGGATGAGCTTCCAGACACAGCTTTGTCCAGCCCTGGGTCAAACAAGGCCCCAAAGACCGTGTCCTTCAGCAAAAAAGTGGAAAGGATTTGCTACTCACCAGAGGACAGGAGGTCAGAAGCCATCCCGAGAGGATCATTTCCTCATGAGGAAGTCCCAAAGCAGAGCTTGGCCACGGGCAGCCTGGCTCTAAGGGGTGTTTGTGCTCCACAGAGCCTCCCCAGAGGCAGGGGGAGGCAGGAACCTGGATGGGGACAGTGGTCCCCAGAAGCAGGCTGGCACTACTCCTGGCATCCCAATTCAGAAGGTCTAATGTTCCCTGGCATTGGCCAAGGACAGCACCTCCATAGGGCCTCCTGTTTCCACCATGACCTACTCCAGAACCTCAAGGTCTTAGTGACCATGAGTCACCAGTTTCAGGCCTCACTATGGCCCCAAAGCCAGGATTCCCTCCCACCATCCACTGTAGTATCTGCAGGTCTAGATCCCCCGGGGCCTTCTTTGGGCCCCATGGATGGAGGTGGCTCTGAATGTTCTGTGCCAGAGGGGCCTGACCCTTTAGAGCCACCAGAACAGGAATGTTGATTCCTTTACCAATGCTGAACCCAAGGAACGGCAAGTGAGCTCTCCCACACCTGTCCAGTTTGTATCTGTTCTGCAGTCTGTTTGATGTTGATTTTTGGTTCAATAAAAACTTGGCAAAGTAAGAATTGCATCTGATGGCTGAGAAGGAGTCTCTAGTCCCATCCAGGTGTGGCTTGAAGTATCTTTGAATTTTTTGTGCACAAATGCATGATCTCTTCAGTTGCTGATTAGGAGTGGGGGGTCCTGAACCATCACTTCATCCCAGGACAAAGATCTTGCCATGCAGCTTCTGGAGACATTAAAAAAAACAAAAAACAAAAAACTCTGAGCCAAGTGTGGGCAAGCACACATTTAATACCAATATGCAGGAGGCAGACGGGAGTAGATCTCTGAATCTGAATCTAGACCGCTCTGCATAGCTAATTCCAGATGATCCAGTGCCATACAGTGAAACCCTGCTGTGATGGCTCTTCATGCATGTCAACTTGACTATATCTGGAATTAACTAAAATCTCAATGGCTGGGTACACCTTTGATCGATTGTAATTAAATCCTTTGAAGCAGGAAGACCCACCTTTAATCTGGATCTTTTGAGGTGGGAAGACCCACCTTTAATCTGGATCTTTTGAGGTGGGAAGACCCACCTTTAATCCGGGCCACATCTTATGCTGCTACCTGTGTAAAGAACATGGCGGGAAGAAGCTTGCTTTCTGTTTGCTCTCTCTAGTTTCCCTCACTGGCATTAAAGCCTACTTCTCAGGGATTCTGGTGAATACTGAAGACCAACTGAGACATCCAGCCTTGTGGACCGGACTGGATTCTTGTCTTTACATTAGTAGACAGCCATTGTTAGACTGGCTGGACCACAGCCTGTAAGCCACTCCAACAAATCCCATATATTCATGCTATAAGTTCTGTTCCTCTAGAGAACCCTGACTAATACACTGTCTAAAAAAAAAAAAAATTTGAATTAAGGAGCAGAATCAGTGGTGGGAGAGAAGACAGACTGGGGTTGGAGGCACAGGCAGGTAGAGGTGTGAGGAAAACTAAAGAAGGACTTGCTTTTATCGTTCATTTAGTCATGGTGTGCACGTGCACCTGTGGTGTCAGAGGTCAGAGAAGAGCGCTGGCGTCTTCCTCCTTCACCGTCCACTTGAGTGTTTTGAGAAAGGCTCTCTCCCGGAACCAGAAGCTCACCATTTTTGGCTAGCCAGCAAGTGTTGAGCATTGGCTAGTTGCTATCCCCCTTCCTCTAATGCTGGTGTTAACAGGCTCTTAGCCTCTGGGTTTTCTCTGCAGCTCCAGGAGTGGTTTTAAATTTCTGAAGGCAATGATTTTTCTTCTGGATAGGCCAGGGGTTGGTTCAAAGCACCATAATGTTCCCTAGGAGTCTGTGTCTGTGCGTCTGCGAGGGGCTTCTCTCGGGTCTCTCTCTGTGTGGGGTCTCTGTTGAAGGTGAATGCTTTCTGCAGGTCCTGCCAACTGCTGGAGACCGCAGGGTTTAGGCCTGAGAAGACCTTCGGGTCCGTTGAGTGGTACAGAGGTCTACCACTGCTGCCTTGCTTTGGCTCTGGAGTGAGCGGCTCACAGCAACTTTGAGTCTGGGGACTGACTAGCTTCCCCTGACTGATTCACCCAGGACAACTCCCTCCCCTCCCCCCCCCCCCACTCCTTCCTCCCTACCCTCGCCCCTCCCCTTTGCTGCAGTATCCAAAGCTTGCCTCATTCTGCAACCCCTCTTTCTACCCCAAGAGCTCTGCGGCTGCCCTACCCCCAGCCAACAGCAGAGGGGGCCCTCTACCTTGGGATGGTGGTCGGGGCTGGCAGGACCGAGTCTGAGCTGGGGGCGGATGAGAAAGTGGAAGGGTTGGAAGCGGGGAAGGTGGGCGAGGGTGGGTTGTAAATTGAGCAACCCGAGTATGCTGGACAGGTGAACCGGGGAAAGAAACGGGGCTCCTGAGGGAACTCCTCTGGCTCAGAGGGCGTGGGATTGCCGCAGCCTCAGCGCTGAATGCAAATGATGCAAATTACTATGCAAACCTGCAGCTCCTCTGGGAGCCGGCAACTTGGGTGGCTTTCCTAACACTGCTGGGGTTGGGGAAACGGCAGCTCACGTCTCTCCCTGGCTGAGGCTTTCTCCTGGGGAAACAGCAGAGGCATTGGGGGAAGAGCTAGCCTCTGCCCACTGCCCGGGCCTGCCCTTAGAGGTTCAGTTTGCCTTTCCATAAGCGGGGTGGCAAACGCGGCCTTCTGACAACTCGCCCCGGGGAGCGGGGTATAGATGGACTCCGAAAACCTGTATCCTGCCTCGGGGTGGGGGCTGGGCATATGACCCCCACCCCCACCTTCTGCTCCTAGTTCTCAAGCCCTTTGCTTATCTCTTGATAGGGACCAGGAAGGCAGCTTGGCATGACGTTGCTAGGGGGTGTGATCGGCGGTTGCTAGGTTCTAGGAATGTTGCTATGCAACGCCGGGCAGGGCCCCGGTTGCTAGGCCGAGGAGGAGTCGCCCGCTGCCCAAAGGGTTTTAGCGAACTGCGCCCGCCCCCCACCAGGACCGGCGTCCGCACCCCCAGGCTGGGCGCAGTCTCCGGGGTTCCTTCCGGTTCACACCCTCTGTCACTCCGTGATCCTCTAGGCTCCAGAGCCAGGAACCCTGGGTCTTTGTACACGTGTCTGTGCGCCTGCTGGTGCGGGGGGGGGGGGGGGGGGGGGGGAGCGGGTGAGGGTAGAATGTCTCTTTTGAATTTCCATAGCAACTGCTCCCGAGTCACCCTATTGCTCCCAAAGGTTTAAGCAGTTGCTTTGCAAATTTACATATATCTGCATGTCATTAACATAGAGGCGGAGCCGGAACTTGTTTGGGCAACTATCCCTGGACAGTTCCCCTCGCTTTGCTTTCATCCCGTCCGATGGCCACCTGGACTGTGCATGCGTTAGTGTTTTGCGTCTCCGTGTTCTCGGTTTGAGGTGAGTGGGAGACTTTTGACTGTGGGCATCAGCTCTGGTCCACTCACCTTACAGAAACATCCCAACCGGAGACTTAGTTACTTAAGCAGCACTGAGACTCGTTGGACCCCAGTTCTACCTTCTCTGGCTGTGTTGGCTTAGGTTTGTGCCCTTCTCTGTGACTCAGTTTCCTTCTCTGTAAATAGGCGTCCTATTCTATAACTCACTAGGTTATATGAGGATTCGTGGACTGCAACTTTGGCGCACACTCGTTGATGCACACTAGGCAGTGTATGGTTGTTTTCTGCCTCCCTCCTTAGAGCCCAGTTCCACTCAGAACCCAGACATAAAGCAAATGAACTTCCTTTGCCGCTCCAGACATGGCAGGAGGGACCTCCAGATGTCAGGGCAGACCGGATTCCAGGCATGAGATGAGAACTATTGGCCAGACCAGGTTGGTGCACCATGGACCCTGTCCTCCACTCCACTGCCACTATCAAGGAGTTTACTGCGTCAGAATCCCTTGTATTCTTATCCCGGCACTGGAGTTTAAGGTGGCGGCAGCAGCAGCAACAACTAGCTGAGAGGCTGGACTAAAAGGCCTGTAATGGAGTTGGGGTCAGAGGAATGGAGAGTCCCTGTCCGAGCTTTCACTGAGAGAGGATTGCAGAGCTATGGGACAACTCCTTTATCCTTCTTGGACCTCAGTTTCCCTGAGGACACTTGGGAGTCTCTGCTATAACCTGAGGTGGGGTGAAGGCAGAAAACTGTCTTGCTGCTGCGGCAGTACAGGGAGTGAGTTCCCCATTCTTGGGACTATGCAAGCAGAAGTGTGGCTGGAACGGAGCAAAACTTTGGGCTGCCTCCTTAAAAGATGGGGAGTCCTTCCCGAGTCTGACTTCTGCCCTTCCTGTTCTGGTAGAGGCTCTCTTGCCTTCCTTTCTCCCAGGGACCTTCTGATCTCAACAGCCTTGACTTTGAGAGCCACATGGAGGCAGAAAAGGAATTAAAGGACAAAACCCAGTTCCATTCCCTGCTGGGGATAGCTTTATTAGGCTTAATTAAAATAAATGGGATTGCTTCCTGTCCAGCATTGAATGTGTGGCTGGTGATGAAGAAGGACATAGGAGCTTGGATCTGATGGGTCACTCGGTTTGGGGGAGCAGATAGGGTGGACCATACTCTGTGGTTGTCATTCTGACCGCTTGCTGTATACAGGACTGCTCTCTGCTGGCAGCTGACCAGCCTCTTCCCTGTAGCCACCTGTGCTCCACAGGTGAGAGTTCCAGGGACAGGCTGAGAAGCTGGCAGTGCCCGGCTGGCCTGCCTGTGTCCCACTCTAGGGGCCAATTAAGTCTCTATCCCTAGCTGCGCCGATTAACAGCTAATAAGGCAGCAAACACCTGCAGCTATGAAGGCGAATTAAGAGCAACAGTCGGCATAATACACAACCCGATAAGTGAGCAATTAACAACCGGAGAAAGATTAATAGAAGCAATTATGTCCTACTCTGAGCTCTGTAAATACAACTGTCAACCACTGGGGAATTCAGTCCAGTCTCACCTGGCCCCACCCCAGCCATAGCCTCTGCTGGCAGTGGAGAGAGACACTTGAGCGAGTCTGTAGAGAGTGGACCACGCAGCCATTGACATATAGGGTACACCCAGATATGTTACACATAAGTATATACATCCAGGCATATAGAGAAATGGCCCATAGGATATAGTTACACAGACATACCCCAACCGTAAACCTCACATTCCCACAGATGGATATGGGTAGACACAGACACATAGAAATCCTTCCAGAAATTCACATAGTCCTGCAGAAAAATGCACCCTCCCCTGTGTCACAAAGAGACACTCCCATGCTACACAGAGCTAGAAATATACAGTATGTGCAACGTATAATAACCTGAACATAGACATACAACACACAGCTTCATACACATGGGGTCATATTTGCATATTAAGTTTGCTATCTCCCAGTGGCCACCTTGCTTTAGGGTCATCTTATTGAGAGCTAAAGCATGGGAGACGTGGGTTAAAGGTAGGAAGGGACATGAGGGGACAGAATGTACATGAATATATATGTAAGAATGATGCCTGTTTATGGTTCATTCATACACGCTGACATGTGCGAACATGTCATCAGTTTGTAGATATATTCCAACATGTCAGCATGCATGCACATGTATGTTTATATGTATTAACCTATATTGATGTACCGTGGTGTAAACATGATTGTGTATTCTTCATGTGCTTGGGTCTGATAGATCTCTCTGTGTGTGTGTATGTGTGTGTGTGTGTGTGTGTGCATGTGTGACTTATACTCAGTTCTGCATTATGTACCACTGTACATAAGAGGGGATTTACATGTGGCCTGTCTCTCTATGGGCCTGAGTGAGGGGAGGATGCCTTGAGGAACCTAGGAACTCTGGTGATCCGTGAACCTGTGAAGCTAGAGTCCACCTCCAGAAAGTGGAGCTCAAGGAGAGTTAGGGACTCCTTAGAGGCTCCATGGTTGACTTTCATTTCCTGATAGGATCTTCCATCTGCTCTTACAAAATGGACCTGAAGGTTCTTCTTATCTGAAAGAAGTCCCCATGGAACACCCTCAGACTGGGAAGCTGAGGCAGGAGGATGCTGTCTTAGTATTACCATTTCTGTAATGAAACCTGCATGAGCAAAAGCAAGTTGGGGAAGGAAAGGGTTTCTGTGGGTTACACTTCCTCAGAACTCAGACAGGGCAGGAACCAGGAGGCAGGAGCTGATACAGAGGCCATGGAAGGGAAAGGGTTTCTGTGGGTTACACTTCCTCATGAACTCAGACAGGGAAGGGACTGGGAGGCAGGAGCTGATGCAGAGGCCATGGAAGGGTGCTGCTTACTGGTTTGCTCCCCATGGTTTGCTAAGCCTGCTTTCTTAAAGAACTCAGGACCACCAGCCCAGGGATGGCCCCTCCCACAATGGAATGGCCCCTCCCACAATGGAATGGCCCCTCCCATGTTGATCACTAACTGAGAAAATGACCTATAGCCAGATCTTATGGAGGCACTTTCTCAATTGAAGTTCCGTCCTTTCGGATAACTCTAGTTTGTGTCAAGTTGACCTAAGACTAGCCATCACCGATAGCAAGTTAAAGGCCAGCCTTAACTACAGAATGAGTTCTAGGGCAAAATCATACAAACAAAAACGAATATCCAAGGCCAGGAAGATAGTTCAACTAGTTAGATACTTGGTGTACAAGCAAGGGGAGCCTGAGTTCAACCTTCAGAACCCACAGTGTAAGGGAGGTGGAGCCAGGAGGATCCCTGGCCTCACTGGCCAGCCAGCCTTACATAATCTGCAAGTCCCATGTTCCCTTGAGACACCTGCCTTGTTTAAAAAACAAAACAAGCCAGGCAGTGGTGGCGCACGCCTTTAATCCCAGTTCTTGGGAGGCAGAGGCAGGTGGATTTCTGACTGGCTAGCCTGGTCTACAGAGTGAGTTCCAGGACAGCCAAGGCTACACAGAGAAACCCTGTCTTGGAAAAAAAATTAAAAAACAAAACAAAACAAAGCAAAATGCAAAAACCAAAATGAACAGTTTCTGGGAAACACTGCCAAAGCTTGCCCTCTGGCCTTGATACACACACATATACACACACTACACACCCAACACACAAACTAATACCGCACCCCACCCCCAAAACTATCTACACCAAGTCTCCAATTTGGGACACACACCATCCTACACAAACTCCTACTGCAAAAGGATACAGGCCAACATGTAGGCATAGGAAGTCATGAATGGGGGCTGGAGAGATGGCTCAGTGGTTAAGAGCACCAACTGCTCTTCCAGAGGTCCTGAGTTCAATTCCCAGCAACCACATGGTGGCTCACAACCATCTGTAATGGGATCTGATGCCCTTTTCTGGTGTGTGTCTGAAGACAGCTACAGAGTACTCATATACATAAATAAATCTTTAAAAAAAAAAAAAAAAGGAAGTCATGAATGTAGACATATGGAATACTTCTTGCAGGACCATATACTACGCCAGGACCTAACTGCTACGTCTCGGCTCTCTCACACACAATATCACACCCATAGGCCCACACACTGTCATTGTCTGAAGTGAACCTAGGGCTAGACCTAGGAGCACAGAGGGTGTCCATTGACAGGTTCCCCTCACCTCCTTCAACCTCCGACTGGCCAGATGGTGGAAGCTGCTGGATCCCAAGAGGTCACTGTAGGGACTCTCCATCACCTCTGGCCTGGCTGTGCTGCAGGGGTGGAGTGTAAATAAGAGTAATAAGGCCCGCTGGGCGGTGGTGGCGCACGCCTTTAATCCCAGCACTTGGGAGGCAGAGGCAGGTGGATTTCTGAGTTCGAGGCCAGCCTGGTCTACAGAGTGAGTTCCAGAACAGCCAGGGCTACACAGAGAAACCCTGTCTCGAAAACTCCCCCCCCCAAAAAAAAAAAGAGTAATAAGGCCCACCAGCACCTCCTCCAGCCTCCATGCCCCACCAGGATGGACAGTAAGTTGACTTAGAGCCACCCCTACACTCAGGCCTCTGCAGGATCTGTAGGACAGGAAAGCTCCTCGGGCTTAAATGGAAGAGGGAAGAGCCACCCCTCCCCCCACAAGCCAGGACTGGCTTGCAGAGACCACAGGCAGCCCACTGCTCTCCTGCTGGCCACCGACCAATGAAAATCAACAGAAAGTCAGAAGTGAAGTAGATCTGGGGACCCCACAAATCTATCACAAAATATCTGTCTGTCGGACTCTCCCACTCAGTCCCTCCAGCCTGCTCTCTCTGTGGCTCACTTAGTCTCACATTTATTTGTTCGTTTGTTCATTCATTCATTCATTCATTCACTTGTCTTCTCACTTATCCAATAAAGACAAGAAGGAAACCATGACATTTAGTGACCCTGCTTTTCTGGATGCTGCCCTGGACATACAGAGTAGGTGAGGGGCAGAGGCAGTCTGGACCAGCTTGGACGAGTGGAAGGGATATCCCAGACTCTGCTTCTTCCTCAGTTTCTTGAGATGAAAGAGGAGGGACCCCTTCTGTAGCTGGAGGGAAAAGCACCAAATCCCAGGGTGATGGGTAATAATAGCTGAGGAGATGCGCCCACTCGTACGCGGTACGAGGCATGGTTCTAAGTGCTTTCTGTGAATTAACTGAGTACATCGGTGCAGCAACCACAGAGGCAGCTACTATTATTAACCCCATTTGTGGTCACAGGGAGGTTAAGTAACTTAGCCAAGGTCAAACAGCTTGTCAGAGCCACTCCGAGTGTTTAAAGCATTCCAAAGGAGGCAGCTAGCCCTCCAGCCCCTCCCCTATCCTGCAGCTCCGTGGGAGGGGGGGGCTTCTCTGTATGCCCAGGAACACCTCTGCATTTCAGCTCATTCCTAGGTCCCCAGTCCTGCCTAATACCCCCTCTTTGAGGTGGGGAGATGACCTCACAAGCATTATTGGCTAGTTTTTGAGAGTCTTGGGGGGTGGAAATCTGGGGTCCCAGGTTAAGGTTCAGGCCATTCAAGAGGACTGGAGTCCCAGGTGACACAACCCTTTGATCCTGTGGACCTATGAAACCTTTAACTCTAGCAGAAAAGTAGAGGCATCTAAAGTAGGGGACCCAGAGAAGAGATGTCTGCTGCTTGGGTCTCCGAGTCCTGGAGGTAGTCCAGAGAGTCAATCATGTGCAGGAGTTGCTGGAGGGGGCAGACGTGGCTGAGTATTTCCTCTCCCATCTCAGCCCAGACCCTGCCAGCTTCAAGCTACTTGAACCCAGGAAAATCCTTTGGGTTCAGTTCCATACAGGAAGCCATGGTGGGTCTCTGAAGGGTGACTTAGTTCCTAATCTTGTCACTTCTCCCACTTCTTTCCAACTGCTCCTACCCCAGGGGTTAGGGAGGAAGTGGGGTCCCCAGGGTGGATCAGCTGGAGACCCTCAGTGTCCACAGGCAACAGGCTGCCTCCGCTTCTAAGGGCCCCAGGATTCCTGCTCAGTCTCCAGAGGCTTTTTCACACAATTACTCAGGCCAGGAATTTCGATCCCTGGTGCCAGCGCGGCCCTTGTTATGCAAATGTAGGCAAATGAGATGCAAACAGAGCAGTCCCAGATTAACAGAGAAATCCCCAGCAGCTGGAGGAGTCACCACAAAGTCAGCTTGCTCTAGCTTCCCTGTTACCCCCAAGTCAGGCTTCATCCACCTGGGTAGGCCAGGAACACCACCCTATCCTTCTCCCCTCTAAACCTCAACCTCAAAGGTGGTCCTCAACCTTCCCAGTGCTGCGACCTTTAACACAGCTCCTCACATTGTGGTGACCCCCAACCATAAAATCATTTCATTGCTACTTCATAACTGTATCTTTGCTACTGTTATGAATGGCAATATAAACACCTGTGCATTCTGATGGTTTTAGGCAACCCCCGTAAAAGGGTCAGTCGACCTCCAAAGGGGTCCAGACCTACAGGTTGAGAACTACCTGCTCTAAAAGCTGTCTTCTCAGGCATGGGAAGGGCCTCCACCCTTCCCGCCTCTCTCTTCACATTTACCAGATCATGGTAGGAATGGAAGTTAGTGGCAGTGTTTTCCAATTTTGTTCATGTGGAAGATGGCATCTCTCTCTCTCCCTCACCCACCCTCCTCTCTCTCTCTCTCTCTCTCTCTCTCTCTCTCTCTCTCTCTCTCACACACACACACACACACACACACACACACACACACACACACAGTAGAAGGGTCCCTGCTAAGTACATACAAACACACTCATTCAGACCCAATTACACACAGCCTTGCCCACTGTACTGTATAAATCAGCCCAAGCCTTTGCCTCTTCCCTCCCCTGACACACTATAAATTAAGCCACAGTCATTCACAGGCTACAGTGCAGTGGGTCATCTGCCTGTGTCCTCTCTCTGGGACTACAGAGTGAAAGGTACTCCTGATAGAAGGCCGCTAGGCATGATGAAGACTGGTAAGCTAAAGACTCCTCCCCTGGGCATGACCCTGGAGAAGGAGCCCAATGGGGGCAGTGCCTACCAGAGCCCTTGGAGGTTCTGGCTAGTGTCTGTGCCTGTGGGAACCTGGCCCCTGGCAGGCCCAACCAGTCCAGGCCCAACTTCTAAAAATAAGAGCTGAGGAGCGAAGCCTCTGGTTGGTTCTGTGGGAGCCTGTTGCCGTGGCAACCCTTCTCAGAGGCCTCCCTCCTGGCTGGGCTGCCCCGTTTGGCTTCAGGTCTCTGTGCCAGTCCCCCTGTGCTGGCCCCTCTGCCAACCAACTCTCTGTCCTGTCTTCCTCGATGGGGGGGAGCAGGTGTGGGGCGGGGGTGTGTGCAAGCGGGAGGACTTTGGGAACCCTGACAGAGCACAATGGCCTGTGTGTGAGACCCAGGCTGGATCTGCTTGTGTGGAGGCTGTGTGACTGTGGGGTGTGTGACTGTGTGATGGCCTCTGTTGAGCTGTTCCCTGGGTGTGCATCAAAGCCTGTGACTTGACTGTCAGAGTCCCTGCGGATGACTGTGCCTTATCTCTGAATCTGCTCCCATGTGTGACAGGATGTGTCTGTGTGCTGAGGGAGAGACATGGGCTTGGCTTTCTGGGAATGTCCCTGCCCTGTCCCTTACCTTCTGGAGTTATAGGCGGGTAATATAGAGGAGAAGGGTAGCACAGAGGTACCAGGAGTAAGCCAGAGGTCAGCAGGACATGGCAGGATTAACTCCTAGGACTTGTTATCAAATAGCACCTAAACTCAAGTCTTCTCCATGTGGGAGCACTGGAGGGGGGGTATCCAAGTGTGAAAACTAAGCCTAGGAGTTAACAAATGCGTGTGTGCGTGCGTGTGTGTCTGTCTGTCTGTCTGTCTATCTGTCTGTCTGTCTGCGAATGTGTGCTACTTGCTGTCAGTGGTACAGCTCCCCTCCCCCAGCCTCCCTCTCTTCTCCAATCAATCATTGAGTCTCGTCAAATCTGCGGCAATCACTGTTGCAGCAGTCCCCTCTCATTTTCCTCTTAGCCCACCCGCTCTTATGCAGGCTGTGTGACAGCATCTTCAGGATAGCCTGCTGCTTCAGTGGCTTCTTGTGTTGCCACACCCATACATCCCTGTCCTTTCTGCCCCCCCCCCCCCCAAGACTCACCCTCATTTGACTTTAGACTCGAGGCCAAATGCATCTCAGCCTTGTCTTTGGGCCTTCCCAGGCTAGATTCTTCTCCCAAGTTTTTGCAGCTTGAGCTACTGAGAGCTTCCAGGAGTGGTCAGGATGTCGCTAGTCTTCGTGCCTTTGCACCACGTGACTTTCTTACCTAGAACATGGAATCTTCTTCCTGTGTTGGTCTTACTTTGGGACTCGGGGTAGACATTACTTTTGTTCCCAAAGTGGGCTTGTGATCGCCTGATCACACCCTGCAGCCCTCTTCCCACACACAATGTCTCTGTCTCTTTATGGGGTTGAATCTGGGGCCCTGCACATGCTGCCGCCGAGCTCTACCCCCAGGCCTTTTTAAATTTGAGACCTGGTTTTACTGAATTGCCCAACCTGGTCTTGAAATCACTCTGAACCAAGGCATGACTTGCACTTTGAATCCTCCTACTTCAGCCTCTTGAGTAGCTGAGATTCCAGGCCTGGTGGCACATTGCAGGGGTGTGTGTGTGTGTGTGTGTGTGTGTGTGTGTGTGTGTGTGTGTATGTGAAGGCCAGAGGTGACATCAGGTATATATTTTAAAATTTATTTATTTTTCAGTGTGCATTGGTGTTTTGCCAACATGTTTGTGTAAGGGTGTCAGATCTTGAAGATACAGTTGTGAGCTGCCATAGGTTCTGAGATTTGAACCTGGGTCCTATGGAAGAGCAGTTGGTGCTTTTAACCACTGAGCCATCTCTCCAGCCCTCAGGTGCAGCAGTGGAGCTTCTGACAGTGCGTGCTTTGGTATCGAACTCAGATCTTTGCACTTGCGTACCAAGCACTTTCCTAACCACCATCTCCCCAGCCTGCGTGTATTTCTAGTAACATTTCCCCGAACATCTGTAGATTTGAAGGAAAGATAAAAGTCTAAATTGGAACAAAGAAATCGCCAGTAATCCTCTCAGATCAACTGTGTTTATTTCTCACAGACAGTCTACACATTGATTATCTATTTCTTGTGTACATCCAGTACTCTCCCTTTCCTGAAGTTTTCTTGCCTCATTTCTCCGATACTGTGACCAGTCCCCACCTCAGGTGATTAAAAATTCTTCAAGAACAGGACTTTTAATGTTTGCACAATATTCGTCTATATGGATGGATCATAATTTATTTAACCAACCCTCCACCACTAGACGGTTTTGTCAGCTATAATTTTTCACGGTTATAAATAATAGCTCTGAACATAGCCGTACGTGGTTCTCTTTTATTTATTTATTTTAAACACCTCTGGTTACATCTTAGATGGAGCCCCTTAAAAGTACACCAGTGGGGTGAAAGCTCTTGACTAGCTGCCCAGTAGCCAGCCTTCCAGGGAAGTGGTTCTAACTTCCTTCATCTGCAGAGCCTAGCTTCCTGGGACTTGAGCTGTCATCCACTCTGCAGCTGTCTTTAAACAACAAAACAAAGCAAAACAAAAACCTGGATTAATTTCAGTGAGAGGAAACAGGTATTGTGCAGATGCTCTAATTTGCATTTCTTTGGCTCCCAGTGAGATGAGCCCTTTGTACGCCCCCCTAGCTGGGGAGCACCACAGGAACCATAATTATACCTGTACTCAGCCTCTGCCACACCCTCCTCAGCTCGAGGACTGGAGCAGGAGGGGGGACCGTGTTCCTGGATTACCCGATGGACTGAAGTGATTGAGACTCTGCCATCAGCCTGGGCTTCCGGCTAGCTCAGCTCTGAGGCTTGAACAAAGCTTGAACTTGGGCCTGGGTTTCCTTGTGTGGAGCTGGCTTGAATGTGGCCCAGTGTGATGTGGGATTAGGTGTGTGAACGGAGGCTCAGTCTCCAGGAGGAGGAGACTACTTGCTAGTATTCATGGACACAGGCTACCCCAGTGAAGAACCAAGGTGTAAGAATGGCTAGTTTCTCTCTTCCAGAGGCCGGAAGGTTCTCAGATGCCTTTTGGTTCAGAGATGGGCAGAAGCTTGGGGAAAGGGAAAGGGTGCAAGCCAGACTTGGAAAGGCTGTGGCAGCTGACAGGCCTGGGTTCAAGTTCTGCTGAGACAAGGAGGTCTGTGTATTTGTGTAAATGCAGGCACAGCTCTGTTAAAATCAGCAAGCTTTGTGTGTTGTGTATTTTAGCAAGCTTTGTGTGTTGTGGTTTTCTTTTCTTCTTTCTTTCTTTTTTTTTTTTTTTTTTTTTTTTTTTTTTTTTTTTTTGCCTATGACTTTGGCTGGAATGATTTAATTACTGTCTGTGTGGCCCATGGAACAGAGAAGGAGCACACTTCTCCCTGGGTGGCACAGCATCGCTTCAGGAGTTGGCCCTCTGCCACAGGGAACATCTTGGAGGCAAACCTCGGCCGGGGTGCCCTCACCCATTCTGGCTCAGGACATGTTCCAAGACAGACACGCACAATTTCTCTGCACATTACCAGCCTAATGATACTGTCGTTTGGAGTCTGGGAATGAGGAGAAATCGGCTTTTTCTCGGTAATTAACGTGAGTGATGGGCCCTGAGATGGCGCTGTAGCCCCTTCCCCCCCCAAGTGAGAGAAAGAAGATCTCAGGAAAGTCAGCTGGGTCATCCCCCTGCCTCAAGGAAGGTCTGTGTTCTAGGCCTGACCTCTTCCTGGGCTCCCTGGGACCACTCAGACCCCCCTCGCCCATTCTCCTTGGTTATTGGTCATTCCTCCAAGAATCACTAAACACTAAGCACTAAGATAGTCAAGAGTTTTCTCTCTATGGCTGTTACCCACAGTCCTCACACTGCAGTCTACATTCTGCCATTGCCTTCAGGGGGGACTGCCATTACTTTTAGGAGATCCTCAACTGTATGGATCGTGTGTGTGTGTGTGTGTGTGTGTGTGTGTGTGTGTGTGTGTGTGTGCGCGCGTGCACGTGCGCGCGCCTGTCTGTCTGTCTGTCTGTCTTTGGGTACTCACAGTCCTCACAGTTCCAAGGTAAGTACTTTATCTGCTGAGCCTCCTCCCCAGGCCTTTCCTGTAGGGATTTTTTTTCCTTCTGTATTTATTGAGGGCTGAAGCGAAAATGCCTGGGTGGGAGTGAGTGGAAGTGGCTCCTGCAGGCTTTGTGAGAATGTTCAGGGATAAGTCGGGAGGGGCCGATGGCAGGGGTGGGGAGGGGGCAGGGATGAGCAGAGCCAGGGACAGAGGTTGGGAGAGGGGTGGGCAGAGGGCTGAATGCTGACCTGGCTCTGGTTCCTAAGAGAAACTTGACTTATGACACTCTCTCTGGATCTCTGTCTCAGTGTCCCCACTGTCCTCAGGGGACACTCTGAGACTCACTCATTGTCCTCTTCAGTCACCCTCTGTCCTCAATGCTTGGTCATTCAGGGGTGAAAATGTCAGCTCCACACTTTGTTTTGAACAACTCAACTCCAGGGACCCAGGGAGCCAGATGCACACAGCTCAGCTACCGGTGACCAGGGTCCAGAAGAAGGCTTCTACAGGGAACCCAGAGGAGAGAAGAGTGGAGCTTGGGGAGGATATGGGGGAGCTGGAGGAGGGGCCAGGAAGCTGCACTTGCTGACAAGCAAGTGCTATTGGCAAGTAGCCTGGGCACAGGGAGCAGCAGGGACCCTGAGAGGGGCTTGCGCCTGGCCCAATTTGTATGGCATTCCTGGAGCACAAGGGAGGGTGGGAGGAAGAATAAAGGGGATGCTGGAAGTCCTCAGGGATCAGACGGTGGAGGTCAGCCATGCAGAGGGCAAAAGCTTGAACCGTATCCTGACAGCACTAGGGAGCCATGGAGCCTTTAAACCAAAGAATATGGTTGGGTTTGGGACCAAAATGATGGCTCAGAAGAGACATGGGTAAGAATTGGCATGAGAGGGAAGGGCAGGGAAATGGCTTGGCAAAAGTGCTTGCCACCACCTGAGTCTGGATTCCCAGAACCTACCTAAAAAGCCTGATGCCATAGTCCACTTTTGTGATCCCAGCACTCTGATAGGTAAATGAGAGGTGGAGACAGGGGGATTTTCTGGAAGCTCACTGGCCAGCTAGCCTGGAGTACACAGCACAGCAACAGAAACGAAATGAGAGAGACCCTGCCTTGATGAGGTGGACAAGGGAGAATCGACTTTTGAAAGTTGTCCTCTGACCTCCACATGCCACGTGCATATTGTGATATATGTGTGGGCGCACATGAACACACACACACACATGCATGCACATGTGCACACGCACCCACTCAGACTCATTCCAGTGTGTAGTTGGAAGCACATATATGGTCTGGGGGCTGGAAGAGGAGTGAGAAACTTAGGGATGGGAAGAAGGGAGACTGGCCCGTGCTCTGTGCATCTCAAGATGGGCTACATAATTGCTGGTGATCCAAGATGAGTCTCAGCCGCCTCTTCCTCCCTCTTTGAACCCTCAGTGGCTCCCATAGGCCTCCAAGAAGGTGTCCTGTAACAATGGTCCCCATCTGTGTCTTTGTCCTTCTCAAGTCTTGTCCCACCCCATCCTGTACTCTGCCAACTGTGCTCCAAGGTTGGCTCATTTCAGCCAACTAGGCTTCTGTTTATATTAATTATTGTCTCCTCCCTCATCCCACCTAGGCCATCTTTCCTCCTGCCTCCCTACCTCCTCCATGAAGCCCTCCGTAACTGTTTAGTTCTTTTCTCTCGGTGCAGGTCTGGGTGGACCATGTAACCACCGTGAACAGTTGCTTAAGGATCCTAAAAGAAGATCCGAGTCATTGGTTTGGGTTGGGGTGGAAAGCTCCATCCTCTCGGGGTCCCCTAGGGCCAGGGCGGGGTGAACAGTCTCCTCGCAGCTATCTTTCTCCCCAGCCAATGGAGCTGCTGTTATTGCTCCAAATTAGGCACCAATTTGCCCGTGTAATTGTTTGCTAATTGGCATGAAATCCTAATGTAATTAGTTGGGCCCCTTATCGGGGAGCCTGGGGAGCCAGAGGCAGTGGGGGGCCGCTATAGCATGGAGGGTCTGAGAGGCTGGGGACATGTTTGAGAAAGGAGCTGCCACTGAAGCCGAGACAAAGAGTGATAGAAATGTCAGAATCTCATAGGTGAAAGGGCTTTGAGGCTTTGACAAGGCTAGCACTTGCTGCCCATCTCACAGATGGGGAGACTGAGGATGAGGGAACCTCGTGGGAGGTAGTGGGAGATCTGGGTATGACATCTGGTCTATAGCAACCATTGCTGAGGTGGGTGTGTCAGGATGGTAAGGGCCTTGGATTTCTAGAATCTATTTCCAAAGGCAGAGGAAGTGGGTCGGGGGAGGGGACTCCACCCACTTTAATGTGTGGGGTGCAGATCTGGGGCAAGATGTTAAGCAGCTAGAGCTGGAGAGACAGTTGGACCCACAAAGCTCAGAGAGTCTCTCACTGGGGTGTTGGCAAGAGACAGGTATTAAGAAGATGGGGCTGGAAGCCTGGCTTTCCTCCCTCCCCTGCCAACTAGTGGATTCCCCCTGAGCTCCTTGCCTCTCCCCATCTCTCTGGAAAGCATCTTGGAGAAAGTACTGAGGCTTACTCCTGTTGGCCTGACAATGCTGCTTTCCAGCTTTTCTGGAACAGTGTGGACAGCTAGCTCACTTCTCATTGGTAGTTTAGATTGTCTATCCTGGGAGCATTGATGCCAGGAGAACTGGCAAATGTGACAGA
This sequence comes from Arvicanthis niloticus, assembly GCF_011762505.2. NCBI lineage: Eukaryota > Metazoa > Chordata > Mammalia > Rodentia > Muridae > Arvicanthis > Arvicanthis niloticus. The sequence goes on along the minus strand of NC_047662.1, from coordinate 24,591,368 downwards.
GCAGTGCTCCCCAGCTCTGTCTGTGCCAGTCCCTGGACAGGTACCAGCATCCTACAGAACCCATCTCTTCCCAGAGATCCAGTATCACCCCAGATCCCAATAGCAGGGGAAGCAGGTTCAGAGGCCACTTGGGAAATCTGGTCAGACCTCTTAGCTCTCAACTGTGCTCCCACACTCCAAGGTTTGCTAACAGCTCTGCAGAGACCGTAGAGAGAGGATCCTGCTTCAGCTGGTGGGCAGATGGGTTCTGATGGCCAGAGTGGGAGCAGCAGGCCCCTAGAAGGCCATCTAGAAAGGAGCCTGCTGTCAACAGCCTGGCCTCTCCCTCTCCCTCTCCCTCTCCCTCTCCCTCTCCCTCTCCCTCTCCCTCTCCCTCTCCCTCTCCCTCTCCCTCGCCCTCTCCCTCTCCCTCTCCCTCTCCCTCTCCCTCTCCTCTCTCTCTTTCTCTCACTGTCCCTTCCCTCCCCTCTCTCTCCCCACCCCCCCAAGCAGACAGACAGACAGACAGACAGACAGACAGACAGAGGCAGAGCTGGTCCTAGCATTTTGGTTACATCATTCCCACCCGATCAGCCAGTCTCCCCACAGTTGACTCTCCTGCCCCCAGTGTCCAAAGCTCTCTGCATCAGTGCCCAGGACTCCTTCCTCTTTAACTGTTATCTTTCCTGGTCACTGTCTCTTCGATGTCCTGAAGGCGCCTCAATGCAGCAAGTCCAAAATAGAAAGATCGACTTCCCACAGCCTTTCCCCATTTGAGTAAATGGCACACTCTTCCCCAGGGCCTTTGCACCTGCAGTCTCCCCTATTTGGACAGTGCTTCCTCCCTCTCCTCCCTCAGGTGTCTGCTTAGATGTCACCTTCTCAGAGACAGCTTTCTTAGAAACCTTCCCCAAGCAGGCCCCTGTGCTCCGTCACCCCTGCCCCCTCAACCTGCAGTATTCTTTTCCTTTGTCCTTATCTCACAGGCTCCCTCCATGAGCCAACTCTTCACTGAGCCAACTCTCAGCCCCCTTTGGTGTTTTGTTTTGAGACAGAGTCTCACTATGTTGCTCTGTATGGCTTAGACTCTCTGTGTAGACCAGCCAAGCACAGAACTCAGAGAGCTCCACCTGCCTCTGCCTTCTGGATGCTGGGATTAAAGGAGGTGCCACCACGCTCAGCTCCTTCTTGTTTCTTAACACATTTTTGTTTTACTTTTTTTTTTTCACGTGTCTGTGTGTGTGATGTATGTGTGTGCATGCTTATGTATGTGTGGGAGGACATGCACTGTGGATACATGTTTACTCATAAGCAGGGAGAAGCCCGAGGGTGACATTGGTATCTTTTTTAACCACTCTCCCCCTTAGTCACTGAAGCAAGGTCTCTCAACCAAACCCAGAGCTGACTGGAGGCTAGTCTGCTTAGCTAGCTTACTCTGGGGAGCCTGTGTCTCTGTCTTCCCCAAGCTGTAATCTCAGGCAGACTCCCTTGCCCACTGGATGATGGAGATCTGAATTCTAGCCCTCATATTTGCAAGTGTTTTGTTTACTGAGTCATTGCTTAAACAGATTTGACTTCGATTCTGTCCTGTCTAAAACCATTCACAGCTCTCCTTTGGTTTTGCTCACAAGGCTCTCCCTGATGTATTTCCAGCTGAACCTTGCTTCATATATATTCTTAAAATGTGTGTTCTCGTTCTCTCTCTCTCTCTCTCTCTCTCTCTCTCTCTCTCTCTCTCTCTCTCTCTTTCACACACACACACACACACACACACACACACACACACACACACACACCCTTTTGGTCAGTGCTCCCTCACTTCCATGGCCCTGCATTTTCAAGTCTTTCCTTCATTTATCCCAGCTGGTTCTCAACCTTCCTAATGCTGTGACCCTTTAGGACAGTTCGTCATGTTTTGGTGACCCCTAACCATAGACTTATTTTTGTTGCTACTTTGTAACTGTAATTTTGCTACTGTTATGAATTGTAATGTGAATATTTTCTGGAGATAAATGCTTGCCAAAGGAGTCACAACCCACAGGTTGAGAGCAATCAATGTTTCTAGAGAGCCTCAGGGCCAGCCCTGTGCTGAACCCTCCTGGGAGCAATGGCTCCCTCTACTCAAAATGCTGCCGATTTGTCAGGGGAAGAGCTTTGAAGCTAGGTTCCATCTCTAGGACCTCCCTTCTCGTACCTGGTCATACTGATGTCCTTTCTTTGGGTCCAGCCAAGTCTCATGGGGGCTCCTATATAGAGGTGGGAGGCAGCCCCTGTCCTTAGCCTATGACTAGCTGTGGATTGGAGTGCTATAGAAATGGCTAGATACGGAATCTCCTCTTGCATTTGGAGTCCTCAAGGTTCAGCACAGCGCATGACTGAATAGAGGGGCCATCAAGTCACTAAGGGCTGCCCTATTCCCTGGGACTTTGAGCCTTGGTTCTCTTCTTCCCCAGAGACTCCGACCTGGGATGGGGAGGGTCAAATGATTAGAGTGTATACATAGATTGGCCTGAGTCTTCCGGGGTGTGTGTGTGTGTGTGTGTGTGTGTGTGTGTTGTTTGCACTCTTGGGTAGCTTAGATTTCTGTGAAGATAACCCAAGCTGTCAGAGAGAGGTGCTTGGGGGGGGGGGTGCTGTGTATTCTCTAGGTACATGTATGCAGGTGTTCAGGGACACTGCTGCTTCTGGCCTGAGTGGTCCTTCCTGTGTTCTTCTCAATGTAGTCTCCAGCATAGCCATAGTCAGCTCAGCAAAGATGTCACAGCAGCAAAGGCCCATTGCCTAAGATAGATGATCTGCCCTCACGCCCTCAGCCAGTAAGGTAGAGAAACTAGCTTCAGGTGCCCCTCCCACTAACAGCCCATCCTCTCCGGCTGTTGCCTCCCAAAAGCCTATTGAGTACACACAGGTCGTCGCCCAGCTCCTGGAGGAAGGGTGGGCCCAGGGTTGGTTTCCATTCAGTATCCAGAGAGGGCAGTGGGGAGTGTGGTACTGGCTGCTTCTCTCTCTTGTTCTACTACTTCCATGGCCTTTGACCCCACCACGCACTCACACACTCACCGGCACAAACACTTAAAGATATACTCTGTGACACAGAGTCCAAACACACTGGAATAGGGACACATTCACACACACCCATGTCTACAGATACGGGCCAACATGAACTCAGGACCTGAAAATAGAAACATATAAAGACTGACACAGTCATATAGAGTAAATGCCCAGGAATACCACTGACAGGAGCATTAATCTGACAACAGTCACAAGCTCTAAATCTTACTGCATTGACACACTGCCCCATGAAAACACTGACATAGGGTCACAGAGGAACAACAAAGCATGTTTTCATCCAAACACATAGCACATCTGCAGGTGCATGTTTGTGAGAACACCAGTGGAGAAGCTAACAGTCATGACCACCCAGCTGTGCTTGGAGCCCAGGCTGCCTTTAAAATTCGAATCCCCACTTCCAGTCTCCACCCCATGGCCTTACTGGCAGCCCCAGCACCCTGCTGCCAACCCAACTAGCAGCTCAGAGCTCACTGTGTCTGACCTCCCTGAGCAAGTGGAAATTAAAATTTATTTCATGGGGTGCTGGTAGCCTCAGGGGTGGGCACCTTTCTAAGCAGGAAGAGGTGCGGGACACAAGAGGAGAAGGTGTCAATCTTCTTCAAGATATGACCTTGACCCAATCTGGTGGCCAGTTGTCTCAGAGCTCCCACAGAAAAGGGACCTCTGGGTAAGGCAGGTGCAGAGCTAGCAATGGTGGCTGGCAATGCCAGGCATAGTGGTTTCAGCCCCAGGGGGAGGGTGTTGTCCAGAGAATTGTTTCCACAGGTCCCTGAAGATGCCAATCACAGTTCTGCTCTGAATGTCTGCAGACACAGACACTTACTTACATCCCAAAACTAGGCACCTGCAGGCACATACCAAATAGTGACATATAGGGACCCCACTGGAAGCTGGAGACTCGCTGGCACCTTAAAGCACACACAACTAGGCAGCAAAAGACACATTGCACACATCAGATCCCTGCCACACCCTGAATCACCTAAGGCCAAACACACAAAGACCTGATAACACTTCTCATACAAGAGAGCAAGTGTGCATGTGCACACAAACACACACACACACAAACACACACACACACACACACAAACAAACAAACACACAAACATGAGAGAGAGAGGAGAGAGAGAGAGAGAGAGAGAGAGAGAGAGAGAGAGAGAGAGAGAGAGAGAAAGCACAGGAAGGCAGAAAGGGGCTGTGAGCATTGGAGGAGATAAAGATGCTTGTGAAGAGGCTCCCAGATTCCGGTCCAGGGAGGATCAGAGACTTCTTCCAGAAGGATGAGGACTCTAGACAGTCCTGGAGCACTGGTGCATCTATTCATCTTGGCTGCCCTGGGTTTTTCCCCCTGAGCTTTGTACCACCTGGATCCTGCCAAATGGCCTTGTGCCAAGCAGGGCGGAGTGGGCAGAACAGGGAGTGTGGGGACACCTAGGGAGGTGGGAGCACCAGCTCATGGTGCTCAGCCCCTTTGAGGTCAGACACTATGACAGATGCTTTTCATTTATTGTTAAAAAGAACCCTCAGGCCTTCCCCAAAATCTCCATGGCCACCCCATTTCACAGATGAGCGACTGACAGAGTGAGACAAGACCCATGCCTCTGCCTCATCCAGGGTTCCTGCAAGACCAAGCTTCAGCCCTGCCCTGTCCTCATCCTCCTTGTCACTTCCCCGAGAGGACAGACCAAGCACCAGCTGTGGAAAACGATTTATTTCGGGATTAGAGCTGATCTTCCCAAGAAGACCTGCTCCCTCAGGGTGACAGACTTGGAGAGCGTGACTCCTGGCCCTGGACCCTGCAAGAAGAAGCTGGCCACTGGAGTTTAGGACAGGTGATTAGAGTTGGTGAGGACTGCTGAGAACGCATCCACCCACACACCCCAGGAGGACAGCCATCCCTTGGAGTATAGCTGTCACTGCTGGGTGAAGGACTGAGCCTTCTGCCTCACCACCTTTGATGGTATAGTCTGCTCCAAGCTGGGGGGGTAAGGCCTACAGAAGGGGTGGGGAGGAAAACGAGGTTCCTGAAGGTTATGGTCAGAGGGGGTGGGGCTCAGAGTGCCTGGCTAATCTGCATATCAGAGTGGGAGTGGGGCTTCGGGTACAGGAGTGGGTGGTTGTGTGCGTCAGTGTGTGTGGGGGAGAGTCTCTGTGTGTATGGAATGCCTGGGTGCAGTCTTTGTGTGTGTCTGCCTAGGCTTTGTACGTCAGGAGCTTGAATCTTGTTCTGAGATCTCTGCTCTGTGTGTGTGTGTTCTGCACAGTGTATTTCCATGTATAACTCTTTTTCTGTTTGTGATTATATATGGTATAGAAAGCGTATGTGTACAGCGCCAGGGTTTGTGTATCTACTCAGTGTCTGGGTGAATTCAATCTATGTGGACAGGGCAGGCTTGTGTGTAACTGGTGCTGTGTACAGATGGACACGGTATTTCCTTGTACTCAGCACATGCCTGAAACAGCTGCCAGGGCCAATCCTTAAGGCTTGAAGCAGGTAATTGTGGGATTAGACTAGGGGGGAAATCATCAAGAGAATGTTTGTGCTGTCTCCTTTGAGGAACTGTGTCTTATCCCTGACCCCAGTCTAGAGCTATGGGTGGGGGCATAAATAGATAGGTGCCCTCTAGACCAGAAAAATGAGGGTGGGGGATTGCATCCTGAGTTGCATGTTTAATTGCATATGCAACTGTGAATCCCTGACTGTGGCAGTGTGTGAATGAGGGTCACCTGCCTATGTAGTCATAGGCATGTATGTTAACGCAGGGAGGGGTGTTCTGCATGGAAGAGGATCCAGATTTAGAGACACTCCCCCTATAGTCCAGATACACCCACACTGACAGCAACCACATGACATGGGTTTCACTGGGCCCTTCTCTCTCTAGTCTCAGCCAATAGAGGTCCAGTTGATAGGTCTTCCAATGTGGAGGGTACTGGGAAGGGGTCATATTCAGGACTCGAATTCTGAATCATCTTCATGTCCCCAGAACCTAGGCCAGCCCTGGGCCTTGAGTAAATCTGAAAGGAGTCTTCAATCACCTGGATGAGCCCACCGGGGCACAACAACATGCTAGACACCTTGTCCCTGTCATCTCTATGGCTCTGGTAAGTCCAAGTAATTATTTCTACTTTACAGAAGAAGAATGAGCCTTAGAGAGGCTGTAAAATCTAAACTCTGTCTCAAACCACCAGTTTGTGATGGATGGAGGCTTCTTATGACCCCAGACTCTTCTATTTTATCCTACGAGAAAGGGAGATGTTGTATGTCTGGTGAGCATGGGTCAAGGGTCATAGCTCAAAAGCTCTGGTGGAGCCAGTTGCCTTGGCTCTCTTATCATTCACCCACTCAGTAAGTATTTACTGAGGACCCACCTGTGCCTGTTGTAGTGCCGGGTGCCAGGGGACCAGCTGTGACTAGACAGACAAGGTCCTGTCTTCATGGAATTCACAGCTCCCAGTTGGTATGCAGGGAGATAGGGGGTGTGCTTACATAGGGAAAAGAAAGCTCATTTTCAGAGTGATGAGTGCCACCCAGGAAGTTCCACTGAGGCGTGGCTTGAAGCAGTGGGGGAGGGGTGACTTTAGAGGTGTGGCCAGGAGGATAACATGGAAGCTCTTTAGAAGTGGTGAACCATGGGGACATCTAAGAAATAGTCTGGAGGTTTTCATGAACAGTGAGGAGATCATGGGACTAGTTGGGGCCCAGGGCATCTGGGGGGAGGGGATGAGACAGGTCTGGAGAAGCTGACAGGGAGGGAGACATGCATAGCTTGGGACTATAAGAAGAGGCGAGATTGTGTTTACATAGAAGAAATGGTTCAGTGGTCCCAGGAGAGTGTCCCGGCGTCAGAGACGTAGGAGTAGGAAGCCAGAGATGAGGTCTGAGAGGTTGCACACTTGGACTTTGCTGGGGTGTGGTGAAGAGTGGGTACATCGGGGATACTGAACTTGCTGATAGACTGGGCCCCAGTGTCTAGAAGATAGCAGACACTCAAAACGTACTTGTTGAAAGAAGACTTAAAAAAAAAAAAAAAAAAAAAAGGCATCCTTGGTACCAGGCTTTGCAGTTACTCACATGTACTGTCTAGTATGAGGCATGCATGTGTGATGACCACCCTAACGGACTTCTCTACCCTTGGGACCAGAGAAGGTACACACTGCTCAAATGCACTGCATAGAACCAGGAATCGATCCCCTGGGAGGATTTGGTGAAGGAATATCTAATTCCCACTTTTCTCCCCAACACCAAGAAAATGGAAAACACCCATCCCAGATTACCCAAGGCCCCTCAACCTGTTTAGACACATAGGACTTCCTGCGCGCACCTTTTGCAGCAGAGGCCTCCAGGACCTATGACCCCACCCCACCCCCACAGCATGGGCGTGTTATATGCATGGGGGCACTGGAGCAGACCTTGGTGAGGAGATTGTCGAATGGATTTGGGCATTTTGGGGGACATGATGTGAACTCCTTTTGGTGATGGGATTGGAAAGACTTTGGTACCCTGGACACAGGTGGCCCTGGAATGCCCGGCTGGACGGCAGTGGTGAGCAGGAGCTGAGTGGGGGGCACTCTAGGTCTCATCGGCTGAAAGGAAACCTGCCTAGGCTCTGGGCCAAATAAATCATTGGGAAGGGAAGAAGAACATTTTCTCATCTGTTTAAAGGGCAACGAAGCATAGCAGCTCTGGCCCAGCGGGAGGCGAGGCTGAGGCCAGGCGGGTGAGGTCAGGAAGCTCCCTTGCTTGACCCTCATCCTCTCATGAGCTGCCCTGCTGGCCTTGTCTTTGACGGTATGCTGCCTCCCAGCTGGGATATTGGTGGTAGTAATTCTTAACAAAAATATTAATTAGTTGCAAATAAGATCATTATTGTAAAAGGTGCCTCCTCAGGGCCTAGCACTCGCTAATCCATACCTTGGACCTTCCTGGACCCCAGGCTGAGACTGTTTGTGCTTTACAGCATTCCATAAGTGAGAAAGCAGAGGCCCAGGAAGCAGAAGGGACTTTTCTCAAGGTCACCCAGCATAGCAGTAGGTCAGGGTAGGAGGCCCCTGACTGCCTACAGGAACGCATTTGGTCCCTTTCATCTCAGAGGTTCCAGAGCAGACTCTCATGGGACACAGAGCTGAGGTCACTGGCCTTTACCCAGAGTGTAAGGATGCAGGGGGTGGCCCTTTCCTCTGCTCAAGCCTTCTGTGATTGGGCCCTGGATGATGTCTCTTCCCAGGTTGTTTCAGCCTCAGGCTCCCTGGAGGGGGATGGGGGTCCCTCCTGGGGCTAAGATGCATTTTTCTCACCCCCGCCTGGGCTGTTCAGAGAAGTAATTTCTCTTCAACCAGCTGGATTTGAATATGGAAACAATTTGTAATTACTCCAAGTCCTCCTGGGCGGGCAAGCAAGCAGGCAGGCAGGCAGGCGGGTGGCATTATCACCAGAGTGAGTCTGGAAGGGCAGGGGCTCCTGGGAAAGCAGGTGGGGGAAGCCCTCATATAGGGAGGGCCTTCCCAACATCTGCACTCGTCCAGACAGCTCCTGAACAACCCCTGACAACTCCTGCTGTCTCTACCCAGTTTACCTAGCTTCTCCTTCCAAGGCTGCCCTGTGAGCCGCTCATCACGGCCCACTACCATTTCCGTAGGGCACGAGGTCAAGAAGTCAAAAGACCACCAAGGAACAGAGAAACAGAAAAATAACTTCCCTGTCTCTCTGGAGGCGGCCCCTCCCATCACCCCTTACCCAGCTGGATCTCTCAGAGCAGAGGAAGAGGGTGGCTTTAGAGATCCAGCTGCATCACATCTGTAAGAGACCTGCCAGTGTTTCTCTTGGTGCTAGGTCTCTAGCATGCAAATGATCATGAATATTCATAAAGAGGGAGGCAGGCTCCCTACAGGAGAGGAAGGGGCTGGAGCTCTGGAGCACAACTTTGTAGGGACTTCAAGGATTGGTCCTTGCATCCTTGTGAGCTGTCCATGTCCTGATCACGTTCTTCACTTTTTTGCTACCTCCTCAAGGCTCCCAACTCTGGCAGCTCTGTTGCTTTTCACAATAGGCAAGTAAGGAAGGAACCCAGGACTTCCCACTGTGTCTGGTGGCTGTCAATGTGGCTCAACTCTCACACTGGTAGCTGAGCCTTCTAACTATGCCAAGGTATGTTTGAAGATGCCTATGAAGAATCCAGGAGCTCTGTCTGCCAGTGCTGAGGCCAAGACATTGGCCTTCTCAGGGCTAGCACAGGAAAAGAGAAGGTGTGAGCCCAGATCTCTCCCCCCCCCCCCGCCCCGCCTCACATTGCTTCATAAATTCCCTTAAGGTGACAGGTGAGATTCCTTCATCGCCCCTTATTACCTCCTTCCATTAAAGTCGATAATCTCTTCCAATCACTCACAACAAATGTCACCAGGACTGCTTTAGGGGGAGGGACAGAGGGAAGGAACAAGAGAAGTTCTCTGTGCCTCTTTTTTGGTAACTCCTCTGGGAAGAGGTGGGCTTTTCTCATGCCACAGTCTGTAGGTGACAAAAGTCGAGTTATCAGGCGGAAAGGTGAAGTTAGCAATGAATGGGGTGTGGACCACATTGTCCTTACAGGACTGGCCCCTCCACGTGTGTGAGCCTTCCCAAGTATGTCCCAAAGTCATTCCACCCTCGTTGCAAAGCTGCCCCCTGCTGGCTCCTCTGCCCAGAGTCATCGGATTAACCTACTTGTTTTGGCTGCTGTGGTGTGTCCCCAGTCGGCCCACCTTCCTGGTGGCAACATGCCCAGGCCACAAACAGCCTGACCAGAGCCCTGAGCCATGGACATCTCTCCGGGTACCGCCTGAGCCATGTGGGCTTAGGCTCCACCCAACTGTTCCCGGGCACAGTGCCAGGATGGGGTGGGTCTGTGCATCTCTGTGGCTTCTACACAAACAGATGCAACATGGGGGCGCCCCTGGCACAGAGAAAGGCACTTGTGGGAGAAGAGACTTGGGAAAACATGTAACATACTGCACACGTGTAGCATCCCCGTGCCTAGGGACATACAATATCACAATGATGAACACCAGAATATGCAGTAAACATGCCACGCTGCGGGGATACGTGTGTTGCTTCTACATACGAGTTACCCACAGCATTCCACACACATGTGGCACCTGTGAGCCTCTACACATACAGTATTCTTAAGGCCCATGGAAAAAGCAGCATGCATTCAGGATCTGAGCGCATGGCAATGCATACGTGCAGCATTTACATGCACCCAGCAAGGCAATATTGCAGTGCACACGCAGGGCACCTGTATGCATATGTAAAGTTCAGGGCTCGAGTGGCACCTGCATGCACGGGGTCACGCAATATACACTGCATATTGGGGAGGGGGAAGAAAAACGGTTTAGCCTCCATAGCCCGGGAGACCCTGGTTGCGCTAGACGCCACTGGCCTGGGGTATCGCTGGAGGGGTATCACCGATAGGCTCACTCTGCAGTCCAGGCGGTCACAGCAGGGTGGGGGCTTACCCCCGGCTTCTCCCGCGCCGGCGCCTGGGGCCCAGGGTGGGGAAGGGGAGGGCGCGCTTGGCTCGGCTGGCGCTGCTCCCCCTTTAACAGGAGGCGGCGCGCGTCGCCCCCGCCCCCCCGCCCCTTCTCCCGCGGCTCCTCGCGCCCGGCCCGGCGCGCGCCCCCTCCCGGGCCCGGCCCGCGCAGGCGCCGCGTCCCGCCTCGGCCGTCACTCGGCCCGGCGCGCGCTGCGGGCAGCGGCCGGAGCGGCCGGAGGAATCCGGTTCGGTGGCAGCGGCGGCTCTGGGAGGCAGCGAGGAGGATGCGGCACCGGCGATCAGAGGCTGGGGCTGCGGCCGCCGCCCGCGAATAGGAGGCGGCGCGCGGCGCGGGCGGTGCTCGGGGCGGGGAGCGGGGGGCGGCGCGGCGAGGAGGCGGCGGCGGCGGCAGGAGCCCGCGCCCGGCCCGGCGCCCGCCCGCCCGCCCCGTGCAGCTCCGCGGCGCTTGCTCTGCACCCGCCGCTCGGCGGAGCGGGAGCCTCGGGCCTCGGCGCGGCTGCGGCGAGCTGCCCTGCGCCCGGCCCGGCCCCCGCCTTAGGGATGGCAAACTTGCGCCCCGCGGCCGCCTCCACCAGCGCCGGCCCCCGCTCCTGCTGCTGACGGCGCCCAGGTGAGTGCTCGGCCCCAGACCCCGGCCGGCTCCTCACCGAACCCTCGCGCGCGGTCCCGAGTGTCCGCACTCGGGGTGCTCCCTGAGCCCGTCTTGCTTAATTCTCCTCCGGCCCAAGCAGAGTCTGTCCAGCGCTCACCCAACCCCCGTCTTAGGAGGGACTCCCAAGCCCCGGGCCGAAGCCCCCTTAGTCTCCCGCGAACCCCTTTGCTGCCCCCTCCCCCAGCCTGGACCGACCCCTTGCTGTCTATGTCAAAGTCCCCCACCTTTAGAATCCTGACTCAGACTGCCACACCGCTGTCGCGAGTCTTGCCCTGTCTCGGCCAAGATCCCAGCAGTGCGTCCCGGTCTTGATTTGAACCCCCTCTCCAACCTGCAGCTCGACTGTCCCCCTCCCCCATCTCCCCTCTTAGTCTGGCCGCGGGACTCTGGACCTCTCCTCTACTCTGCCCGGAGTCGTTCCGGTCCCCAACCGTGTCTGCTACTGCCCTCCCCCGCGCCTGCACGGCGACCATGCTTCCCCTCTATTTCTGCCCCGAGTGCCCCTTCCCCCATATCTGCCCAGAGTCCCGCCTTCCCTTTCCAATCTCTGCTGCAAGTCCCCTCCCCCTCAGCCTGGAATTGGGGCCGTGTCCCCCTTGCTCCTCCAAGCCCCCTTTCCCAGGCCGAGATCTCCATCCGACCCGCATCCGACTCCCGCGTTCGTCTTTGGCCGGACACCCGCCTCCCCCCCTCCCATCCCTATTCTCCCACCACCGGTCTCAGAGCCAGGCACCAGACGCACTCTCCTGCAACCCTGGGGGCTGGCATGATTTGGGGGGCTGGAGACTGTGAAGTTGGCTGCCACTCCTGCAGTCGGCTTGGTCCGAGGGCACAGCCGCGGGAAATCCTCCGCGCCACGGCTAGTGCAGAACGGGCGACCAGTCTGTTGCCCGCGGGGGGAGGGGCGCCCGGACCAAGAGATGCCGCCCGCCTGCCCGCCTTGCCAGCTGCCTGCCCGGCCCCTGGGCGTCCTCTGGCGCCCCCTGCCCGCAGCCCGGGACCCACCGCCCCTTCTCTCGCGGACAACCCCGGGTTTCCGCAACCCAAGCGTTCGTTAGGTGTCTGCGGGACTGACGCTGGGAAGTCCCTGGGGAGATGAGGTTGGTGGGCGAGGCCAGGTGCCCAAACACTCCAGGTTGTAAGGCTATGTGCTTTGGAGAGGGAGAGGGGTGGTGTACGATGGAAGGCTCATCCCAGCAGCAAGTCAGGAACCCTTTCAGCACCAAGCACGGCTCGACTGAACCTGCTTTTCAGAATGGTCTGGTTGCTTCTTGGGATTGAGTAGGTGTCCCTAGGGAGCTTCTATCTGTCTACCCCCATTACGTTCCTCACAAGACAGGGGCAAAGGTGGACTCTATCTGGCTTGGGCATAGAGAAGGCTGTGAACAAACCCACCTGACCCAGGGACAAAGCAGACATCTGGAAAGTGGGGGTCAGCAATGACACCCTGGTGCTGTTTTGGGGAGGGCAGAAAGCAAGACTGACAGAGGTGATCTTCCTCTCGGTTTCCCTTCTGCCTCCCTCACTACCTTCGGAAAGGGACAGGTCTCATTTAGGGTGTGTGTCAGTGGTGCGTATTTCTGTGACACAAAGGGAGGTTTTAGTTGGTCTCTCTTCCCACCTCCCAACCCTCAGCTTTTGAAGGTAAGTAGCTGAGACTCAGCTTTTGATCTGGTGATCTGTGTTCAAAACCTGTGCGATCTGGCCACACTACTTAACCGTTCCGAGCCTCAGTTGACCCCCTATAAAATGGGTCAGTGACCACTGCCCCATATAGTTGTTGGGAAGTGGAATCAGATTGTGCTGCGAAGTGTCTGACACCTATCAGTACGCATGATGATTCCTTGTGCTGTTTCCCATCAAAGCCAAGGTCAGGTCCCTCCTGACTGCTAATTCCAAGGAGGAACATAAAACGAGTTCTATTTTCTTCATGCTAACCTTCAGAATAATAAAGACAGAAAGTACCTTCACCCCTCTAACCCCCAAAGGGTCCAGGAAGCCTGTAACTATTAGTTTCTGACTCTTCCTCCCTGGTTCTGCAACATCTGGATCCGCCCTGGCCACAGGGGCAACAGTGAAGGCCAAGCCAAGGGCTCCGAGGTCCAGATTAAAGTATACAGTCTAGGGGAGTAGATTCAGTATAGAGGCTTGAGTCAAGGTGCCCAAAGTCAGGCAGCCCGTTAGAGGTGGCCCACATGGAAAACCAGCCACTCCGACATACAGAGCCTTTCCCTCTTCCCAACCCTTGGGGATCAGACATCCTCAGGAACTTTCCAGGTTTCTTAGCGCTGCAGGTCAGAGTTAGGGGCAACCTGGCCTGAGAGCTGTGGAGAATGGAGAAGCCTAGCCTTGACATGGGCGCTTCAATGAAGGGCTGATAGGGGGAGGAAAGAGACACGAACCCGTGGTGCTCTCTGGACGGTTATTGGTCTTCTGGCGGTGTGGCTGGACCTGGGTTCTAGCGGGGAGTGGCAGCCTCTGAGCTATCCTCCCGCCGGGGCAGCCCTGACACTGGGGAACAAAAGCTTTCGGTTCCTGTAGCAACCGCTCCAGCTGCTGCAAAGTTCCGGGGAGGCGGGCGGAGGGCGGCTGAGTCACCGCCCCCTCCCCTGCCACCCGCACGCCCCCGCCCCCGGGGGCCGCCCCTCATCCCAGTCTGCTCGGCCAGCCTTTCTCTCGGTGTCTGCGGCAGGCCTCCGGAGCGACCCTCTCTGTCATCGGTCGGGGAAGGCCTCACCCGGGTCGCCTGCTCCATCGGTCCCGCCCCCTAGCTTGGGAGACTGGATGGAGGGTGTGCGCCTCCCTGGGTGCCAGAGCTCTTGGAGAGGGGTCCCCGAGCACCCTGCCCCCAGCTCGAAGCCCGGGCGGGAGACCCGGAGGCCCCGTGGCAGGCACCGATGAGGCTGAGGATGAGTGACGGGCGCGTGAATTGGAGCTGCCAGGTGGATAAACGCGACGGATGTGCGCGTCACCGCGCCCCCTTCCCCGCTAGTCTCCCCTCCCCCGCCCAAGGCCAGGGCTTTCCACTCCCTGCCCAGTGTCCAAGCTTACATCTGATCTCCCTGTAGACTAGAGTCGATCTGATCCAGGGGACACCCCCGGAGAGCCGGCCCGGAGGTGCCCCACCCCCTCTGCTCTTCACTTTTCACTCCAGCTGCCTTAGGGTCTTTTTTTGGTGCAGAATGGAAGCCCGAGGCTGGGCAGGTCTGTGGGGTCTTACGGGATCCCCTAGGTTCTCTATGAACCTAGAGGAACTCCTAGGAATTCTGGGGGTACTTAGCTTAGGAGTGGGTCCCCGAGAAAGACTACTCCAGGCAGCTCCTCTCACATCTCAGTGAAGGAAAGTCCTGAAGCCCTTCCAATCATCACCAACCTTGTTTGACCCAGGAAGTTCTGCCTTAGAGCTGACCTTGGCCTCTCTACTTTCTAGCACTTGTATCTTGGGAGGGTCTGTGATCTTCCTCGACTTTGAGGTCACAATGCTACTGTTGGATTAACCCAAAGAGCATCCCCTGGTGCAGGAACCTGGACCTCAGGCAAGAAGAGTCTCAGGACAGTTGTAAGAGTCCAGGCACAGAGCTCATTGGTTTGTGATGGGTCAGGCTACGTGCCAGGGAGGCTGACGGAGAAGGCATGTCCCATTCCGAGGGTATTCCCCAGAGAGGGAAACTGAGGCCCAGGAAGTTATACATGGATGATAACTATTTGGATCCTTCCAAATCTTTCTCTTGGGTATGGGCTCTGGGTCCATGTCTCTAGGAGGACAGGTCACCACCGTACTCTTCAGAAAGATGTCGAATAAGACCATGGCTGTGACCCAGCTCCAGTTGAGTCTTTACCTTAATGTGAAGGGTAGGAGGGTAAAATACCTTCTCTCAGCCTCAGTCTCTTTTTGAAGCAGGAGCTATGGAGCAATGAAGGCCATATCCTGAGGTCAGGGTAAAATCCTGGACTGGGTATGAGATGTCTGAAGGAGACTAAGTGGACGTGGGAACGGGCCAGTATGTACAGGTGGCTCCCTTCCGGAGAAGCCAGACCTTGGCAAGGACCAGTTTGGACTTAGTGTTTCTTGATAAACTGGGAGCAGCAGAGGTCCAGGAGTTGTGACCAGGGCTCTGTGATGCCCCCCCCCCCCCCCCAGCTTTAGAGACACAGGCAGGGAGCAATGGGCAGTCTCACATAAGGACAGTCCAACCCAATTAGTTGTCATACACAGAGTCACAGGGCCAAGTACCTGTGCGTGTCCACACGTGGGAACAGATGCATCTCTGTATGTATGCTGTGGTCTGACTTCACTGTGTTTTGTGTGGTGTGTGCACTCCCGTGTATATATGAGGTCATAATGTTGTGCTTGTCACAGATCTGCATGCTTGTGTGCCTATTCACATAGAGAACACTGTAAATGCATATATATGCACACACACACACACACACACACACACACACACACACACGTGCATGCATGCTTTTGAGTATGTATATATCACTGGGCCCAAGTCTGTTGAAGCCCAGGTCTGTTGAGGCATAGATACATGGGGAAGAGGTTCCTTGCCTTGCTCTAGGTGGGGGAGGGGAGGCTAGTTATAATGAGCCCCCACCTCCCCTCTGCTGAACTGCAGCCATGGCCTGAATTTTGCAGCCTGCTTAAAAATAATTGGGGGCAGCAGGGGGGATTGGATGTCACTCATCACCCTCTGCCAGCTTCCCTGGTTGCTGCAGCAGCCTGGGCGGGCTGAACACTTTGGGACAGGCATGGCTGCAGGAGGGAAGGGTGTCTTTTTCAGCCTTGCAGAGGAGAGTAGGGCAGAGACAGCCTGTCCTGGCTTCTGTTGGTCTTTGGAGGAGGGTGGGGCAGTTCCTCTTCAGTGAGTGAGCCTGGTGTTGCCTGGCTTCCTTCCTTTCCGGGATGGTTGAGGAAGGACAGTGCATGTCTATGCCTGGGGCTCAGGCCTGGCTCAGAGGTGCCCCACGTGGGAAAGTAGCATTTGGAACTCTGTGCATGCTGAAGCAGGCTGGGACTACCGGGGCTCTAATGTCTGTCCCCTGCTCCTGGAACTATTTAGAACAGTCCTAGGAAAATTTGTCCTTAGGGGACAGCTGTATCTTAGGAAAACCTAGCCACACCTGTGGGCTGTCCTGTGGTTGTGTCACTTGTCCACTTGGCCAGAATCCCAAGCAACAAGCTAAGGGAGAACAGAAGCTAGAAGTCCTGGGGTGGGGGCAGGTGGGGGTGGGGGCAGGCGGGGGTGGGATACTGGGGGCCGATCGTGGGCCTGGACTGAGGTCCCGAGTTCCAGTTCTAAATAGTCCACCATCATGTGATCTTGAGCAGGTGGCCTTGTGTTTTTCTCTAACATGGAAGCTCTGAATTAAATGGGTCCATGCAGTCCCGTGGGCTGTGTGGTGGCAGAGAGGACAGAGGCTGTGTTACAATTGGACTGGAAGAGAGGCAGATCTAGATTTGCACCAGGCTGTTTTGAGGCAGTGGGGTAGAGGCTGGGTGGGAGCAGTCAGCTGTTCTCTGCCTGGTCTGTCAGGTGGGAAGGTAGTTACTGCCTCCTGGCTTGACTACCTTGTAGGGTGGGTCTTGAGTCTTATGTGTCCTGCCTGGAGTGAATTTGCTCTTACTGAGTGATCAGCTGAGCATAGCACTTTGAGGGAAGGAAGTCAAGAGACTTCACTCTTCAGACATTGGGAGAACATACTGAGAGCAGTGGGCTCTTTGTCAGGCCTTGGAAGCTAATCCTGTGGAGAAGACAGGAAGATGGGGCTATCGGTGGGAATGACTGTGCCCATTTTGTAGATCGGAAAATCAAGGTTCATGAGGCTCACCCACCCAGCTAGTGGCTAGCTGAGCTGGGCCGAAGCCTGGTACCTCCCTCATTCCCACAGCAGTGATACTCATGGCATTCACACAGGCAGTATCCTGCCTTCCACGGGCAACGACTGGGTTGGGCACAGTTCCTGGCACCTGGCAGTGACTCCACCCCTTCCTCTCTTGCTCAGTGAAGGGAGAGAGTGAGAACATTGTTCCGGGAATAACCTTGAATCTCGCTGATTTATAAAAAAGCAAATGGTTGTCAAACACCGCCACTTTGGCTGCTGGATTACACACGGCACTCCTCACTGCTGGTCACGACACGCTGTGACTGAGAGCAGGGTCTCTGGAGGATCGAGGGATGTAGGGATGGCACTGGATGTGTATGTCAGGCCCAGACACCTCTGGTGGGCATGCTGAGTAGGCGGAGCTCTAGGTGATATTGGTAAGGCTCTTAGAAATCACCGGCATCCAAGCCTCCTTCTGGAACTTTCCCCGAAGTTATCTCAGTTTTGCCCTGGTAGGAGAGATGAGAAAGGTAAATTTTATAGGATACCATGAGATAGCTCCAGCCATTTCACAGGAAGAAAAACCAAGGTAGAGAGAGGTCATCCTCTTGGTCTAAGGTCACAGACGGGCCCAAGTGACTTAAAAGAGCATGGTCAGAACCACAGGCTCCGCTGCTTGAGACTGGTCACCGGAGCCCCAGAGCACTTGCTGACTGACCTGGGGCCCCGCTGACTTCTGTTTTGTTTTGTTTTTGTTTTGTTTTTTTTTTTCCCACAGGGCAAGGGACATAGGATGACCCCAGCCTGTCCCCTCTTACTGTCTGTGATTCTGTCCCTGCGCCTGGCCACGGCCTTCGACCCTGCCCCCAGTGCCTGCTCTGCCCTGGCCTCGGGCGTGCTCTACGGGGCCTTCTCGCTGCAGGACCTCTTTCCCACCATCGCCTCGGGCTGCTCCTGGACCCTGGAGAACCCAGACCCCACCAAGTACTCCCTCTACCTGCGCTTCAACCGGCAGGAGCAGGTGTGCACACACTTTGCCCCGCGCCTGCTGCCCCTGGACCACTACCTGGTCAACTTTACCTGCCTGCGGCCTGGTCCGGAGGAAGCCACAGCCGGGGCAGAATCGGAGGTGGGGCGGCCAGAGGAGGAGGAGGAGGCGGCAGCATCGGGGCTGGAGTTGTGTGGTGGCTCAGGCCCCTTTACCTTTCTGCACTTCGACAAGAACTTTGTGCAGCTGTGCCTGTCGGCTGAGCCCTCCGAGGCCCCGCGTCTGCTAGCGCCTGCTGCCCTGGCCTTCCGCTTTGTGGAAGTTTTGCTTATCAACAACAACAACTCCAGCCAGTTCACCTGCGGAGTGCTCTGCCGCTGGAGTGAGGAGTGTGGCCGGGCTGCAGGCCGGGCTTGTGGCTTTGCTCAGCCAGGGTGTAGTTGCCCTGGGGAGGCCGGGGCCAGCCCTGCCACCACCACACCTCCGGGGCCTCCGGCTGCCCACACCCTATCCAATGCCCTGGTGCCTGGGGGCCCAGCCCCTCCTGCTGAGGCCGACTTGCACTCGGGGAGCAGCAATGACCTGTTCACCACCGAGATGAGATATGGTGAGTCTGAGCAAGGCCTGATGGGGGCGGGGTAGCGAGGGGACTGCTGATGTCTGCTAGTGTCCATCCTGGCCGGTCCCAGCCATTTGCAGAGTCATTCACGGACGTCGCCTCCGCGCTCAGCCTTGTCGGGATGGAAAGGTCATCAAAATCAGATCTCACTTGAGCGGGATGCAGATGAGGGAGTTCGGCGTGAGGTAGATACCAGGGCAGGGCACCTTTAGATGGCCAGTAGAGCTTCCTGAAGAGAAGGATGTGGGAGCACAGGCCTGCAGAACAGGTGGGAAGGAGACAGACCACAGGAGTGGTGAGGGCATCTCAGGCAGATGGAGCACAAGTTCCCTGAAGCCCAAAGCTGGAGCCAGTGGCCCTGGCAGTCCCTGGTGCTGTGAGTTGACAAATTTACCCGGAGGCTGGAGTAGACAGGGAGTGGAGATGTGTTCTTGCCCACACAGGTCAATGACTTTTGGCAGTACCCCAGGGTCAGGGCAGAAGGAGGTGAGTGCGAGGGTGCCCGGGTGAAGAGGCCCGAGCTCTGAGGATGCCTCTGAGGGCTGGGCTGGCTCAGCTCCCGGTGTCCCATCTCCCCCACTGGGCCCATGTCTTCTGGGACCTAGGCTGCCAGCTGCTGGCACTTCCTGCTGACTGGGCAAAAGCTCTTCGAGTCCTTGCGCCTGCCTGCAACCCACACCCACCCCAGCTTCACAGTCATGGCCACCTTCCACTGACCCGCTTCCTGTAGCTTCTAATCCCAGCTCCTGCCCGCCAGCTGGACCCTCCATGCTTGGTGACCATGCTAAGCCAAGAACTGACTTAGGGGCCAGCAGGATAGACATTAAAGATAGATAGATGGGAGAGAGAGTAGGTCTAGGGGCTGGTCCACGTATCGGGAGCCCCTTTGCCTCCCTGGGCCTCAGTTTCCCCAAATGCTGGCCTACCCTGGAGAGGATGAAGGATGCATTTAGGTCTGAGTATTTACAAAGGGTCAAGGAGGCTCATGTGAGGGCACTGGAGGGATTGGAAGAGGGCAGAGCCTTTCCCTATCCCTGTTTTGGAGACTAGAGCCCAGAAGCTGGGCGCTATGTTTGAGGATTTGCATCATTAACAAAGGGCATGGTTTCTCTGAAACTGGGAGGTGTCCCTGAATTAGTCAGAAGGGGAGTTATGGCAATGGTCTCTCCCAGTGTGGGGGGACCTTTTCGGCCTCCCCCATGAAACATCTGGCATCGTGCCCATGTGGGCACAGTGAGCACCCAGTGGCCTTGCTGTGGCCTCTCTCGCAGGCCAGCTTGGTCTCTAACAGCGGTCGATGAAGCCATCCGTGTGACAGGCAGGCCGTGGGCAGGTTACGGGCCCTGGAGGCTGGCCTGGGATTTAGTGCCTGTAGGAAGAAATTGAATTTTGCTTCTTTGTCGAACATCAGCTGAGAGTGCCAGGCGTATATCAGGAGGTTTATGGCCCTTCCTGCGTGGCCGTGGCTGCCACTACTGTCACTCTGTAGGACCTCCCTTATTCTGCTCAGCTAAGGGCAAGCAAGTCCTTTTGTTTGGCTTTCCCTGAGGTCCACTGGCCCCAGTGGTTTGGAGTGGATGGAGCAAGGCTTTGCCCTCCTGGATGGGCACTGGCTGGGCAGGCTGCCATGTGGAGCACAGAGCCAGGAGCAGCCAGCTGGGGTTGGTTGAAGCCGGAAGCAGGATCTGGTTGGTAGCTAGGACATCTTCGGGAGTCAGAGAGGGCCAGTGACCGGAAGAGTACTATTATCAGAGCCCGCGGGAGGACCCTTGAGTGAGGGACAGATGGTGGTTGGATGGCTGGTTGTTCTTGTGGCTCTTGGAGCAGAGATGGCTGAGCTGCAGGGCCTGGCCGTCTTCAGGCATGACCTTTACGCTGTCCCCTTTTCGTCTGACACCTCTTCAGGTGGTTGCTCTGTAGGGAGGGTTCCTATAGGGAGCTGGTATGGGGGATGTGGCATCAGCTGACATAAGCGAGCTGAACTTACCCAGCATACTGGTACCCAGAGCTGGCTGGCACAACTCCTTCCTCTCCCCTCAAGCAGGCAGGAGGTTCTTCTGCCACCTCCTCCGTCCTGCCCAGCCTTTCTGATGTGAGAGACAGCAAGTACCTGACTCAGTTCATTCCATGTGTCAGGGTGGGGTGTTTCTGTTGGCCAGAGAAGCTGTGTCAGGGCCCAGAACACATGGCTAGTCTCACCAAGACCTTGGGCTTCCTCCACACCATTCTCTATGCCCACACCCTAGAATGAAGAATAGGCTGGCAAGGAGCTGCCAGACAGAAAGCGAGGTTTGTGGGATGGTGATCAGGAAGGGATCCTCTGCCAGGAGGGAAGGGAAGCTGGGGTAGGGAAGGGAGCTAGGTTCACCCTCTTTGGGGCATCCTTGAGAGAAGTCAGCAGAAGACAAAGCAGGATGGACCCAGGGTGACACCAGACGATGAGGAGGCCAGGGGCAGCGGGGTGCCTTGGCCCGCCTTGGAGCCGAGTGCGTTTGACAAGAGGGTACGGGCGCCTGTTAATTTCACGCACACTGCCTTTGATAGATCATCTCTTGTTGTTTTTGGTGAGTTGAGCCATAAATTCGTGCCATCTTGGTGCCGCAATCTGTTAAGTGTGGGGAGAGGAAGACAGAGAAGGCAGGCAGGAAGGCGCTCTCAGAAGGCTGGCACTGAGGCTGGCTGAGGGCAGAGCTGGGAGGTGAGTCACAGAAGTGGTGCCCACTGCAGAGCTGAGGATGGGCCGAGCCCCTGCCCACTGATCCCCCTGGGCTAGGGGGCACTTGTGCACAGAAATAGCTGTGCTTGCTGATACCTGGAGAACATCTCTTCCCAGTCCAACTTCCTCTCTTCTCTGCTTAACAACTCTTCCCCTCAGGGCCCTTTCTCTCCTGGGCCAGATGTTCTTAGCCTCCTCTCCCCTTAATCCGCACTCCATGTCTGAGGCAGAGCCATCAGGGGAGACTGTGCACTCCTGGGAGGCAAGAATGGCTTTCGATCCCTATCCTGCCCTATCCTGCCTCTGCCACCGTGTCACTTGGATAAGTTGCCAGTCTCTCCTGGAATGCCTCAGGGACTCAAGATTTCTATGTGTCACTCTTCCACTCCAGTGCCTGAGCCCATAGCTCTACCAGAGCACCCCAGCCTGGTGTGCTTGGAACCCTCTCCTGAGCACAGCTGTCTACTTTATCACATCTCCTTTCCCCCTGTCTGCTCACGGACCCTCCCATTGACCTTAGAGCCTCTGCTTTCTGTCTCTGCTTGGGCCTTTCCTTCCTAGGGATGCCTTTCACCCTTGGTGACCAGAACACTCCCATCCTGCTGAGCCTCATATACACATGTGTTACCACCCTGTAGCTGCTAGGAAGGATTGCCCCACCTGGGCCTGAGAGTAAGTTTTCACCCTCTGGACTCAAGCCCAGGTCTTCTGTGTTGGTCAACCTAGTCTGATGGCAGGAAATGGCACCTCACCTGCTCCTCTGAGGTTCCCATGGTAAGGAGGTAGTTCCTCTCTCTCTGCAAAGTGGGAGAGACTTAGCCCACAGTGTTCCCCGGAGTCTTGTCAGGGTAGAATTTTCAGGGCTTTCAGCATGGCCTGTAAATCCCCCTCAGACACATTACTGTATCTTTATCTGTGGAGTTCCTCCCAAACTTTGGTCCAGCTCTGAGTGAGACCAAGATAGAGTCAGGGACACTTTGTACTCTTAAGTCTCAGAGTGGCTGCTGGTATACAGTGATACTCAAGGCCACAGGCTGAAGTCACCTAGTCCTGAGCCATGTGACCATGGACAGGCAACTTCACAGCTATCTTGTCATCCCTGAAGAGAGGCCAGGAGAGCTGGGCCCTGCAATTCTGTGAGCTCAGTGTGGTGCCTGGCTACATGAAGCTTCTTTCCTGTTATCAATGTCACAATACCACAGCCTGGGTATATTCTGAAGAAAAGAGGTTTACTTTGGCTCATGATTCTGTTCCAAAGTCAAGGGCCTGTGTCTGGTGATGACCTAGTTCCTAGGTGGTATACAGAATACATGGCAAGAGAAGGGCCATGTGTACATGTGTCTTCTCCTTTCTTTCTTTCCTTCTTTCATTTCTCAGTGTGTAGCCCTGGCTGTCCTGGAACTTGCTCTGTAGACCAGGCTGTCCTCGAACTCAGAGATCCACCTGACTCTGTTAGGATTAAAGTCATGTGATTATACCCAGCTTCTTTCTATTAATACTATATTCAAGTTAAATTCAAGTTAAGATTCTTCTTCTTCTTCCTCTTCCTCTTCCTCCTCCTCCTCCTCTTCTTCTTCCTCCTCCTCCTCTTCTTCTTCTTCCTCCTCCTCTTCCTCTTCCTCCTCCTTTTCTTCCTCCACCTCCTCCTCCTTTTCTTCCTCTACCTCCTCTTCCCTTTCTTCTTTCTCCTCCTCCTCTTCTTTTTCCTCCTCCTCCTCCTCCTCCTCCTCCTCCTCCTCCTCCTCCTCCTCCTCCTCTTCTTCTTCTTCTTCTTCTTCTCCCCTTCTCCTTCTCCTACTCCTCCATCTTCTCTCCATGCCCCCCCTCTAATATCCCAGGCTGGCCTCAAACTTGCTATGTAACTGATCAAGTCCTTGAACTTCCATTCTTCCTGCCTCTATCCTGAGCTTTGGACTTACCATGTCCAGTTTTATGTACTGCTGAGGATTGAAGTCAGGGCTTCATGCATGCTGGGAATGTATTCAACCAACCAAGGTACATTCCTAAATATCATTTTTTTTTTTAAACAGGGTCTCATGTAGCCCAGGCTAGCCTCAGACTCACACTGTAGCTGGGATAACTTTGAATTTCTGATCCTCCTGCTTTCATCTCCCTGGGATTACAGGCTTGGGTCAACATGTCTGACCCTAAATTTCCACTTTCTTCATATCTCACCATGGGGAGTAAATTCCTATACAGGAACCCTTGGGACCCACACTGAAGCCATGCCTAAACCACAGTGTTGGACAGTAAACACCTGGCGTGCTATCATAGTGTAGTGTTCTGCGTGTCACAGAGGGTGAGGAAGGACAGTGGAGGGTCGAACCGTGAAGGAGCGGGAAGGGAAGGCAGGTAAAGGAGGTGACTCTGAGGTGGGTTTTGAGGAATGAATAGGAATTCACTAGCCTGTGAAATTTCTCCTTAAGTTGAATTGCCTTTTAAATTTAATATATTAAAAAGAGGCTTCATATCATAAGTGGAAAGAGTTATCACTTATCTGAAATAGAAGATAACAAAGGCAACAAGCTCAGAGAAAACAAAGCGGCGGTATTACATTTCAGCCCGCTGCTTTCTGGCTTCACCATTTGTTAGAAAGAGAAATTAGCACCCAGAGGGTTTGTGTGAAAGCCTGGGGCTCATGTGACTTCTGCCTTCTTGAGTTGTAAGGGCATTAGATGGTACTGGGAGAAGTTGTGCCCATCTTAGCAGGACAACAGGAACTAACAGGACTACTCCCAACATGCAGAGACCTGTAAAAGGGTGGCTTCCCCTGTCCTCAAGGCTCATTCTGAGCCAGTCACCACAGTCATCCGCTGGCACTTGGTGGGAGCCTGTGGAGGGGCCTTGTTAGCCGAGGGAACAGCCTGCTCAAGGGTGGGAAGTGTGAACTATCACGTGGAGGAAGGAGCTAAAAGGAGCTGCTGGCTGTGAGGGGAGACTGGGCCAGGGCTCTGACTGCTGTCCCAAGCATGATGCATGCCTTGTTTGGGGACTTCGTTCTGTTAGCCAGGGGCTTGGAGGGGCTTGAAGTGTGGGGCTCTGTGGAGGAAGCTGGCAGAGTCAGCTGTGGTTCTGACTTTCCAGGAGGATGAGGCCACATGGGGAGGGGGTTGGCAACAGGGATCTAACTCACGTGGAAGGCCAGGTTGGTAGGTTGATAGGAAGAGGATTCCCAAGGGAATCTGACATCCTGGCAGGTACCTGGTTTTATAGGGACCCAGTTACACTGGACTGCAGGGAAGAGCCTGAAGTTTTCAGGAACTGCTTCCCTCCCTGCACCCATGGAGCCAGGAAGGCAAGGAAGAACACAGTGGGGGCTAGCTGGTACCACCAGGCTCTAGGGTCAGTGTGAAGAAGGACGCTGAGAGCCCTGGGGAGAACGGTTGTTTTGGGAGTCACAGGAAGTGGTGATTGTTGTGGCTGTCCTTAGCACATTCATGACATCAAGGTCTTGGGTGCTGGCTGAACCATGCAGAATCTAGGGAACAAGTGTGGCAGGTATCTGCAGCTATGGACCAGAGGCAGAGGGCCTGTGGAGCCTCTGTCTCTAGAGCCAAGGTGAGCCGAGGGTAGCCCCTGGTGGAAGGGACTGCAGGATGATCTGGCCTATTTCTTTATTTCCCTTACTGGATGATTTCCTTGTGCCTGGCTAATCAGTCTAGACCTTCTGTGCCACAGGACACAAGGGCTGATGGTGCCATGGGAGCTGTGGGAACAGGAGACTGACAGCTAGTGTAAGATTTGATCTAAGAATGAGGCCACAGAGAGGGGGTCATCACTCTTAAATTCATGTGTGGCCAGTCTAGGAGGGCTTCGTGGAAGAGGCCATATTTACTGTGTACGAGGCAGAGGGAAGGACATTCTGTAAAGAAGGAACAGACAGCATCGAGAGAATAAAATGTCTGTGTGATTGAGTGATGAGAAGGGGCAGAGACACCACCCCCCCTTTTTTATCGTGCTCCAAACAGTCCATAGCTCTAATCCCCACTATGGAGACATGAGATAGGTGTTATCCTTAACGTCCAGTTAAAGACTTTGAAGATCAGAGCAGTTCAGGTTCCTTGGCTGAGAGCATACAGCAAGATGGTCGCAGGGCTGGAAGTGACACCCATTACTGGTTCAGCTCCAGAACCATCCCGGCAGTCTTGCTGTATGTTTGAATGTCTGATGGGAAAGTGAGAGCAGGGCTGGACAGTCCAACTAGAACCAGAGGTTTACAGTGCAGTTATAGTAGTGTGTGTATTTGTGTGTGTGTGTGTGTGTGTGTGTGTGTGTGGCTACTGAAGGCCCCCTCAGGAGGGGGGTCACGTGGCTAGAGCTGGGCTCCCAAAAGGTCCACTGGAGGCCACAAAGGAGAGCTAGGCCCTATGGTGGCAGGGGTCAGTGTTGGGAGGGGAAGTAGAGGTACAGGGGAAGGATTAGACAGCATGTTCTGAGTAACAGGTAAGGACCGTGGTTTGTGTGAGGCCCATGGATGTTAGTAAGAGACATCCAAGAAGGTTCTGGATGTCTAAGTGTCATCCTGTCAGAACAGGGCAGTTTTGTAGAGGAAATCTGAGTCAGGCAGGGTGAACTGACCCCAAGGGGACTGAGGCACTGGAGAGTACATGATGCTGGGCACCTGGAGCTATTTAATAAATGACATCTTAGGGCTGGGGAGTTGGCCCAGTGGGGAAACTGTTTGCCACCTGAGTCTGGATCCCCAGAACCTGTGTAAAAGCCAGACATGGTAGTACACATTGGTAATCCTTGTGATCTTGCAACAAAGTGTGTGTGTGTGTGGGGGGGGGGGAGGACTAGAAAACTCTGGAAGCTTGCTGGCCAGCTAGCCTGGCATTTCCTGTGACAAACAATAAGAGATCCTGTCTCAAACAAGTTAGAAAGTGAAGGCTTACACTTCTGGTTGTCTTCTAACACCCATGTGTGTGCTGTGGCATGCACAGACCCACACTCACACATGCCAACATGCACGCACGCGCACGCGCACACACACACACACACACACACACACACACACACACGCACACTTACATAAGCAGGACACTTGGGTATTACAGGGGACACTCGCTCCCTTCCTGGGTTCTCTTTGTCCTCTTGGAAGCCGTCTGCCTCAGCCTCACCATGGGCCTGCCTTGTTCAGGGCAGTTCATGCATACTGGATAAATGTTCCTGGCAGTAAATGCCAGGTGGTCTGATTATCTGTCTCACCCCCTTCAGGGACAACTGGCTTTCCCAAGTGAGGAGGTGAATTGCTGCTTACTCCTGAAAGAGGTGTGGTGTTGCATAGATGGGGAGAGTGCAGGAGTGGGTCCCAGCTGTGAAGCTACAGGCTTGTTCCTCCACCAATCTGGCCCAGCTCAGGAGACTTGCAGGGACCCCCAAAGCCAGGTTTGGGAAATCTTCTGATTAGATATTCTATGGAGCTAGCCCACATATGGCTTGGTTAGAGGATGTGAGGTCTACAGGGAGCAAGGCAAGCCCACAATATGCACACAGGTCAGATGGTCTTTGACATGTCCTGAGTTGTGGTTTACTGCATGCTGGGCTGGGCTGGGACGAGGAAGATGCCCTCCAGACCGAGGGGTGTGCACACAGTCTAGTCAGAACAGCATTCAGAGCATCTATTGCACTTAGGAACCATTGCTCAGTGTCTCCAGAATGTGGACTATGATTGATGCTCGGCTTAAGGGTGGGGCTGGTGTTCTGGAGGCTCGGTGTGAGCGTGTGCGTGTGTGTATACTACATACACCTTCAAAGCATTCAAAGGGAGAGGCCAGCATTGCAGCTAGAAGGTAGAACCAGGGGCTTGAGACATATCATGGTGTCTAAGAGCACTGGCCACTCTTCCAGAAGACCCGGGTTTGCTTCCTAGCACCCACGTGGCCACTCACAGTTGTCTCAAACTCCAGTATCAGGGGATCTGACAACGTCTGGCCTCCAGGGGCACTACATGCACATAGTGTACAGAAATTTATACAGGCAAAACAGGATCTATCTTTAATGAAAGGGACATAGGAAAAAGGGCAGCTCCTGCCTAGAAATGGTGAATGAGATGAGAGGTTATTGGAGATGGGGTTTTAAGGTTGAGTAGGCATTCTCTAGGTAAAGGAGGTTAGGACCCACGAAGATAGGTTTGAGATGATGTGTTGAATAGGGTCTGACATGAAGCTGTTCAGGAGATCACCTAGCTGTGGAGCATGGGACAGTCAGGGTCTGGGCAGGATGATGGGAGGGCTGGCTCAAGGGATTTATTAAGCTGTAGAAGGGACAGGTAGATAGACTGTCAAGGGAGGCACCCAAGTAACCCCTTTAGAAAGGCAGGAAGGAGGCAGCAGTCAGGAAAGATCAACTGGGCCAACGATGTTGACGGTCAAGAGAGATGAGACCTGCAAAGTGTCCCCAGGATTTAGCAGCAGAGAGAGAGCTGATGGCTTTGTCAGGACCAATTTCAGGAGAAAGATGGGGGCAGCCGAGAGACTGCAGTGGATCGACAACGGGGGAGGTGACATTCCAGCCAGGAAGTGAGTGGCAGGTGAGAAAGTGGAGTGTCAGTTGGGGACCACTCAGCAGTATTGGATGGAAGCCAAGGGCAACAGCTCGAGGAGGAAGTGTGTGTGTGTTGGGGGGCAGGGAGAGCACCCTAGAACAGAGGAAGCCTGGGTCAGTCACTTGTTACAAGGAGAGGCTGCTGAGGGAACATTCACAGAAAGGATGGATGGGGCCTTCTGGGAAAATGGATAAGGGGTGGCCACAAGTCGGGACTTGAGAGGAGGCCCTAGCCTCTCCCTTTGCTGGAAAGGAGGCTTCAGCTAAAGGAGTGGGTGAGATAGGCTTGGTGGAGCAGGCAAGGGCCAGTGGGACTACAGAGAGGGGAAGGAGGGGGGGGGATGAAGCCCACAAGGGCCTCTGAGAAACATGGATGCCTAACAGACACAGAGCCCCCAGCCTGTCACTGGGCCAGCTGGCTTCGCTCTAGGGCCTTCAGCAGCCTGGGAGTGGGTGTGGAGAAAGTGACTGTCATACTGCTCTAGGCTGGGATGGCTGAGCAGGCGTGACAGAAGAGCTGGGTAAAGGGGACTGAAGAGCTGCTGGCCCGGCTCCAACATCTCTGACGACTGCTAGAGACCGTGTCTTATAGTTAGTGTTCCTATTGCTGTGGTAAAACCTCATGGCCGAAATCAACTGGAGGAGTAAAGGGGTTATTTCATCTTACAGTTTGTCCAGCAACCAAGGAAGCCAGGAACGGAAGGCAGGAATGGGTGCACAGGCCATGGAGAAGCATTGCTTTCTGACATGTGCCTACTCATGGCTTGCTCATCCTGCTTCCTTCCTTCCTTCCTTCCTTCCTTCCTTCCTTCCTTCCTTCCTTCCTTTCTTCCGTTCTTCCCTTCCCTCTCTCCCTTTGTCCCTCCCTCCCTCCCTCCCTCCCTCCCTCCCTCCCTCCCCCCTCCTCCCTCCCTCCTCTCTCTCTCTCTCTCTCTCTCTCTCTCTCTTCCTTTTTGAGACAGGGTCTCTCTGTATATCCCTGGCTGTCCTGGAACTCATTATGTAGACCAGACTGTCCTAGAACTCATAGAGATCCTCCTGCCTGACTCCCAAGTACTAGGATTAAAGGCGTGCATTGCCACGCCCAGCTCAGCCTGCTTTCTTATACAGCCGGGTCACCTACAGTGGGTAGGGCCCTCCCACATCATTTATTAATAAAAACAAAAAGCACTGCAGGTTTGTCTATGGGCTCATCTGATGGAGGGATTTTCTCAATTAAGATTTCTTCTTCTATATCTGGGAGTTTTATGTTGAGTTGACCAAAAACAAGCAGCAGAGTCTGAGACTGTACGAGGGCTTGAGGAGGTGCGGAGGCTGAAGGGTGGTGGGAGAGAAGACAGCTCACATAATTCCTGTTGTCTTCCCTCGGTGGTGGTGGCGGTGGGATCTTAAGCTTAATAGTCCTGAAGGTGGGATGCTATGAACGCTGTTCTCCAGCGAAGCTGGGATAGGAGATAGGAAGGGGCTGCCCAGAGCTACTTAGCTGGCTAGTGTTGGTCCCCAGTGCCCATATTCCAGGGGAGGCCTAGTGATACCTGGTGGTGTCCAGGCTTCTGACACTGTGTGGCAATTACAGAAAGTGGCACAGGCCCTGAGGCTGACAGGGATGACGAGCCCTGGATACCGTGCAGGGGGCAGTTCAGACCTGGGCAGTAGGTTTTCTGGAGTTGGCTACTGGCCTGGTTGGCAGCTTTCCTCAGGTGCAGAGGCTTGACTGAGCAACAGGGGGGCAAAGGAACACAGCCCTCTGTGGCCCCAACTTGGTGCTGACCCAGCTTTTTGAATCAGAGAAGAGGGATCTGGGGGGGGGGCGCCCCTATATGCTCTTCCTCTCATCTGCCCAGTGGCCCCTCTATGGGTGTGGCCTTCCCTTGTGCATTTCTGCTTGTCCTCACTTCATCATCCAGTTTAAGGCTGTTAGCTTTGCCTGTACTGTATCAAAGGCCTGAGAGATCAGCTTATGAAGAAGAAAGGTTATGTACTTACTTCGTGAGGAAGATTATTTCGGCTCACAGCTTGGAGGTTTCCGTCTGCTTTCCAGTTGTTCCTGTAGGAGAGCACAGCAGTGTGAAAAATATATCAGGAAACCATCTCATCTAGGAACCAAAGAAGGGACAAGGTCTGCTTATCCTCTTCCTGTCTCCAGGAACCACAAGACCTACTAAGCTCTACCCAATAGTGCCACCTCCCAGTAGGGCCAAACTGAGGACAAAGCCTTAAACACACAGGCCTTTGGAGGGCCTTGAAACTGTAGGAAGTGCTGTGTGCAGCAGCAGAGCAGGCTCACGCTTCCAGGCTCAGTGAGAGGAGGGTATAGCAGCTGGGTATAGGAGTCTGAGCACCCCTCCCCTGGGGCTCAGACCAGCTAAGGCCTTTACATCATGGTCTGTTACTGTTTTACATTGAACATCAAGACCGTGGTTCACCCCATGCAAATCCTGACCTAAGAGCAGGTCTGGGGTAGTCAGGCTTCTTTGTGTATCATTTAGGAGGAGAAACAGCCAAGCTGTAGGCTCGATGGCTTGTGTGCTTCTGGATAAGTCATTTCTCTAGTCCTTAGTTTCCCACCTTAACAGAGATGACAGCCAGTGAGGGGGTTAAAGGTGATAGGTGTTAGGCATGGCTTGGGATAGTATGGATACCTCCCCAGAATTCAACATGTTGACCATTGCCCTCCAGTCCCATCTGGCTGAGGCAAGAGGTGGACAAGGTGGCTGTGTGTCCCAGATGGCCTTCTGAGCCTCAGTTTCTTTATCTGTAAAATGGTGGTGGGGCAGGGGGCAGAATGGGATGCTTTCTCTGCATCACCTACAGTTGGTTCCAGGCCCTTAGGCCGAGGACCAGAGGCTGCCCTCTGTACCACTGTGGCAGCACCGAGTGGCATTTGCTAAGCCCCTTGCCACCACCTCCGTGTTCCAGGTGAGGATCCGGAAGAGGAACCGAAGGTGAAAACCCAGTGGCCAAGGTCTGCAGATGAGCCTGGGCTATACATGGCGCAGACAGGTAACTCGGGCCCGCCTCTCTTCCTCTGTGGCGGGGGCCCGACTGTGGCGTCTGGTGGCATGTGTGCTGGCGTGTGCCTGTCTGTGTCTATGTCCTGGAGCTCAGTTATGTTGCCATGTGAGGCCCGTGGGCAGGGACGGGTTGCCTTTTAAAGAGCCTGCCACTTGGGGTCAGGGTAGGAGGGTCCCTTTGATGCTTCCCTCTCCCCAACCTTTCTGGTCCTTCCATGCTCCCATGCAACTCTCTGGGAGGTGTCCCTTGCTGCGACGCTGTCCCTCTCTCGTAGGCGACCCAGCAGCTGAGGAGTGGTCCCCGTGGAGCGTGTGTTCCCTGACGTGTGGGCAGGGTCTGCAAGTGCGGACCCGCTCCTGCGTGTCCTCCCCCTATGGGACCCTGTGCAGCGGGCCCCTCCGGGAGACCCGGCTTTGCAACAATTCAGCCACCTGCCCAGGTAGGCGTCCTCTTTCCTGCCCTATCTGCCAGCAGAGTCAGGTCCTGTCTATGACAGGACATAACACAGCTCCCCCCACAAATGATTGGTTCCTTGCCTTCAACAAACTTGCCAGTCCTCCATAATATACCTTACCCAGGCACTATGCCAGCCTGGCATGAATCACTTGGGGCTACGATAGAATCCGAACATACATCTGGCGCCCACTCTGGGCACTTCACGCCCCTGGTGCCTCCATCTTGGTAGTTAAGGCTGTTCTCTGCACATCACCTCATCCCCTTTCCCTCAGTCCTGCCCTCACCAGAGCCTCTGGCAGCATCTCAGCTCTCTGTGTTGGCTTATTCTTGCCCCTCCCCTCCCCCACCCTGGCTAAAGCATTCAGCCCACCCTTAGATCTAAGATGTACACCACTCTATTTTAAAATGACACCCTCCCCTAAGGTCCCCACTTTGCTCTGGGCTCCCCTTCCGCTCCCTTGGGTGCCTCTGCTAGAATATTATGCTTAAAGCAGTTGAACAGGCAGGAACTGCACGCAGGTATTGAGGAAATGCATGTGTCTGCCTGGGGCAGTTGGTGACTGAGAGACAGGCCAACGTCAACCAGTTCTGTTCTTTGCTTCCCTGGGGTGGAGTGCTGGCAGTGGATTTAGAGTAGGGGCTACTGGGGGAGGCTCTTGGAGCCTGGGGGTGTAGCAGGAGCTTGTGGGGCACAGGGACAAAGCTGTGTTCCCTCTCGTGAGTTCATTGTGTCTGTCAGCGTCTATGTAGAGGTTCATGTCTGTCTGTGTGTCTATGCGATTGGGGCCGGGAGGGGGCACTTCTGGTGCCCCAGGCTTGCCCTGTTGAATTCAGGCCCTGAGCCTCGGGGTGGGAAGGGAAGAGAGGGATGGATCTTGGATCCTTTCCTGGGTTTTCCTGTGCCACTCAGGAAAGGAAGACCATTGGCTCCTCAGGCTGGTCCTGCTCACCCTATGTGGGTGTCCACAGAACCTGTCCTGTGTGATTTGGGTCCCCACAAAGGGTGGTTATCCTGGGACCCTAAACCACCTTCTCGCCCTGGCAACAGAACCCAGGGCGGAGCCAATCAGGAGTGGTCGTAAAATTGCGGAACTCCTGATTGGTGGATGGATGGGTAGGCGCTGGCTATGGGCGGAGCCAAGGTGCCGCCCAGCCACCGGCCACGTGCTTCCTTGCAGTGCACGGCGTGTGGGAGGAGTGGGGGTCCTGGAGCCTGTGCTCCCGCAGCTGCGGGCGGGGGTCCCGGAGCCGGATGCGGACCTGCGTGCCCCCCCAGCACGGCGGCAAGGCCTGCGAGGGTCCCGAGCTGCAGACTAAACTCTGCAGTATGGCCGCCTGCCCGGGTCAGTAGCGCCAAGGGGCTTCTAGGCAGGCGCTGCCCAGCCGGGTGGGGGGATCGGAAGACCAAGGGGAGGCAGTCAGGTTCAGTGCCCTTGGAGGGGTGGGTTCCTGTAGCTTTGACCACGCATGGGGAGACTGGAAGAGTCTAGCTGCCAGCAACCAATGGGAGGTGAAACCCAGCCCTGACTTGGAGTTGGTACACTATGACCCCATCAGAAGGGACCTGCTTTCCAGTACCCATTCCTCCATGCCCTCTTCTGCCCTTGCTGTAAATAGCACTTTGGTGTCCATGGTACCATGGACACAAAGCTGGGCTTACGGGTAGGCAAAGATCAAAAGGTGCCATTACAACCTACATCCTCACACAAAAAAACCTCACCGCTGGGGCTTGCCCTTGGTGCTGCGTGGAGAGGTATCATGTATTCCTGGAGCTGGTGAGGGACAGGCAGAAAGAGGCCCTCACCACCCACTCTCTCCAGACCCTTTCATATGCCCGGCTCAGACGGTCTGGCCTGGCTCAGGTCTGAGTGAACAGCAGGCTCTGTCATCTCCTTGTGGAACTCCCCACCCCCCACTAGCCCACCCACGGTCTGCTCAACGGCCACCCCTGCTTGTGTCTCCCCATGCAGTGGAAGGCCAGTGGCTAGAATGGGGTCCCTGGGGCCCATGCTCGTCATCTTGTGCTAATGGGACCCAGCAGCGCAGCCGGAAATGCAGTGTGGCGGGTCCAGCCTGGGCCACGTGTGCAGGTGCCCTCACTGATACCCGTGAGTGCAGCAATCTCGATTGTCCGGGTGAGTTCTTGGTGTGAGGGTTGCAGGTGGTAGCCCTGGCCTTGGAGATAGGCATGGCCTCTTATGCTTCCCTTTTCTCATAGCCGCTGATGGCAAGTGGGGGCCGTGGAACGCATGGAGCCTGTGCTCCAAGACATGTGACACGGGCTGGCAACGCCGCTTCCGCATGTGCCAGGCTTCCGGTACTCAGGGCTACCCTTGCGAAGGCACAGGAGAGGAAGTGAAGCCCTGCAGTGAGAAGAGGTGTCCAGGTACTGCCTATACAACCCCAGGGCTGGGGGCACATGTACGAGCCCAGCTGAGCCCCAGCCCCGCCCTATCCCCACAGCCTTCCATGAGATGTGCAGGGATGAATACGTGATGCTGATGACGTGGAAGAGGGCAGCAGCTGGCGAGATCATTTACAACAAATGTCCCCCTAATGCCTCGGGTAAGGGCAGGTGGCTGTCCCTGAAGATTCTTGCCCCACTATCCCTGCTGCCCACCTCTGGGCCCAAGCCCTGGGTCTGCATCCCAAGATGTGGAGGGGGGGTAGGCCAGCGCTCAGCCATAACGCCTGTCACTGTCTTATCTCTGTGCAGGTTCTGCTAGCCGCCGCTGTCTCCTCAGTGCCCAGGGCGTGGCATACTGGGGACTGCCCAGCTTTGCTCGTTGCATATCTCATGAATATCGCTACCTGTACCTATCAGTGAGTGTGAATGGTTGGGTTGGGGGGGGTGCATACGATGTGTCCCAAGCCCTGGCAGGAGCTTAAGTCTCATCCATTCTCCCATGCCTTGGTATAAGATGTGTCTCTCTTTGGCAAACTCCTACTTCTGTGTCAGGGTCTCTTAGGTATCTTCCTTTATGTCTGATACGCGCCTGTGTTCCTACCCACAATGCCTCATCCTGAGCTTCTTAGATACGGAGAGTTAAGAATGCATTGAAGCTGGGCATGGACATACACCTTTAACCCTGCTGGAGGGGCGGAGGCAGCCTCTGAGTTCGAGACCAGCCTGGTCTACACAGCAAGCTTCAGGACTGTCAAGGCTACATAGAGAGACCCTGTCTCAAGAAACCAAAACACAAACAAAGGCTGCATTTAAGTGTGTTCTGCAACACTGGGAGCTCTTTGAAGGCAGGGACAACACTGGAGTTATCTTTGTGTCCCTAGTTCCCAGCCCAGGGCTTGCGTGAGGGCAAGGATGGTGTCAACAAATGTGGCCTGTGTGTACACGCTTTTGACCAAATTGGGTATTGATATTGTATTTGCACCAAAAGCTTGTATTTGAGAGATCCTGTGTGTGTGGTGCTTCAAAGTGTTCAAGGCCACTTAGGGACAGGGAGGTGTGCAGTCCCCAAATCAGCATACCATTCTGCATTTGGACATCTGAGTCCCTTCTGTCTCCAAAATCATCTCTGCCTCCTCCTCAGACTGTGTCTCCTGGGAGCCTCTCTCTGATCTTATGTGCCCTCTCCCTGGATGCATCTCGTGGGTAGAAGGGAGGTCAGGCCAAGGGCTGCTCCCAGTTTCTGATGCTACACTGACAGTGGCACACGTGTTATCCACAGCTTCGGGAACACCTGGCTAAGGGCCAGCGCATGCTGGCAGGTGAGGGCATGTCACAGGTGGTGCGGAGCCTGCAGGAGCTACTGGCACGGCGCACTTATTACAGCGGGGACCTGCTCTTCTCTGTGGACATCCTAAGGAACGTCACTGACACCTTCAAGAGGGCCACCTATGTCCCTTCTGCTGATGACGTGCAGGTTCTGCTCCACAGTGGCGGGGGGCAGGGGCGGGAGGCTGCAGGGGCAGCACGGAGGCTCACACCTCCTGACCCATCCATCCCTCTTTCCCCAGCGTTTCTTCCAGGTGGTGAGCTTCATGGTGGATTCAGAAAACAAAGATAAGTGGGATGACGCTCAGCAGGTGAGGGGCTCAGCCTCCAGTGGTCTCCTTTTAGGACCCACCACCCTGCCTCAGATCCTCAGACCCTCTGACTCTCTCTGCTCTCAGGTGTCGCCCGGCTCTGTGCACCTGCTGCGTGTTGTGGAAGATTTCATTCACCTCGTGGGCGATGCTCTCAAGGCCTTCCAGAGCTCTCTCATCGTCACGGACAATCTGGGTAAAAGGTCGCAGGCAGGGGAGGGGGTGCTGGATACGATTAGAACCCTAGCACCCTACTTCCCTGGGTGAGGGATGGCGCTGGGG
Organism: Arvicanthis niloticus; assembly: GCF_011762505.2. Lineage (NCBI taxonomy): Eukaryota > Metazoa > Chordata > Mammalia > Rodentia > Muridae > Arvicanthis > Arvicanthis niloticus. The sequence continues at coordinate 24,555,650 of NC_047662.1, read as the reverse complement.
GACGCTTCTGGTTCGCTCTTTCATTTACAAGCTTTGTCCTTTCCTCCACTTAACCCCATGCTTCTGTCTTTCTGTGCGTCTTCCTCCACCGTCTCTGTGTTCATGCACCTTGCTTCTATGTCGGTTCTGACGTCCGTGTGTCTTCCCTGGTGTGCATCTCCCCGCGTCTGTCTTTGGCATGCCCTGCCCACCCTCCCTCTGCTGCAGTGATCAGCATTCAGAGAGAGCCTATCTCAGCGGTGTCCAGTGACATCACATTTCCCATGCGGGGCCGCAGGGGCATGAAGGACTGGGTGCGACACTCAGAGGATCGCCTCTTCCTACCCAAGGAGGTGCTCAGCCTGTCCTCCCCAGGGAAGCCAGCCACACCTGGGGCAGCTACCGCAGGCAGCCCGGGCAGGGGGAGGGGCCCAGGAACGGTACCTCCTGGCCCAGGCCACGCCCACCAGCGTCTTCTCCCAGCTGACCCCGAAGAGTCCTCCTCCTACTTCGTGATCGGTGCTGTGCTCTACCGCACCCTTGGCCTCATCCTGCCACCCCCCAGGTGAGTCCACCATAAAGCGTCTCCTCCTGCAGCCGTATGCCTGGAGGCCCCTTGTCTGGCTGTGGACGTAGTCACTTCTCAGAAACATGAAAGACAAGCATGAGGACTCCGGGACCAATGTCAGCGGTTTTCAACCTTCCTAATGCTGCAACCCTTTAATACAGTTTCTTAAGTTGCAGTGACCCACCCCCCTAACCATACAATCATTTTCGTTGCTACTTCGGAACTGTAATCTTGCTATGGTTATGAATTGTAATATAAATATGTATTTTCCTTGGGGGGGTCGGGACCCACAGATTGAGAACCTATACAAACCAGCCGGCATGTTAACAATGTGTTTGCGTTTTTGCTGTTGGGAAGGTGAATGAGGTAGCTCCCTGGGGCGCACAGGCTAGCCAGCCTAGCCGGCTTTGAAAGCTGTAGGCCAATAAGAGAGCCTGCCTTAAGAAGGTGGCTAAGGAAGAGCTGAGGTAGTCTTCATGAACACACATGTACATACATGCACTTGCATATATACACATGTGTGTGCATACACAGATCCACAAAGCCAAAACACCTAGTCGGTTCCCAGAGGCTGTGCTGGGCCCCATAGAGCTCTGTGCTCACCTGTTTGGCCCTTGGCCCTGGTAGTCCCAGCTATGACAGATTAAAGTTTCTAAGTCTGGGCACCTGCCAGCAGGAGCTGACCTCAGTATTTGCTCCCTCAGGCCTCCACTTGCGGTCACCTCCCGGGTGATGACAGTGACCGTGCGTCCCCCCACCCAGCCTCCAGCTGAGCCCCTCATTACGGTGGAGCTCTCGTTCATCATGAATGTGAGTGAGGTTCAGATGGGGACCCTGGCTGTCTGCCCACACAGGGTCTGAGGGCTATCTCAGGGAGGTGGTCTGTGCTGGACCGTGGGCCTGGCCTGTGCTGGAGCTTCTGTGGCAGGCTCAGTGATGGCCAGGAGGGTATGCTACTCACCCGGCTACACACATCTTTTTGCTCTTCAGGGCACCACCGATCCGCACTGTGCCAGCTGGGACTACTCGAGAGCGTGAGTTGGGGCAACCCTAGACCCTCTCATCAGAAATGGTCTCCCATCTAGAAGGTCAAAGGGTTCCTTGGTGCCATCCTTGGTCTGAGGGGTCAAGAGCACATCTTGGGGCTCCCTGCTGTCATCTCATGGACGTAGCCTTGTCCTGGAGTTTCACTTGACTGGGCAGTAGTCAGCTTTGGGGCTACAGAGCTGTGCCCTGGGTTCATGCCACCTCTCCCTCCTCCAAGAGATGCCAGCTCAGGGGACTGGAACACCGAGAGCTGCCAGACCTTGGAGACCCAGGCAGCTCACACCCGCTGCCAGTGCCAGCACCTGTCCACCTTTGCCGTCCTGGCCCAGCCACCCAAGGACCTGGTGAGTGGGAGAGAGGCCTGGGCTGCTCAAGGCATCCGGGTGACCCCAAATGCCACTCTGTACAGATGTACCTGTGCCTGCACATGGGAAGGGAGGCTGTTGTTCACAGTCATGACAGCTGCTCGGGAGTGTGTGGCAGTAGGTGAGTGTGAGCATGTGTGCACATGTGTACAGCTGGTTGTGTCTGGAAGAGTGTGGGTGAATGGATGTGAATTCATCTGTGCACGCGTGACCTTATGCACATGAGGAGCATGCCTGCTTGTGTCGGACAGGGAGACGGGGTGCCCCACCTTTGCCCTCTCCCAGCATCCCGTGTCCCACAGACCCTGGAGCTGGCAGGTGCTCCCTCTGTCCCCCTGGTGATCGGCTGTGCGGTGTCCTGCATGGCTCTGCTCACACTGCTTGCCATCTATGCAGCCTTCTGGAGGTAAGTCGGATGTTGAGCAGGATGGGAGGTGGCCAGCTCTCCAGGGTTAGGCAGGCAGCCAATGCCTCTGCCTCTGCCCACTGTGCCCTGTCAGGTTTATAAAATCAGAACGCTCCATCATCTTGCTGAACTTCTGCCTGTCCATCCTGGCTTCCAACATTCTGATCCTCGTGGGCCAGTCCCGGGTGCTGAGCAAGGCAGGTGCAGGCTCCTGGGGGTGTGTGGGGTGGGGTATAAAGGGAGGAGGAGGAGGATGCCTGCAAGTGAAGGGAGGTGGTTATTCTTCTTAATGTCTTTTTGTTTTATGTGCATTGGTATTTTGCCTGCGTGCATGTCTGTCTGAGGGAATCAGAACCCCTGGAACTCGAGTTACAGACAGTTGTGAGCTGCCATGGGTACTGGGAATTGAACCTGGGTCCTCTAGAAGAGCAGTCAGTGCTCTTAACCACTGAGCCATCCTGATATACACTCAGGATGGATGTACACTCAGACCCTATGGGGGAGAAGGTGTGTGTGAAGTCAGGCGCAGGCGTACTTGAAGGCGTTGCTGTGTGTGTGTGTGTGTACTGAGTAATGAGTGTTTGTGTACATCAGTTAATGTGTGTGTGTGAGCGCCTAGGTGCATGTGTGTGGGGCGGGAGGCATTGGACCCCACCTCTTGTCTGTGAGTCCTCCATCTGCCTGTGGATGCTCCATGCTGACTGTCCCTCCCACCCCACGTGGCCTTCCTTGCACAGTTCGAGCACTGTGGGAACCAGGTGTGGGGTTCTGCTCGGCCATGACGTGGCAAGTGCTCCTGTCTGTGCGTGGGTGGCCTGCCTGCCCGCCTCCCCGGATGCCTAGTGCTGTGTGCATGTCACCAGGCCTGTGTCGTGCTGTGTGTGGGTGCAGGAAGGCGGGGGTGCCTGGCAGGGTTCTGGTGGGGGAGGGGGGCTCAGGTAGGCGGCCGGCCATGCAGCGCCTAGGCCTAGCAGTCAGTGTGGGAAGCTGGCAGCTCCCACCCTGGCCACTGCTCAGGGCCACTCCCTCCTGTTACCTCTCCCTGCAGGGCGTATGCACCATGACGGCTGCCTTCCTACACTTCTTCTTTCTGTCCTCCTTTTGCTGGGTGCTTACAGAGGCCTGGCAATCCTATCTGGCTGTCATCGGGCGGATGCGCACCCGCCTGGTTCGCAAACGCTTCCTCTGCCTGGGCTGGGGTGAGCAAGGCCGGTGCTGGACTCTGCTGTTGGGCCTGGAGTGGCAGGGGAAGCCAGGGACGTGCTGCCTGGACCCTGGCCCAGCTCTCTGGGGATGGGGGTCAGTTGGATTGGAGGATGATAAGGAGGTGTCACCTGAGCACCTGGAGCCTTCTCACCTGTAACCCTGTCCCCAGGTCTACCTGCCCTGGTGGTGGCTGTGTCTGTTGGCTTTACTCGCACCAAAGGATATGGTACATCCAGCTAGTACGTGCGCCTCCATTGACGAGGGTGGGGGCGGAGGGGTTTGTGGGTCTGTTGAGGGGAATTGGACTGGGCGTTAGGTCTTATTGCAGATCTCTGGGTAAACTTCCTTCTCACTGAGCCTCAGTTTCCCTGGCTATAAGAGGACAAGTTGGGATTGGGTCATTTCTAGGCACCAGAGCACTTAGGGGTCAGCCCTCTTGTATTTCTATGGCCCCCCCCCCATGTGAGTCTCTGTGGGAGAGGAACAGACTTATCAAGACATGGCTGTGTTTCTCTGCACCTGGAGGCTTAGTATCTATTGATGATGTGGGCATGGCCACCCAGGGTCTGAGGATGCAGGGAGGAAGGGCTTGCTGGGAATCTGATTTCCTCATTTCTCCACTTCCCCAGCTGCTGGCTGTCCCTAGAGGGAGGCCTGCTCTACGCCTTTGTGGGTCCAGCGGCAGTCATTGTCCTGGTATGTGCGTGCCCCTTTCAGCATCCAGGGAGGGATGTGGCCCCAGAAAGCCATCGGCTCCTTTTGCCTTCTCCCTGACCTCCAGCCCACACCTGGGGGTGTCCTTGCCCTGAGGGCACCTGGTGACCCTGTCTTTCCCATTCGGCTCCCCCGGGCCCCCAGGTGAACATGCTTATTGGAATCATCGTCTTCAACAAGCTCATGGCCCGAGATGGCGTCTCAGACAAATCTAAGAAGCAAAGGGCCGGGTAAGGGGAGGGTCTCTGCAACTCAGTCTTCCTGGGCAGTGTGCAGGGAGGGGGAGCCGAGTATACCTCGGAGACTCAGGGCTTGCTGATGCCAACCCAGGCTTCCCAACCTTGGGACATCAAGGGTGCAGGCAAGGTGGGCACCCGGAGTGCTCAGCTGCAGACCCTCGCCCACCCTAACCCAGCTCTCTCTCTCTCGTCTGCCCTCCCCTCCTACCCTTCTCGGGGCTCATTCTGCCCCTTCTCCCGGCTTCCCATGTGTTTCCCCCTTCTCCCGTGTCTGTGCCGCCCCCCGAGGTCGGAGCGGTGCCCCTGGGCCAGCCTGCTCCTCCCCTGCTCAGCGTGTGGAGCGGTCCCCAGCCCCCTGCTCAGCTCAGCCTCGGCCAGGAATGCCATGTTAGTTGTGCCCCCTGGGGGGCGGTGGGGGCGGGCAGGGGCTAAGGAATGGGAGGGCAGTGTCCATGGTGGGGGTCGGGAGGGATATCAGCCCAGTGCCTTGGAGAGTTTGCCCTGCCCCTGCCCCCCTAACTGCTATATGCTCCCTGGAGCTCAGGGATGAGGTGTCTGAGAACAATGGGACTCGCTCCCTAGGGCGCTGTGGTGCCCTGCTCACCCTGCCCTCTGGTTCCCACCCCTGCTCTGGCTTAATTTTCTACACAGGCACAGCTACAGACCCCTCCTCTTACCATCAACCTCAAGACCCTGAGAATCGTAGGCCCTTAGAATTTTTGAGCTATTAAACCTTCCAATTAGAATGGAAGAATCTTAGACTAAGACAATCAGACTTGTAAGACTGTTAGAATGACTGAAACATACTTATCTGTCATAGAATCTGACTTGAATTTCAGAGGCCTTGGCCCTCACAATCAAGGCAGAATCCTGGAGGGAGAGTTATTTCACTGAGGCACCCCACCTAGCAGCTAAGGATCTCAGAACCTCCGCCATGCAAGAGTACAAAGGCCTTAGGCCCAACCCTCCGAACAGGGTTGGAAGTCCACCTGAGTCACCCCAACCAGTGAGGGCACAGCTTTGTCACACTCCCCAGGGGGTCTGTGGAGGCGTCTGGTGCCATCAGTGTGGAGCTCTGTGATGCTCAAGGAGCTGTGAGCTTCCTCTGCCTCGGGCTACCACATCCCTATGCCCAGTCTGCTGAACTAGCAGATCACAGGGTGGGCCTTAGAGTCTGCTGCCAAGCTGGATTTTTGTCCCAGTTCTCTCCCGGTCCAGCTGGGCACACTCCAGTCTCCTCATCTGTCAGTTGGGATACTGGTCCCCGGGCCTGTTTGTTGGAGTTGTTTTGATCACAATTTGAAATAATCTATGTAAAGTGTTCAGTGGAGGGCCTGGCAGAGAATTGCTGGTTAATCAATGGGAGCTCTTATTACTGTGATTAGAGCATCTCTGGTTCTTGGCTCCGCCTCCAGGGCTTGACAGACACTGTGCCTCCTCCACCCCAACCTTGCCTGGCTCAACAGCCCTGAACCTCTCTTCACAGGACAGGTCTTGGCCCCCTGCCCGCCCATCTTTCTGCCTCAGCCTCTGGCTGCCTCTGCAGAATGGTGCCACCCTGCTCTGTCTGGAGCTGTGCCTGACTCTCCACTGGGGGTGCTGTGGGTGGGGTACAGTGGGCTGGGTGTGGCTCCTTGCTCGGTAGGGCAAGGCAGCTCCTTCTATCTCCTGTTCCTTGTGGGCTATAGTAGTTTCTGGGGTTGGAGAACAGTCTGTCGGCCACTGCCTGTCTGCTTTTTTCTCCACAAGGAGGCTGGGGATACATGGGCTGGGTTCTGACCCCAGCTATGACCCTTTTACCTTGGGTTCTGAGCAACCACCAGGAGCCAGAGGCTCCTCCGTGCTTCCAACTGGCTGGGCTTGGCCCCATCTTCTCTGCAAGGATTTGTGATGTGGTGTTCTCCACATCTCTGCCTGTTCAGTCCTCCTGTCTGGGGCGTCTGTCTGTCTTATACGCCTCTTACTGTTGTGGTTATCTTTCTTTGGTCTTCTGCTCCTTCTCCCCAGCCTACTGTCTTGGAATCTCTGGAGATATGGCTCTGAACTGTATCTTTTCCCAAAGCTTCCAAGGTGCAAGTTGGGCCTGACGTTCCCTGTGTTTGTTACTGTCGGCCCTTGCTTCCCTCTGTTTCGGCCCTCCTCATCTCTGCTTCCCCGTATCACCTCTGTGCCTGCTCTGCCGAGTCCCACTGAGTCTGTGTGTCCATCCCTCCTATCTCTCATGGCCCCTGCTCTGGCCCTGTAGTTCTCCGTCTTTGTCCTCTGTTTCTCCTCCAGTTCCTTGGGCCCTCTCTGCTTGGAAACACTCCTGAGGTCCTGGAGTTTGGGGCCCTGCCAGTCCCCAAGCTGAGTTGAGGCCCAGGCTCCCACCATCCAATCCTGTAGAGTGTCACACTGACAGAATTTTTGCTGCTGTCCCTCTCAGGGCTTCACTCTGGAGTTCCTGTGTGGTACTGCCTCTCCTGGCGCTAACCTGGATGTCTGCTGTCCTGGCTATGACAGATCGCCGCTCCGTCCTATTCCAGGCGCTCTTTGCCGTTTTCAACTCTGCGCAAGGCTTTGTCATCACCGCTGTGCACTGCTTCTTACGCCGAGAGGTGGCTAGGCTCTTCGTGTTTGTCCCCCTCCCTCCCCCCCCCCCCCCCGCTGAGCTCTGGCTTCTCCCCATTGTGTGGAACAGGGTGACCAGGGTGCTTCAGGCCCTTGGTGAGGGCACTTAATAGCTCTGGTAGCCCTGAAGGCCTGGGCCTCCTTCAGCTCCTTCTCCCTGACATCCCAGCCTATCCCTGTCTCTCCTCCTGCCTCTAGTCTGGGCACCTGGGGTGGGAAACCCTGCCCACTATTGCAGGTATTATGGAGGCTTCGGGCCCAGCAGGTGTTTTCTGTCCCCAGGTACAGGACGTGGTAAAATGTCAGATGGGTGTGTGCCGCGCTGACGAGAGCGAGGACTCCCCAGACTCATGCAAGAATGGGCAGCTGCAGATCCTGGTGAGCAAGGAGGCCTGAGAGGATCCCCCTGCCCTAAGTTCCTTACCTTCCCCATTTCATCTGAGACAGAGACTGGGTTTAAGTCATGCTCAGCTGCCGACTGCAGGGAGGCGCTGGGCAGAGGCTTGCCCCATTCAGTTTCCTTCCTACAGTTCAAGGTTATATTGGGTAGGAGCTCAGGTGGGAGGACTGAGGAGCCGGGGAAGGAAAACCTGAGCCTTTCCCACCCTGACACATCTCTCCTCCCTCTGCCAACCTGCTCTCTCCCTCTCGACCTGTAGTCAGACTTTGAAAAGGACGTGGATCTGGCTTGTCAGACAGGTGAGTCTGTTGGACAGATTTAAGAAGCCGTAGGCATGGGCAAGACAGGAGCCCCACATGCTGTCATAGCAGCCCTGATGGGGACCAGACTCCTAGTGTCCTGTTTTGACATTAGACAGGAACAGGTTAGATTTACATCTGGGAAGGCCAATTACCACTTGCCTCTGGGCAAAATCCCCTCTCTTAAGCCTCAGCTACCCACCTGTAAAGGAGAAAATAGCATCTTCTCCGGTTAGGTGGAAGGCCCAGGGCCTACATGAATTAGGGGCATTGAGTTTCCAGTAGGGGCCTTGGCATATGTGAACCACTGCATTCTTCCATAAGTCCAGTGGCTTTCACTGGCATTGCCTGCCATCTTTTCTCTAAGGTATATGCCTCCCTAGGGAATGGAGGGGAGCAACACCCTCCTCCATTGGGACTGTGGGGAAAAAGTTAGGACGTGTACCAGGGCACTCATGGGATCTCATCTTTGGCTTTCCTTCTCTGCATCCCTTGGTCCCATGAGCCAATTGTCTTTCTGGTCCCTCTGGTGTATGGGACAGTACCAACCACCTCCCCAGAACTTAGTTTCCCTCACTGCCCAAGGTCAGAAGCTTAGTCCCCAGCCAAACCTGGGCAAGAAGGTCTCATCACATGGTCTCCCTTTCTTAGGGCTTACCTCTTCCTCCCATTTCTGTCCCCAGTTCTGTTCAAGGAGGTCAACACTTGCAACCCGTCCACCATCACCGGCACTCTGTCCCGTCTGTCTCTGGATGAGGATGAGGAACCCAAGTCCTGTCTCGTGGGTCCTGAGGGTGGCCTCAGCTTCTCACCACTACCTGGGAACATCCTAGTACCCATGGCAGCATCACCAGGTCTAGGGGAGCCACCACCACCCCAGGAGACCAACCCTGTGTACATGTGTGGGGAGGGTGGCCTGCGGCAGTTGGACCTTACATGGCTACGGCCAAGTGAACCAGGCTCTGAGGGGGACTACATGGTGCTGCCCCGGCGGACTTTGAGCCTGCAGCCTGGCGGTGGGGGTACAGGGAGTGAGGAGGCCCCGAGGGCCCGGCCTGAGGGGACCCCCCGGCGGGCTGCCAAGACGGTGGCCCACACTGAAGGCTACCCCAGCTTCCTGTCTGTGGAGCACTCTGGTCTAGGGCTGGGCCCTGCCTATGGGTCTCTCCAGAACCCATATGGGATGACCTTCCAACCACCACCACCGACACCCAGCGCCCGCCAAGTACCAGAGCCAGGAGAACGTAGCCGGACCATGCCCCGTACAGTGCCTGGTTCCACCATGAAGCTGGGCTCCCTTGAGGTGAGGGGCTATGGAAAGTAAGACGGGGAATCTACCTACTGTGTACCTGAGATCATGTCTAGGTCACAGGCTGCAGTCAGGAAGGGACAGCTATCAGCCTCCCCCAGAGCAGTGCTGGCGGGCTCATACCATGTGTATCCTTCCTTCTACTGGGGCTCACAGAGCTCAGCTCCCAGGAAACTCTGGGTTGTCTGAGTGCTTCAAATGGGTGAAGCTTCATGAATCCATTCACTTAGAGCTCTGGTACCCACTCTGGGATGACTGGTCAGGATGAGTCCTCCATCACTGTAACCGTGGCTCAGATGCCAAATTGGTAAGGCAGAGGCTAAGCCTGGGCCTCTGCAGCGTGTGGCTCTGAGTCAGGTCTGGACTTGCTGACCAGCAGTGAGAGATGCTGACCACACTGCGCCTCGGCTTCTTCGTGTGTAAGTGGGAATAGCTTGGAGCACGGGATGATATAAGCCTTTGATTCCTGTATGGAATAAGTAGACAGCGCTAGAAAATTGGAAGATACTGTTATCACAGACATTGGCTGAGGGTGCTGCCCTTGGCCTCGGATGGGAAAATGGAAGACCCTCTGTTTCCTCCGCCCTGCCCCCTGCAGATCATCCCTGGGGACATATAGATTAGTAGAAGCCCAAAGTAGGACTCAACGGTGTTCTAGAAATCTAATTGGAGGGATGAGGGGGATGTGGATAAGGAAAGAGGTCGGAGTCCCAGCTTCTACACAGTTAGCTGTTTGTGTCTGGCCTGGAAAAGTTGCTCTCTGTCCTCTGCACAGAGACAATTAAGTTAGCAGCTAGAGAGGTCACAAAGTTTAGCTTTGTGCCTAAAATGTTCCTCGAACATTTGGTGCCTGCTCCTGCCACAGATGGCAACAAAACAGGAAGGCGTTCCCAAAGACAGAAAAGACGACAGAGACAGAGATGGCATCAGTGACGAGTGGGGGTGGGGGGGGAGTGTGCTTAGCACCGGGGTAGGTTTTGTTCTGTGGCACCTGCCTGTGGTTGGACCACTGGGGAGGGACCAGTGCTTGGATTCTTGTGTGGGAGGTAGTAATAAATGGCAGATGCTTGAGGGGTCAAGGATAGTGTCTAGAATAGTATAAGCCCAATAGAGGCACAGGCGTGGGTTGGCTGAACCCTAGAGCACTATGGGTAAGGATAGCGGCACTGTTGTCTGTAGAAATAGAGACGAAGGTAGGAATGGGCAAAGCTTAGCGATGGAAAATCAGGCTGGAGGCAGAATAGGCTGGAAGACAGGAGGAAAACCGAGAGAGTGGAGTCAGGTTGGGTCTCACAAAATCTACCTCATACTTTTAACATCACCTCTAAGGGCCTGGAGCCAAGTGGCAAGTCCCTTTTCCTTTCCCCCCACCCACGGGTCTCAGTTTCCCCACCTAGCTGGGACAGTTGTCCTTGGTCTTGTGAGTTCTCTCCATGCCAGCATTCTAAGACTGAAGTCTCCTTGAGTGGCACTGGATGTCACCGAGCTTGTTGAGGCCTTGAAGGTGACCTTGGCCAGGCAAGGGTCAGAAGAGCACAAGGAAGCAGGGAGTCAAAAGAGGCAAGGTGGGGGCACACAGACTGGTCATGAAAAGCCTAAAATTCTCTTTGCAGGACAAGTACAGGATTCCAGGGAGATGGGGTGGGGGTGGAGAGCATGGGGCAGGAGAGAATGCCAGAATCCAGGGCACAGGGAATGAGCATGGGCTGTATGATCCTACATGATGGTAACCCTGTGTCGCTGCAGCTAACCCATGTCTGCATCCATGTGTGTGCTCCCAGGAGCACATCTCTCCACATACATGCACTGCAGACCTCAGCTACTGTGCTGTGATTCCAAGGGCTAGCCTATAAGATAAGGGTTCTCAACTCCAGGGTCTGGGTGAGGGGAAGGTGCCATAGAGTCCTGGGGCCCAAGGTTGCCTGCAAAAATTTCCTCTCTCATGGCCTGCTTGTTGCTCCTTAGCGGAAGAAGCTTCGGTATTCAGACTTGGACTTTGAGGTGAGTGCTGTTGTTGAGAGGGGGCGTGGTCGAGTCCTAAAATTATCCCAAGCTCCATTGCAGAGCCCAACCTTGGGCCACCAAGCCTCTGGATTCCCCGGGATCTCCCCGACTCTCTTGCTCACACCCATTACTCTGAGGCAGAAATAGAGGTGGGGAGTGAGGGAGACAGAGACAGAGAGACAGATGGAGAAAAAGAGGGAAGGGAGGGAGAGGCTAGCACAAGAGAGCAAGGGAAGTCCTAGCCTTGCCCCAGTGGGGACCACAGGCACAGGGCAGAGGGCAGGGAGCACTCCTCTGACACCCAAGTGACTCCTAGAAGGTGATGCACACCCGGAAACGGCACTCGGAACTCTACCACGAGCTCAACCAGAAGTTCCACACTTTCGACCGCTACCGTAGCCAGTCTTCAGCCAAGGTGAGGGCTCTTCTGTTGCTGCCCTGCCCAACCCACCGAGTGCATGGTCCCTGAGGGGTGGCCCTCTCACTTGGACCCTGTTGGTAGAAGGAGACTGGGTAGAGTGTGTCCTTGGGTAGCGTGGTACAAATATTGCTCAAGTCCTCCCGGGTGAGGCTCCAAGGACTTCCTGTCCTCCTGCTGAACTCATGTTCCTGGATAACTTCAGCTTGCCTCGCCAAGGGGCCTGCCTGCATGAGCAGCAGCTTCAGGGTTGTATGGGGCTGGGAAGGTGCCCCAGAGAGCAGACACTAACAGGGTCTCCCGCTTAGAAAGGAGGATGGGCAGACAGGAGACATGACCTCAGGGAAACACTGCTGCAGTAGTGGTCAATAAGGGTCTGGCAATTAGTTGTGTTTGACTGTGCCTCATATCTGATCATTCAGTGACACTGGGCCATCTTGACCCTCCTGGGATCTCCTTGGTTTGCTCTGTACAGTGGATGAGAGGGTATCACAGGCACTCACCCTGCTCCTTTCACAGGAGAAACCCAGCCCCCCCGGGGGACGCCCTGGCTTGTCCCAGCATAGGAGGCATCAAAGCTGGAGCACCTTCAAATCTATGACACTGGGCTCACTGCCCCCCAAGCCCCGAGAACGGCTGGCCCTGCACCGGACAGCAGCCTGGGAGCCCACAGAACCACCAGACGGCGACTTCCAGACAGAGGTGTGAGTGCCACGCCGGACTGCCCACTGCACAGAAATATATATCTATTTTCACACTCCACTTTGGAACTACCAGGAGCCAGCGCCCCTCCCCCTCCCGAGGCTGGGCAGGAGGTGCAGAGGACTCAGCCTGGCTGGGGGCAGCCAGACTGGCAGGGCCTGGGGGCCAGGGCCCCTCCTTGTTCTCAGAGGCCCCTTAGGCACCCACTGGAGCCTCATCTTGCCCCAGCCTGTCTGTCCCTGTCCTGGGCTGGGGAGGAGGGAGGGAAACTTTGTTGGGAATAAACTTCACTCTGTGGATTTGCCTGCTGCATTGCTTGCTGCCCCTAGGCAGAGCCCAGCCCTGGGACCCCAACTTTGTTCCTCCAGCTCATTAGTTGTATAATGGGTTCAGGCCAAGCCTGACTGAAAGGGGCTAGCTGCCTGCTGACCCTGTCTTTGGCCCTGACTCCCTTAGTACATACCCCTTCCCTGATCTGTGCTGGGATACAAAGCTGGAAGTCTGAGGTAGGACACCCTGTAACTGAGTGACTGCCCTGATCACGGCTACCTTTCACCAGGGCATGGGCCCGGGCTGCTCACACTGAGTTGCTGTCAGGGAACAGGATCTCAGGTGAGTGTTAGGAACACTGCACATACCTCCAGTGCTTCACAGCATCCATGCTAGGGAATTATACACTTGATGGTTACAGAATGAAGAGATTGAAAGTGACGTGCTCAGGGCCATGGTCAAAGGCAGAGCTTGGATCCACACACCCAGGCTTGTGGAGGTAGCATTTCAGCTTGGCCTTCTGGGACTTGACCTCCATCACTGCAGTGCAACTATGAGGGGCTGGACTGTGGGGGAGCTTCTGGTGTGGTATGGGGTTGAGGGTGGAGAAGCAGAGCTGGCTTGGTGTTGGAGGGCGGGACTCTGAGGCCCTTTGCTGGACTGCATTCTTCACACGTCTGAGTTCCTGGGCACCAGTACAATGGAGCATGGGATCAGCATGTGGAAGGTCTCGTGGTGCGCGCTGTAGCTCTTCCAAGTAGGCAGGAGCTAAAGATGCTGCTCCAGCCACCGGCATTGCTTGCTAGCCCGGGCATTTAGTAATATGACCATCTCTGGACCCACGGGGACTCTTGAGACACACAAATCCAGGCCCTCGAGGGAGCTGCTGTGCTATGGGAATGTAAGAAGGAACAGGCCACTAGGGTGGCTTGTCACAGCTGATGACAATGAAGGGTGTGGGCCAGGCCTTTTTTTTTTTTTTTTTTCCTTTTTTCTGCAGGCTTTGGCACAGGCTTCTCAGTTCCATTGGAATCCTGCCTGAGGTGGGTCCCGGTTAGAGTAGATCATAGTCCTCCCAGGACTGTGCTCCCGGCCTATGTACTCAGCCCATTCCCTAGTGTTTAGTTACACAGTGTTCACTGGGACACTGATTTATCTGAGTTCCAGACAGATAATTTAAGTTCCTTGTTTTACAGATGTAGAAAGTGAGACTGGGGGTGGGGGGGATGTGACTTTCCCCAACTCCCCCAGTGTATGAGGGGCACAGGGTCTGACCCCTGGCCACCATGGGAGGTGGGGGGAGGAAGAGGAGGAGGAAAAAGACACTAATCTCTCACAGCTTGTGAGTGACTAATTGGGCCATGTTTGGAGAGGAGGCAGAACCTGGTACCAGCCAGCGAGGCACAGGGGAAGCTCACTCAGGAATGCACACCCAGGACAAGGACAGTCGTGGGTGTATGTGACTGTCCATGGGCGATGGGCTGACTCTCACAGTGTCTCGTTCCCTCCCTGCTTGCTCTGTTCTGCTAGGCAGCCTTCCTCACCTCCTGGGCCAAACAAGGCTCCCCTGCCATCACTCTGCCTTGGCCCCAAAGGGAAAGACATTTTTCTCTTGAATTCCAATTAGAAAATGTCCAAGGAAGGAAAAATTCTGATTGGTCCCAAGCACTGTGATTGGCAGCCTCTTTAGGAGCCCTGGTGAGGGAATCCAGTCTCAAAATGGTGGGCAAGGGGTGCTTATTCCTGGGGGGGGGGGGAAGGTTGTGATAGGATTGTACAAACAAATCCCTGCTTTGTTGCCAGCAGGACCCCGCTTCCCATCCTTGCCAGGCCTTCCTCAGAGCTGGCCCCTGCGTCCCTAATAGATTTCTTATTGCCTTTTCCTCTACTGTTCCTTCCCATCCCTGGGCTGCACCAGCTGTCACCTCCTGTGAGCTCTCTGGGGCTGAGCTGTGAGGTGGAATCCTCCCCCTACTTTCTTCTCGTGGAAATTGGGTCCACCTTGCTGACTCTGCTCCCTTAGCAGCCAGCGTTCGCAGCAAAGGCTCCTGACAGTTTTGAGACCTATCAGGTCCATGGTTAGGGGTTGAGCTTTGCTAGGGTGGGTTTGTGGCCCTGCCTGACCCCCAGTTCCTACTTCCATAGGCATTCACTCACTCACCTGCCTCATGATCTTGGGCAGGTTGCTGGACATTGTCTGACCTGAATTTCACTTGTTTTGAAGGGAGAGCTTGGAGATTGAACCCAGAGCTTTTAAGCAGGCTGCCACTCAACCAGTTGCTGAGGCAGACCTGGGCTCCCATCCTTGACCTGATAGCCGTTCTATGTGCACCGATTTCTAACATCCTGCATTTCTTTCCTAGGCTTGAATGCTCCTTCATTATCCTCATGTTCTTTGTCTCTGGTCCCCAGCTCTTCACATACATGGCCCATATGTGATCTTTCTAGATCACAGATCTGGCAGTCCATTGCCCGGAGCAGATGCCGTGAGGATCTGTCTAGAAGGCATGGCTGCTGCCTGTCTCTCCTGATCTTTCACCTCTATGCCTTTTCTTCCACCTATACTCTTGCCTGTTGAATTGGCTGATTACGCTCTTCCAGCTTAGGAAGCCCTGTTTGTGACGCTGTGCCTGAACCCCTGGCTCAGCAGGCAGCACTCATTGGGCCTCTACAGCCTGACTTCTAAGAGGCTAGCCTTATCTACAGAGTGAGCTATAAGACATCCAGGGCTACACAGAGAAACCCTGTCTTCAAAACCAAAAAACAAAACCAACCAAACAAAGATAGAATTTATAGAACTTACTGAGCCTTGGTTTCCTCCTTTGCACTGCAGGGTAGGCAATAATAATCCTTACAGTTTTTGAAAGGGATTAACCCCAAAGCCTGTGTATACTAGGCAGGCATTCTAACCATATGGGGCTGTAGTTCCGTGGTAGAGGGATGAGTGTTGGGAGGTGGCAGCAAGGAAGGAAGGACGGAAGGTGGGGAATGTCTTGTAGGCAGTAAGCCATTGCTGTAGCAGTCCAGGGACCTCTGTAGGATCCAACCAAGTTGGGTGCTGCCCACGGTGCTGAAAGGATTTCCCATGCTAAGACACAGCAGGCAAGTCTCCATGCCCGTTGAGTTCACCTGCCACTCCTCTTGCTGCAGGTGTGGTGCTCCTAGAACGAACACACCAGACTTTCCTCCATTGGAGGAAGTACCTGGAAGTGATACATCCTGTTGACAATTTTCAGATAGTTTTGTTTGTTTGTTTTTTGTTGTTGTTGTTTTGTTTTTTGAGACAGGGTTTCTCTGTGTAGCCCTGGCTGTCCTGAACTCACTCTGTAGGCCAAGCTGGCCTCAAACTCAGAAATGCACCTGTCTCTGCCTCCCAAGTGCTGGGATTAAAGGCGTGCGCCACCACTGCCTGGCCTAGATTTTTTTTTTTTTTTTAAAGTGTTTTATAAAGTTAAACCAGGCATGGTGGCTCACAGGGGAGGCTGAGACAAGACTGTGATGAGTTTGAGGCCAACCTAAGCTACATAGTTCCAGGCCAGCCTGGACTAAAAAGTGAGACTCTGTCTGAAAAGACATTTAAAAAGTTGAGATTAACTGTAACTATATATTTATCACAATATATTTAAATTATAAGTTTTGAAAACATAGTCTTGGATAACCTAGGCTGATCTTAAAATTGCTGAAAGGCTGAGGTTGGTTTTGAACTCCTAATTCTTCGGTCTTTGTCTTCCAAGTGCTATATCTACAGGTACATGCCTCTGTAACTTGCTTAAACATGATCATTTTTAAAATATAAGCACAATATAAAAATTACCAAGAAAGTATTTATTTATTTATCAATCACAGCAGGGTCTTGCAAATAACTCAGACTGACCTTGAACTCAGGATCCTCTGCCTCATGTATTATCTTTCATACTTGAATTCTCATGTGCATGCATTGCACAGCTCAGTGCCATGTTATACATCTCAGTGTCCATGGCTGGTGCTTGTGTGGCCCAGCCTGGCTTAGGTAGAACAGAGGCAGCATCTTTTGGCAAGTCTACACAGTATCCTTTGAGAAGGAGGAACCTTACTGTGACGGGTCCCACTGGGACCAGGGAGGGTCCCTGGAGGTGGTATAGGTTACGTCCCTAACACAGTGCCAGTGTAAAGGAGGTCCCAAGTTTCTCATGGCATATGGTGTCTTGGGGATCATGGTAGGGACAGAGGTGGTGTGAGAAAGTAGGAAAAAGTCCTGAAGACATCTGAGGGAAAGGCTGGTGTATGATTTCCTTGGGCGCAGGAAAGGGTACTCTTTCTCCCAGCCCACCCTTGTCCTATCTTCTTTCTCTTAGAACCCCCATAACCTAAAAGAAAGAAATCAAATTGGGACTGGTGTTTGAATGCACACATTAAAACTCAATTGGGTTTAATTTTCTTTCATTAGGTACCAATTAAAAGGGAATTAGGTGGCCTGAGGGAAGACCTGTGGCAGTCACTGCTGACTTCTGCCTCAGGACTCCCTTTTCTCTGGGCTTCCTCATGCCTACACTCTCTACTTCATGGGCGCCATGTTAGGATGTTCTGAAGCCAATCTCCAGTGTCTCCATATCCCTCATTTAGCTCACTTAAGGCCACCTGCTTCGCTAAGACTATTAACCCCTTAATCCCCGAAGATACATACACAGTGTGTGAGGCAAGAGCAACTCCACTGAGGGTTTGGGTCGTTAGTGAGAAGCCAAGGGGGGTTTGAGCAGAGGCCCTGCATGAAGACATTTTGGCATTCACAGGGTTTCTTTGGATGGCTGAGAAATAAGTGGGGGCACTAAAGAGTGAGGGTAGCTGCAGAGAGACTAACAAGGAAGCAGTCCACAGGAAGGATACTTTGTGGGGCCCACCACTGAGGCGAAAGGTGGTCTGTGTGCATGCAGATCTCTCTGCTCCTTCCTGTGGCTGGGCTGAGGAAAGGAGACCTAGCCCTTGAGCCTCTCTCTTGCCCACCTGGAGAGATGACCACCGTGCTACTGGCTTAGCACAAGAAGAACTGCTTCGGGAAAGACAGTTGTGCATTTGGCCTTGGGCATGTTAACTTTAAGATACTTAAGGGAAAGACATTGGGAGAAGGTAGGCGGTTGGACACAGGACTGGAACTCAGGAGGGAACTGGCTAGAGTCAGTGACACAGCAGGGAGCTGGGTTGGAGTGGGCTGTTGAGCAGGTGGGAGGGGAAGAAATGAAAGCAATGTAGATAGTTTCTGACACAAAGCTTTGAAAAGAAAACTCAGGGCCTGCTGAAGGTGAATTCTCTGGAGAAGGTTACCCCCCATCTTCCCTGCCAAGTTCCTATATAATGAGAAATAACCAGTCCTACCATGCTGAGGCAGGGTCCCGAGACCAGTAATTGGGGCTCATCACAGAGATCGATTTAAGCTCATTGGTTGGGCTGTAGGCCAGCGACTGTTCCTAGAGATGGGAGGAAGGGAGTTTTGGGGATGGACATTTGATAACATCAGGTCTAAGGCCTCTGGGAGGAGGATGCTGGGCTCCATAAGGAAGCTTCCAGGCATGAGAAGGAGAAACAAGTCCAACACCCCACAGCCCCAGCTTCTGCTTCTCCTAAGCAGGCAAGAGCAAGGGAAATCCTCCTCCACAGGTCTCAGCTTCCCTTGGTGCCTGCTCCAGGCTGGTATGTCCCCTTCTGCTATGGTGGCACTGCACAGCTCCAGCCATCAATCCAGGCGTCCCTAGAGTCAACCAGGAAAGTCAATATTTAATTTGGGTACCATGTTAATGCCATCGATCGGCAGCCCCCTTCCACCCCCACTTCCTCAGGCTTGTTTGTCTCTTCCTACTCACAGCATGCTCTGGGGTGGGATGCTCAAACCCAGTGGAGGCACAGTTTAGCTTGGAGTTGCTCTGAGAGTCTGGGCTGTGTAGGAGTGCTGTTCGGAGACACCCTGCCTCCTATCCCCACTGAGAATGAGCTCTGCTCTGCGTTTCCCCAGAGGACAATGAGTTTGGGGGATGAAGATTGTGGGTAGACCAACTTCTCTCCTAGCTGGGGATTGGGCCTAATTTCCTTATAGCTTTATGTACAGAGTACAAGATGCTGTGGAACCCACTTGAGGACCCTGCGGTGAGGCTTTCTAGATCCTAGAGGGGAGATTTGAGGGAGTATTGAGCATAGAGGCTCAGAACCCAGCCCAGCAGCTAAAAAAGAAAAAGGAAAAAGGGAAGAAGGAGGATGAGGGAGAGGAGGAGGAGGGGAGAGGGTGAGGGAGAAGGAAAGCAGAAGAAGGAGGAGGAGGAGGAAGAGAGGAGGAGGAGGAGAAGAAAAGAAGAAGAAGAAGAAGAAGAAGAAGAAGAAGAAGAAGAAGAAGAAGAAGAAGAAGAAGAAGAAGAAGAAGAAGAAGGCGGCGAGGCGGCGGCAGCTGGAGCAAGGGCAGGCTCCCTTCAAGGCTGGGCTGGTTCCCTCCCCCCCCACCTCCTACCAACACAGACTTTTATGTAGCCCAGACAGGCTTTGATCTTACTACACAGACCCCTCCTGCTTTGGAACTAATTGCTCATACTCAGGCCCGTCTGTTCCCTGGCAGCAGAAAATGACCTTGAACTTCTAGTCTTCCTGCCTTGGCCTGCAGAGTAGTAAGATTACAGACATAAGCTACCATGTGATGCTGGGGTCAAACCCAGGGCTTCTTGTATCTTAGACAAACGCCCCACCAACAGAGCTACATTTCTGGCCCCTCTACTTTGTTTTTGTTCATTCTGTTTCAGATAATGTGCTGTGTCTCTCAGACCAATGCTATATCACTGATGGCGTTGTCGGGCAGGCCCTGACACCTACCTTGGAGTGACTTAGTGGGCAGTCTATGTCCAACTTGAAATATATCATCCAAGCAGCCACAATGTATATAAAATTCTGCTCTGATGAGCAACATATCCAGAATGTTGATACTGAAAATCCAAAAGAGGTTATTTTTGTTTTAGATAGGTAAATTGCTATATTTCATGAACTAATGTGGCTTCTATTGTAGATCTGAATGCAAAGACCAGACTCTTCTAAAGGACATTTATATGTGCTCACGTGGTCCAGATGACCCCCATCCTGAGCTATCAAAGAACTCCTCAATAACCCAGAGGATCTACTCTGGGCTTTGGGGTCAAGCCTGGGGCTAGGAGAATAGGGTTTGGCCATTCAGTAAATATTGTTCTGGGCCACAAGTTGGGTAATGACACCTAAAAATGAGGAAGATATAGTCTCTAAGTTACCAACGTGGCAAAGCTGGTGAAAGCCACAGATATTCTGTCCGGGGGGTGGGGGGGGCTCTGGTTGCTCTTTGAATAAATGTAAATCTTCTCTCACAGTTCAAGAGACACAGAACACTCTTGTCCCCACCTGGTCGCCACTGTTGCACTGTTGCTATGGCTCTTCTCAGACTCAGCTGCGGCTATCTCCACCGCTGCTTCTGGAACTGGTTTCATGGTTTGTCTCCTGATAGGGCCTTTGAATTTGCTATATGCTCTCCTCCAAAGACTTCCAATTCTTCCTTTTCCCTGGTACCTGCTTGTTTTTGTTGTTGTTTTGGAGACAGGTCATATTATATAACCCAGTCG